>NC_072012.1:34156817-34459317 GCF_027791375.1 Indicator indicator
TTTGAGAGCTAGAACAGAACATACTCCATCTTTAGACTTAAAAAAAAAAAAATCTAAGTGCATTATTACATACTTCTCACTCAGCTTTCTTTTTGCTTTTCATGAAGTCTCACATATTTTCTTCCTTCTTTATCAATCTTTTTGCTGATGAAAAACATTTGCTATCAGGTATGAGGGGTACAGCTATGAGGTCTTCTTGCTGCATGAGAAATGCTGAGCCAGACTTCTGTGGATTTTTAGCATGCTGACAAAACTGTGACATGTGTGACAATCAAAGAGCTCTGTGTCTGAGCACATCCAAAAGTTGTTGAAACACCTTCAAATCCAGACTAAGAAATGCTCCTCTATGACAGATCAAAGGCGTCATCTCACTGGCTTGGATGATCAGTGTCCTGCAGGCAGCCATGTAAGACGGTGTGTCCAGGGTTTTCCCCCCCTATCCCTCTGACATTTCAACAGCTGAAGAGAGAGTTCTAATGGAATTCTCTTCCACTTACCCAGTAACAAGGAGTTACTGTTTTCATCAGATCAAACAGGGCTACATGGGAGCAAGTACCATGTGTCCCTGTACTACCCTCTCAAACATAGAAACTCTGAACTCCTTACTTCCAAGAAACCTGGAACATGGAATGCTGCAGAGAAACTATCTTAGTCTTAGTCTTGTTCCACCTTTATATTGGAACAAATCCAGCTTGTGGTTGTGGGAAGCTGAGACAGTGCAGTCTTTGGATGGTAACACTGGATGGGGCCCAAGGGGGAGCAGATAGTGCTACTGAGTTATGCAGTTCTTTTGCATCCATGTCAGGTGCAAGGAAAATGAAAATCAAAGATCACTTCAGTATTGATAATGAACATAGGGAAAGATAACCAGTTATTGTGGAAACAGTGTGTTCACAAAGTCGAGGGAAAATTTTCAAATCAAGTGCCACATTCAGACAGTCCTATTTCAGATGTACAGAGAACCCACAGTTCCTGAGAGAGTCACTAGGGATAACTTGCATAAATAGAAACTGACCTCTGAGCCCTTCCTTCAGTTAAGCTCACATCTGTGTATCCAGGCTGTGAAATCCATATACAAGATCATTCTGAAGCACAAAAACTTACTACAGTCTTAATAAATTTGGCATTGATGAATTCTTCCACAGATATTCCACTACTGGAAATCCATATGCTCACCATACCCTTTTGGAGTCACATGATACACTACAGCACAATGACAGACCTAGGAGTCCACGCACATTAATGTTCATAGTAGTCTGAGAACCAGACAAGTAGCAGATGGCCAGCTCTAAACTACATTGTAACTCCTGTGGATATTATTCAAACTCTCTGCTCCAAAATTCGAATTAGATAGTTTTCAAATGTCATCAACCCAAACTTCCAGTCCACTTTCAAAAACTAAAATCTGCACCCATGATATTGCAACTACATGTTCACATAACCAACATATTCATATTACTTTGTTTCCCAGTTTCTGGATTATTTTGTTTTCATTAACAGCTTCTTCATGATTCCAGTGCTATCCAAGTCAAGTAAGACTTTGCCCAAAAACACATACATGGAAAATCCTGGTTTGCAGGGATGGAATTGATAATCTGCAGTCATCCCTTCCTCTGCAGTCTGCTGGATTCTCAGTTTTTTTCTCAACCTCATTCTTTTCCCTGCCTTTCTTCCTTCTCCAAAATAATTCTTTCTGGTCTTGAGGTACTCTTCCTGAGTATTTTACCAGTATATTCTCCTTAAAGTACACCAGGTTTGCTGTGGCTTGGAAGGTTACTGTTTGCCTAGGAATGTCGGCCATGGACATCAGCAACTTTCCTCAGCACACCAGGTTGTGGTTTGTTTTGGTTTTGGTTTTTTTTGGTTGTTGTTTTTGTTTTTTGCTGTTCTGTTTTGGTTTTCTTTTGCTTAGATGGAAGTGCTTTGGAGCACTGCACTATAGATGGCCATGTACCAGATGCAAGGAGGTGACAGTAGATTTTGTGGTAGTTGCAAAGAAAGAGCAAACTGGGCCCTCAGAAGCTTTCTTTGGTCTGTGAGGAAAAAAGTGAAAGAAGTGACTGTACTGAGAAGGTGCCAGGTGTGAATAATACTTCTGCAGAGGCCTTTCATTTCAAACACAAGTTTTATCACCTTACAACCCATTTTTTTTAAAAGCATCAACATACAACACGTTATCATTATCACTCCAGAAGCCAGCTGAAACTGGAATGCATTGCAGTAGGTTCCACATAAGTAGCAGAACAAGCTGTCTGCCCCATGGAGCTTACACAGGTAAAAGCAAGGCAGGGAACTGAATTATAGAGAAAACATTGTTTTCATTTATCTCCCTTTAAAAATACAGTCATTAATAGAAGTTACAGACACTGTTGACTGGTGAGGCAGTAATGCTGTAAGAGGCGCGTTCTGCTGAGCTGTCTGTAGAGCCCACGCACCGATGAGCAACAAAATGCACTTACCAGATGTGCAAGCAGCTGAGCACCGCGAAGACGATCCCCACGACCATGGCCAGCGGTATGGCAAGGACCAGAGTCAGGAGCTTATAGATCAGGTACTTGCTGAGCTCAAAGAGGGCGTGGCTGCAGATCCAGACTTTGTCGAAGGAGTGGGTTAGCTCGGGCTCCGCGATCACATCCTCGAATCCCAGCTGCAAGAAGATACAGCTCTGCCGTCACGCAAAGCTCTGACGAGGGGAGACCGCTGGGGACCCCCTGCCGCCGTCCTGACACGGGCCCGGGCCCGGGCCCCGGCCCCGGCGCCAGCCCCGCGCGCCCCGCGGCCCGGCGCAGTTCCCCGCCAGGCCGGGAACCCCTGGCTCTCACCTGCAGGTGGGCGTTCATCCCGCGGGGGTCGCGGTCCAGCTCGTCGTCCCTACACTTCTCTGCCTCCGGCAGCGCGGGGCCGCCGCTCCGCGGAAAGTTGTCATCGTCCATGAAGATACGGGTGTCCGCCTTCTCCGTCTCCAGCCCCATGGCGCTGCTCCACGACTCCCAGCCCTGCCCTGCCCCGTCCGCTACCGCGGCACCCGCGGTCCCGCTGGGCTGGGGCGGAGCAGGGCTGCCCGGACACGCCCCACGGGCCGCGCCACCGACGGGAGTCGGAGGGACTGGGAGCTTGCCGGATCGGGCCCCGGGGTGGGCGCCGCAACGTAGTGAGGGACCGGCAGCCCGAAGCGCTCGCTAGCAGGCCGCTTAAAGGGTCTGAACTTCCATTCGGACTTTCCCCTCCAGCTGTCAGGGGCTGCCGGCCGCGTTTGTTTTCCACCTTCGTGTGAAATGCCGGGGCAGCATTTCACTGCTTTTGCTGCGGCCTCACGCGTGATTGACGTTTGAGGGAACGAGCTTTTCTGTCATTGACACAACAGGCAGACGGAAAAATTGTTGAGGTGGTTGTGCTTTAGGACATAGGGGATACATCAAAAAAATAAAGGTTCCCATGCCCGGCCCCACCCCGACACTTCTTATTTGACTTATGCTCCCCAAAGAGCCTAATTGTTGCTGAAAAAAAGGGTCCCTCATTATAAGCTTTTATCATGTCCTCCTTGGGTTTTGGCTTCAGTCTATGCAAATTATTTCCTCTATTTTGTTTGAGAACATGTTTTAAGCCTAAGAGTGATATATATAAAGATGAGCAAATTGCCACAATGACTGCTAAAAGTATTTGGTAATACTAATACTATTTGGTAATACTGATACATTATGAGCTCATGAACGGTCACAAATATGTTCTTGCTGCATTCAGTAACCATGATCACCTGTCACTCTCAGAGAAGTGATACTACTTATCAATGATCCAGGCTTGTTAAATGAAAAGGAAGCTGGTACTGGTAAGTTTCTTTAATTTTCACCACTGCATTAAATTAAGGAGAGCTTTAAGCTTTGAAAAGCTCACAGGAAAGTGATATAAAAATAACTGTGTGAGGCTGGGGTAGGAAGGTCACCTAATACAATGCTCTGGACCATATTGCATTGTTCTTGACCGGATAACTTCTGCAGAAAAGCTTCACATCTCTGTGTAACTCATGTTAATGGTTTTTTCTCCCACGCTGAAGAGCTCAGTGATGCTGGTGTCACGTAAATGTTTTGGATCTAGCAATGTAGCTGTGGATCATTAAGTATAAAAGCCTGCAAATATGAGTTTACAGTAGGTTCAAATGCAAGCAAAGAAAGAATGTGATGACTCAAGGTGTACTTATGAACAGCATTTCTACACCCCTGTCCCTGCAATTCTATTTTCTTAAAATGAGTGGGAGGAGTAAAATCGTAAATTGACAGATGAGGTTCAGACTGACGATTCAAGGTGCTTCAGTAACTCTGGTAGTCATTTTGGAAATCATTTGTGTATGAATTATCAAGTGAGACTGATGCAAAGCCTGAGCAGTGTGAAGCTCTGATTCCTGACTTTTCTGGAAAAAGTACAGAAAACAAAGAAGAGTATACAATGTTCACTAAGGGGGATTTCTCCAGCTGCCAAGCTCAGCTTTCTACAAACCTTTCCTAAGCATTCCACATTTTGCTGCTTTATTTTCAAAAAGTGGAGGGGTGAAATTGTTCATTATTGCAACTTCTTTGTATTAGAAAAGTCTCCCAGAACATCTTGCAATGCAGAGTGCACAAATACTTAACAGCAAGTAGTCTCTCAAGAAGTTTGTAATCAAAATTATGGGCCCCGGGATGACTGATGCATGCAGACATATGGATAGGACATCCCAGGAAACAAGCAAGGCTGTGGTAGGCTCAGCAGTTTTATAAATGTTTCACACAGTTGAGCATCTCCCCTATGAAGAGAGACTGAGAGACCTGGGACTATTTAGTCTTGAGAAGACTGAGAGGGGATCTGATTAATGTCTATAAATATCTGAGGGATGGGTGTCAAGTAGAGGGAGCCAATCTCTTTTCAGTGGTGTGCAGTAATAAGGAACAATGGATACAAACTTGAACATAGGAGGTTTCACCTCAACATGAGGAGAAACTTCTTTACAGTGAGGGTGACAAAGGACTGGAACAGGCTGCCCAGAGAGGTTGTGGAGTCTGCTTCTCTGGAGACTTTCAAAACCTGCCTGGATGCATTCCTGTATGGACTACCCTAGGTGATCCTGCTTTTGGCAGGGGGGTTGGACTTGATCATCTCTTGAGGTCCCTTCCAGCCTGTAACATTCTGTGATTCTGTGATTCATACCCATTATTGGAAAGGGAGTTTTAAGAACAGCTTGGAGAAGGATTATGAAGGTGCATCTTGTGTGTTGGCAGCAATTTCTCTGAGGTGTGAAGTGCAGCATAAGGGGAAATAGTGCACACAGATTTTTGGAGAGGAAAGTTCTTGGCAAAAAAGTTTTCCTTTCTGCCTGTTGTGAAGAATGGGTTAAGTCAGTTACATTTAGACCTAACCAACGTGTAATTTTATTGAAAAATGTGGAGTCATTTCAACATTAATTTTATAAGGACGCTTTGAGCATTACTTTGACTGTTGTAGTGCTTTATATGCAGACAGAGATCGTCTTTCCTCACCAATGCAAGGATGTCCGTTGTCTTTTGGCAAAAGCTTTCACAATTCTGCTTTGCATTTGGGAAAGCTCCCTGGCCGTTGCAACAAGATCATGGATAATGGCCAGTTTGGCCTCATGTTTGTCTGGATGTGTTCAGTTCTCAGGGTATTATTTTTTCCTCTCCCTTCTAGAAATTGTTTCTAATGAGATCTCAACTTATCATATCATGATTATCCTATATAGAATCATAGAATGGTCTGGGTTGGAAGGGACCTCTGAAGGTCATCTAGTCTAACCCCCTCTGCAGTAAGCAGCGCCATCCTCAACCAGATCAGGCTGCCTAGAGCTCTGTTGAGCCTCATAGCAATTTACATTTTCAAAGTGATAAAGAACAAGGAATCCTATTAATTTCTTCTGAAATGTCATTGGAGTTTTAGCAAATGTGAACTTCAAATGCATTATTTTCTTTTCAATTAATATGAAAAAACCTTAATGATTTCAGAGGATCTGTGAGATGAGTTTTAATTTTATCCTCATATCTTTGTGATGTGATTTGTTAGTACCATTTCACATATGGACTACTGGGATGCAAAATGTCATGTGGGCTCTAAAGATTTTTATACATTAGGAGTAAGATGTAAAAACTGTGATGGCAATCTTCACCTGGTCCTGTGTTAAGGGTGGAAGGGGGAGGCAGCTGTGTATCTGAGAAGTGAAACAGGCAGTGTTAGTGGAGAGGTTACAGTCCCCTTTCCCAATTTTCCTTCTCATAAATGCATGCCTGGCATAAATCCACATGAAGAAAGCAGGTGTAGGGAACTGAGAGATTTGAGTGGCATTCAGGGATATGCAAGCAAGTTAAAATTAGGCAAAACCAGAAGGATCTTGGAGATTAAAGATATGGATTAGAGTCCAGATTTTCTTATTTTCTGAGTGGGCAGATTAAATATTTGGATTTGACAGATATAGAGAGGCTTAAGCTGCAAACTCCAGCACATTATCATGATGTAGCCATATTTATATAGGCTAAATAAGCAAATACGGTTACTTGTTTCAGGTGTGTACGTAAGAAAAGGTGATGGTCTGAAATTTTCAAAAAAGTGGGTGCCTCATATCTGTACCACTTTGTCACCACTGAAGCAGTGACTCCTGACTTGTTCCACAAAAAGGCATAGTTAGGTCATATCTCTGTGTATGAAAACTCCTCATTTACTTTTCTTGTAGTTTCCTGCCCTACAGTGTGCAAAATTGACTGGTTTTGGTGATCAATCAGTGTAAAGAGATGCAAGCCACAACTAAATATTTACATTTACTTTGCCAAATTATGTCAAATCCTGATGAATTTAAGCCAAAACCTTCTGTGAAGACTGGTTTTGTATGTGTCAGAGTGAAAGTGGCTTAGAGAGTCAGAGTAGACATGACATAATAAATATGTTCAGGTCAAAAAGTAGATGCAGAAATTATTTTAGAATTTTCTGTGTCTGTTTAGCCAACCTAGGTTAGTGATAATGATGCTTATAGAGATGCTTATATTATAAATCAGTATAGGCTCTGATTTATAATATGAGAAAGAAAAAAAGAAAGTAATCCCATGAGATCTCCTGAGTTACTGTTTTGATAATTTACTGGTTAGTGCTCAAATGGTCTCCAATGTGGAAGTGAGTTTGCTGTTTAATACTGGCAATGGGAATACAACTCCTCATGAGCACATGGAGAGCTTGGGGAGTAGCAAAGAGGCTGGGCTCAGACAGTTAAAAATATTTCTTTTTTCTTTTTTTCAATCAGCAGAAATCTAGAAATGTTTTCAGTGTGTTTTTGTAATTCATTCTTGTCTGTTTTCTTATTTCTTTCAATTTTTACTTCCCACTGCAATTTATAAGATGTATCAGCAAGCTGTTATTAACTTGTCAGCACATGTTACAGGGCAAAACCTACAATCAGACAGTGGGATCTGGATGTGAGTGCTGAAACAAGTGAGAATCTAGTGAGAATGTCCAAGACTCTGATTTGGAGGCTGACTGCAGCTGTGATACGTACTTCAATGTTTACAGCAGTACAGGGACCTTTATAATCAATGTTTCTTTTGTGCTTAAGGATGATAAAGATTATAAGGAACTCTAATGGGGTTTGAGAAAGTATTTAAGATTCCTGATAAGATGGATGTTGTAAAAGGTTGTGAAAGGGATGTAGGGTGTGGAAAGATGCTCAGCACTGGATGGAGCTTGTTTGTGCTTCAGGCCTGCCACAGCGAGGGAGGAAGAACATATGCCTTAATCTTACAGCATGGTGGCCAAACAGCCATATGCTACTGTTGAGCTGACTGGTGGTATCTTGTTAAAATATGGTGATTCAAGTTTTTATGGATGTTTATTCCTATAAGCAGAGCAAAGAAAGGCATGAAAGTTTGGTGTGGTGTGAAACCAGAACCTGAGTGCTGATCAGAACTTTGGAGCTTGTGCTGTTTGTCCACTGAAATGAAAAAGGAAACAGGATATTGTGGAAGAGATATGAAAATAGGTCTGGTGCTGGTGGTATCTGCAGGAAGGGCCAGATTATATGAGCATCCAACAATTAAATTAGATTCTGACCGAAAATTATTATAAAAGGAATAACTGTGCTTGGAATAACTGTGCTTGGCTGCTCTCTGTTGCAAGCATTCTGTGTTTAGCTGTCAGTGGTGGAGGGTCCTGGTCACACCATGGTTCTGGAGATTGCTAAATGCTCTGGTTTAATTTAAGACTCTGCTAATGCTTGTTTTATGCTTCTATTGATGAACTGTTTGTTTGTGGGATGCTAATGCCCAGTGGGAAGCAGGTGGTGACTGGGGATGGGAAGCAGTGGATGGCTTTTCAAAAAAGAAGAAAACTGAATCCTTCAACTGCTCAACAGCTTTCACAATCATAGGTACTTTGGACGTCTGGCAAAGAAACTCTGATAGTTTTTTTCTGAAGACAAAGATTTCTATCCATTCAGCAGCAGGATCAAATACATCTCAGATTTATTTATGAAAGCTGTCTATCTGGAATCTCACTTTAAATGTGACAATTACTTAATTTAGATTAGCGTGGTTTAGTTTACATTTCTAAACCACACTGTAGGGGTTTATTACCACAGAGTTTTCCAGATGACTTCTGCAACTTGCTATTTAACAACATGCTATTTTGAAATCTCTTTGATCTTCTGACAGGTTTCTGCTCTTTTCGTGCTTTGGATAAAGGGGAATACTGAGCATGTTATACTTTGAATTAGGTTATTCTCTTGTGCAGTCCCTTTACAAAAATGCTTACAATCTGATAAACTGCTTATTGTAAGAATGCTTTTTAGGTCTGTTTGCACTACGCTGATGAGCCAGAAAGTCTCCAGGGAAGTTAGGGCATTCTCGGCAGTAAATTAATCTAACCTTGGAGAAAAAACAGAACCTTTCACTAAAATATAGAAACAAATATTTTCCATTCTTTTTCATCATATAGTTTTAAGATGGTTTATTGGAAAGCCAGAAATATATATAAGGCAGCTGTGTACAGTGAAGAGTTTTTTTTCCTTTCCAAGGCACTAGTCATTCCTGCACTTAGGGTTCATAAGGATCTGGCTTTCAGTTGCACAAGGAGTGCCACGTGGGTTTTTTCTTAGTGGGTATTTTGTTTTTCTTTTTTGATAATTTGGTTGAATGTGGAGTTTTTTCCATAAATTAAGTGATTTTTGAGGTAAATACCTTCCTTTATGAAAGTGGATGCAGCTTTGTGAAAAGTAGAATTTGCAGAATACTTTTTCAAAGGGCATACAATTAAAAAATATCTACTTTGAAAACTGCTGAGAAGAGAGATGGGGTGGCAGTGGAAGACTGATGCCCGTGGAAGACTGATGCCCATTTAAGCAACTGATTTTTTGCTAACTGTTTTGAGCCAGTTATGTGTAGATGTTCCCATTCTTGAAGACAAGACTTCTCCAGTATGTTTTATGCATGTATCTAGTCCATGTACTCTGACAGATGTATATATAATGTAATGATATGCATATACATGTATATATATATATGTACAAACCTATGTCTGTTACAGTGTTTTGCTCTATCTTATCCAAAGAAAGGAGATAGGAGCTGATGGAATGCAAAGTTATTTTCCAGTCAGGAGGTACATGATCAATAATCAAAGTCTAGCAAACTGTGATGGACCATCAGTCTTCTGGGTTTTTTCACTGTTCCCTCCCAAAATGATGTGTTTGTTCTCTTTCTGTCATACAGCTTTCTATTAAATCCAGATGGAATACAGAAACTCCTACCTAAATGACTCAGCAGTACCCAATGAGTTCAATAAATGCTGAAAGGAATTGCATCTATCTGATGCTTGCATCTTAAAATTTCCTTCAGTGTTTGTGCTTGTGGCAGCAGTGGTGGGAAGGAACTATGAATAGATTAGGGACCAGTTTGTTCACCAAAACTGACCAGAACTAGATGATCCTTGAATAAAATACCAGCTATGTTTTAGTAGCAAGGAATATTGAATTGTGGAGTTGGACTAATAAGAATGGGAATAAGTAATTTTTAGGAGACCTGCTGTAGACAAGTGGGGAAGAAAACATTATTAGTCCTAGACTAGCAGAATTTTTACATGTTCCATTCTTGGGAGACTATGTCTATTTTGGAAATCCAACATGAATTTTTCTTTTCTTGTTTAGTTGCCTTTCCTCTTTTGCCATAAAAGTCCCTCTCTTCTTTTGTATTCATGCTTTCCAAAACACTAGATTGCTGTATCTCTTTAATTGTCATAGAGCCAGGGTCTTAAAAATCCACTTCTATTTTAGCTCACTACATATCAACCTCTCCAGATTGTTTTTGCTGTTTTCTGGACTCTTTCCATTTTCTCTTTCGGTCTTTTTGATACTTAGACAGCTGTAACTGCTTGTGAAAATCCCAACAGGCACACACAGAATAAGGTCATCTACAGATAGATTTTCACCTCCTTTCTTTTTGTCATGTTGTGTTTGTGAAAACAGCTAAAAATGTTGTTTGTGTTGCAAACAGCTTTTTTTT
The DNA here is from genome assembly GCF_027791375.1 of Indicator indicator. Taxonomy (NCBI): domain Eukaryota; kingdom Metazoa; phylum Chordata; class Aves; order Piciformes; family Indicatoridae; genus Indicator; species Indicator indicator. The sequence continues at coordinate 34,167,332 of NC_072012.1, forward strand.
TTTTTGGCATGGGCACTGGTAGACTTTGCAGCTGTAAGCAATGCAATTATTTCTTTAGTAGGGGCACTCTTAGGCATTATAGCTGTAAGATTAATCAGAACAAATGCTTGGCCTCTACTGCTTCTCTTTTTGCCAGGTCTGCTGCTTTTGTTTTCTGTAGGCTGCTTCAGTTTGTAGCTGAGGTTTTGTTTATTTTTTTATGGGTGTGTGCGCATTCATGTTCCTTCATTGATGCTATTTATCCCTTTTCCATGGCTTTCTTCTTTTCCTGCCTCACAAAGAATTCTGTGTAAATATCCCCATCATTCAGGAAGAAACCTGCTAGTCCTCCAGCTAATAAATAGAGAAGTATGTCTAGACTTAGAGAAGTAAGTCAGATCTCCTACTTTTCCAGCTGAACCTTTGGGAATAAGGGCAGAATCAGAGGGATGAATGTCAAAGTACTGGATGACTGTATCCAGGCTATATATGGTAAAACAACCCAAGCAATAGTCTGAATTCTAGGCCACTCCTGAGACATAGCCCCATCTTGCCCTTTGAGACAGTTTTCCCTCAAACTGAGCTCTGATTCCTGAAAAATCCTGCATGCATTGAGCCAGATAATGCTCTGAGAAGGTTCCTGGGGCCCTTCTAAGGAATCTCCCAGGAAGCATATCTTTCATCCTCAAAGTGCAAGGGCAATGAAGCTGCATACATATCACACTTGGGTTTTGTGCTGGTGATTAAAACATATGCTGGGCAATCTGAACCTTTGAATATCATGTTTATTAGATAACACTGATATTATACTGGCAGCGTGGCAAGCCTGAGGCATTTCTTGGATTATGACTCATTCTGTTTTCTGTTTCAAGAGCTTCAGGTTTATTTTGTTGCCTTAACCAAGCATTTAGATTTGTTTAACTCTTATCATTGTAGGCTTTCTAGTTTACTTCAAATTTGTTAGCAAATGAGAAGAGAAATACAAAAGAACACAGTTTTTGAAGACCTTCTGACATGAATATGAAAGTACCAGTATAGTTATCTGAACACTGAGAGCTGATAGACAAGGGTTTTATTTTTCTCTCTATATAGCTTCTGGCAATATATCTATGCTTTTTGTACCATATTGTCTTCATTTGTGTGACTCATTACCATTTCGTTGTGTGGGAATGAAATGCAGTTTTGTCAGGCTCGTGTTTATTAATCCTGTGAAGCATATCAAGGAACACTTTTGCCTTTGTATGTGCCCAGTATGCCATTTAAAAATTTGTTAGTGTGTTCTGCACAATACTGTATGTGTAACTTCCAGCTGTATCATGAAAATTCATAACTTTCTGGCAAACTCTCCTTTTCTCTCAGATTAATTTTGTAGTCCACATCCTGGTTCTCAGAAACAGTAGATTATAGATGTCACTTAACTTGCCTCATTCTTACAGCCTTTGCTCCTCAAACTGATTTGTAGTAAGGAAAAGTACTGTTCATCATGGTTGGTAGGGAAAGCTATGAGGAATGTGGAAGCTGTTTTACATAAATTCTGCTTGTTGTGTATGGTAATATGGATGCAACATGCATCTTCACAGTTGACTCAACTATGGGATCAGTCCAAAGTCTGATGAAAGAGCAACATATTAGGTTGTTTACTGTTTTTTTCTCTTGCTCAAGTGGAAATACGTTTTGCCCAGTCCTTGATTTGCATGTCAATGGTGTGAATAGGGTCAAAAAAGCCACCACTCTTTTCCTAGCTCACTGCCATCCCATTGTTAGGGAGCAGATGATGTCGTTGTGTTGTTGCCTGTAGTGATCTTTGTTAGTACTGGGAGGAAAGCTGAGGGACACGGGAGAGTCCGTTGCTATCCACAATGAGTGCACAGGATGAAGCAGAAGCCTGCCCAGAATTGCTATCAATACAAATAGCAGTGCAATCTTTAGGGCTAAGCATTGTAGATTGATTGGGATGCATTTGACTGAAAATGCTCAGTCTGCCTGGGATGATGGCCTGTGAGAGGCTTGGCTAGGAGGGATCTGTAAAAAATAAATAAGAATGCAATTGCAGTGCAAGGGCTGTGTAGTCTGTTAGGAGTCAGAGGAAAAGAAGGCTCACCTTTGCCTATATTAATAGGATACAGATTATTCTGGTAGTTTAAAAAGACAACATTTTAAGACAGGCCTGTGAGAAAATGTCCATTCAAAGATATTATTTCCAGATCACCGTGACATAAAAAGAGCATGTATTTACAGAGTACTACAGAATGTCTCTGACAGAGTGTAGCTGAAGACAATATAAACTGGAGAAAGATGTCTCATAAATTCCACCCTGCCTTATGACCCATCCAGCAAAGGTAGTTTTGTTCAGACACTGATCAAAAAACAGCTATCATCATACAGGCAAGGAAGTTTAACAACTGACAGTGCGAGCATTTACCCAGAGCTCACCAAGGAATAGGCAAAGAGCAAAAATCTAACAATAATTCAGAACAGAGCTGAAGCCTGAGATGATTAACAGAAGAGTGTTTCTGTAATTAGTATGTTCTTAACAGCCAAAACCTTTTTCTGCTTGCTTAGTGCTCTGTACAATTCAGTTGGGTAGTGGGGAAAGCTGACCACCTCCACTGCATGCAGTCTTTGAAGATGTTGCAAAATTATTTTTCCTGTAACATCTGCAAACTATGACTAATAAATAAAGAATCAGACAAGTACAGTATTGGCTATACCATCCTTAGTACTGATAAACTCACTTTCTCTTATCTGACCTGGCAATGTGTGTGCTGTGGGCATCCATGTCCTGACGGCTGCAAGAAACCAGATGCTGTGGTGAAAGCAGGTCAGCAGCATGACTCAATGAGTAAATTTTAGAGAATGGGTAAAAATGGAAGGCAGGGAAGGCAAGAAGTCTGATAGCAAAGCAGCGTAGTTTTTCCCCTCTGGATATTTATACACATTTCCACTAAAAAAACTCTATAGCAGGAATTTATAGAACACAATCTGGTTGGAGAGCAATTTTGCCCCTTGTGTGCTCTTGGTCTAGTGGCTTTTACACACAGTGTCAAAAAAAAGCTGAGTGCTGCCCTGGTTTAATGTTTCCCAGGTACAGAAGTTACAGGAACAACAAATCTTGTCTGTTTTTATCTCAGCATGCCTGGCAGAGAGAAGGGGGCTTGGCCTTTGGAATCTATCCATTGCTCAGCCAAATACTTCATGTCAACTAAAGTTCAGGGAAAGCAAAGACATATTCAACACAAAGAAATAGTTGACATTCTGGGGCTGCCCTTTTGCAGGTGGAAATCAGGGTGGCTCTGGCTTTGGAAAGCCTGAGGAATGGAAAGGTTGAAAGTCTGAGACTACCTACCCTTATTCACCACGTGAGGTGGACTTACTTGGTCTGATTTCTCTGTAAGAAGGATTTGAAAGATAAGTGAAAGTATCTCTCAAGACTCCTTGAGAAAGAAGAAATTTGTGGTTTGTTAGTTGTATTTTGCAGTAATTGAGGTTAACTATGGAAGGAGGAACTATGAAGAACTATGGAGGAGGAAATAATATTTTTTGCTCTGTTAATGGTCAAAGAGTTTGATAGTGAAAATAAGTTTAAATCATTGTTTGAAGTTCCCTGTATGCACACTAACTTTCAAAGCAGAGTGTCAGCTCTACTAGCACATCAGTTAGCATCACTGAAGACCTGTTCCTGCACAGCAACTGTCTGCAATCTGAACTGAGGAGAACTGGGGACACATTAATGGTAGCTAATGCATATAATTGAGCCCAGATGCTTGCTGTGCAAAAGGCAACAGTGAGGTCTGGTGCCACAAGAGAAGGACTGATCCCTGATTTCTGATTTTGGACAATAATGGAAAAGAGAAATAACAGTAAGAATTTTTGCATTAAAATATGCTTAAATGTGTCCGCCTATGTTAATAGTCTGGCAGATGAACTTTGGAGTTAGTGATCTATCAAAGTCCAGTTTCCTTGCTGTGAACCATTCTCACTGGTAAGGGATACTGGTGGTTTTTGAAGAGCTCTGGGAGAAGGTGAGGTTTGATAGCAATTATGCTAACATCTGTACAGGTGGTTGGTTAAGCATTTCAATTCCGTTCACCAGATAAGAGTTCAAGATTGAGGACTCAGTCCATTCATTCAGGAAAGGCAGCCTCTCTAACAGCTCACTTACCAGCATGGAATTGGAAACATAATAGAAGCTCTTTTATGCCTCTAGCAATGCACCACACACTTTTGTGACAGGCAGGTAATTGTTTGGGCAGGCCAAAAGATCAAGTTTAGCAATTTATGACCAGATAAATGAGACATAAATATTGTTTGATGGGAGCTGGCCAAGTGCTGATGTGCAGGATGGTTATTAATTGGGGTTAACTCCAGGAATTTAACAGAAAAGTCTAGCCACTGCCAGGAGCACAAAGTGGCAGCCTCAGGGGTGGCTGTTGTGGTTTCTGGTTCCTCCACACTGATTTAAAGGAAGCTCTTATTTTTAGCAGTGGGTTAACAAGCTTATTTTGTGGAAGGTAAAAATATTTGTACCTTTTTCCATGTGGTTGTGTAGCACCATCCAAATCTAAAACTTGGGTTGCATGTGGTTTGATAGACTGCTGTATTCATAGGCTTCTTGGGTGTTCATTCTGTTTAAACTCTGGGTGCTTTTATTTGGCTTAGCCATTTTTACTAAAAAATTGGCATCTTATATACTTTTGATAATACTAGGTCTTTTAAAATTTTTTGGCGAGGTGGGAGCAGAGAGATTATTTGTATTGTGTGCCAGTAAAAACCACAGTTTCCTACTTCTTTCCCATATTGGCTGGTTAGTGCACTTCACTGTGATTTGCAGGCTTTAATTTCCAGCCTCTTGAGGCTGAAAAAGCCAAGAACACAGAACCCAAAGCATATTTATGGAGTGGTTCTTGCTAACCACAATGATACTGTGCAAAGATAGCATCACAGACTGTTCTGGTCTCACAGCTGTTAATATCTGCTGACTGTAAGGATATCTACTTTGCAAATTGCAGATATTTTAACTAAAGATATATCAGCTCAACTCAACCAGAAACAAATTCTTCTTTTAGGTGAGAATATATAAATAAATAGGAGAAGCTAGATGCCAAAAGTAGTCTAATAATACAATGCATTATCTTCACTTACAAGGACAGCTTACTGTACTAGCTTGAAAATTTAACAGGGCGCTTGCTTAGGCTGTGAATTTGTCTTGCTGCTAAACAAGGGAAATGAACTGTGCTCGGCTTCTTTTGGAACCACCTTCAGAATAAAAGAAAAAAATCATATTAAAAAATCAAGCAAAGCAAATGTGTACTCAAAATGCAGCATCAGCAGAGTCCTCAGCACTATGACTATCCTGGTACCTAGATTTCTTTTTGGCCCAATTTCTTAAGATCTTAGTTTACAATCTTTTATCATTGGGCAAGAAAAGAAAGATTTTGGTCCAAATTCCTCCTTGACACCCAGCCTTCACATATTTATAAACATTAATAAGATTTCCTCCCAGTCTTCTCTTTTCCAGACTAAACTGCTTCAGGCCTTTCCTGATAAGACAGATGTTCCAGAACCTTCATCATTGTCATAGCTCTCCATTAGACACTCTATATCTCCATCCCTCTTAAAGTGGGGAACCCAAAACCAGACACAAAACTCCAGATGTAGTCTCACCAGGGCAGAATAGAGTGAGAGGAGAACTTCCTTTGACTTGCTGGCCACACTCTTCTTAAGGTACCCCAGGATACCTTTGGCCTTTTTGGCTGCAAGGGCACATTGCTGTCCCAAGGATAACTTGTCCACCAGGACTCCAAGGTCCTTCTCTGTGGAGCTGCTTTCCAGCAGGTAAACCCCTACTCTTTCCTGTGCATGGTGTTATTCCTCCCTTGGTGCAGGACTCTACACTTATTCTTGTGGAACCTCTCAGCTCTCCAGTTTGTCCAGGTCTCGCTGAATGGCTGCACAGCCTGCTGGTGTATCAGCCAATCCTCCCAGTTTGTTACCATCAGTGTGTTTGCTGAGGGTACACTCTATCCCCTTATTCCGGTCATTCATGAAGATCTAGAATAAGACTGAACCCCGTACTGTCCCCTGGGGAACACCACTAGTTAGAGGTCTCCAAATGGACTCAGCACTGTTGATCACAACCCTCTAAGCTCTATTGTTTAAAGAGTTCACGATTCATCTCACCATCTTTTCTTCTAACCCAGGCTTCCTGAGCTTGCCTATGAGGACGTTATGGGAGAGTGTCAAAAGCCTTGTCAAATTCAAGATAGACAACATCCACTGTGCTCCTTGCATCTACCCATTCTGTCACACCATCATAGAAGGGCATCAGATTAGTCAACCATGATTTCCCTTTGGCAAATCTATGCTGGCTACCCCGATAACCTTCTAATTGTCTTTAAAAATGCTTTCTCTCTGTCTCATTTCAGAATATTAACCTAGAACCTACTTAAACTGTCTCAGAGTAAAAAAGTATATTGTACACATTTAATTTTGTTTTCCAGTGTTGTATGTTAGAAATATAGGGAGTGTGTGCTTTAGCACAGCTTTTTAAAACTGGCTTATATTTTTTTTTTAATAATAAATATTCAAGCCAGAAATCATCACTGAAAATCAAAATGTATCTGTATAGGTATATAGGTATGAAGCATGCCAAATATTACTGCCTAGTCTGATTTTGTGTATCTGCTTACATTATCACTAGTGTGCCACAGCTGTTTTTTTTTTTTGTTTGGTTGGTTTTTGTTTTCAATTACCTTATGTCTTGCAGGATGAGATAGTGACATACTTCCCTTTGGCTTTCAAGCTGTAATTAAATTTGGCTTAGTTTACCTTTTTGATGAGGAAAACTCCCTACCCCATTCTCTGTATCATGCATAAACACAGATTCCTGTTTATTCATATTGAGAGATTTGTTAGTGCTCTAGTATACTAACATCTGCATCTTGGAGCAAAATGCACTCATTTAAAAAAACCTGTGAATGAATGGCATGTGTAGTCAGATTTATGGAATATTAAGCTGATGAAAAGTTCAAGTGTAAACAATCAGGGAAAGCCACCTGAGTTTACTTAATTAGCATTCAGAAAAATGCAAACATGCTGGGAGAAATATTCCTGTATGCTTTGACACATTTCTTTGTTCTTCTACCCATCAAGATACAATCCCTGCACAATGGAAGTCCGGCTGTTGTTTAATGTCTGGGTAACTGAGAATAGAATTAAGGCTATACTGTATGTTTATGTCTTGAGTCTGTCAGGAACATGCTGCAGCCCCTCTCCAGCCAGCTGCCTTCCCCAGGGAGTCATGTTGTGGTGGCGAGGGAGACAGGGCAGCCCCAGCATCCCCCTGGGCAAGGACTGGGTGTGTGAGTGCTGCAGCTCAGAAATCCTTCCAGCTCCCATGGGTGAGAGATAACCCTCGTGAGCTGGATGTGACAGGACTTCAGATGGGAGGCAGTGCTGGTGCAGAGAGTGAAAATATTTCCATCCAACATAGGCTGCAACAGCAGGGGTGACTTGAATTGCAGTTCTTGCACTGAAGTGAACATAAGGACTGCTCACCATCAATTATTCTGATGTATTAAGATGATGTGAAAAGTCAGAAGAAAAAGTACATGGCATCATGAAATGTCCTATGATGGAACTATCTGGCTTTACTGTAAGAGATATGCTTAAGTGGTGCTATCTATTCTGAAGAACATGCTTTTACCAGGTAAAGTTGTTATTTAGAGACCACTGAATAATGGGAAAGCATTTTCAAGTGGTGGTAAATTTGCTATGAATGCATGTAGCCACATCTCAGGATATTTTTATTGGGACAACATTAAAATAAAATATTGAACTGGTAAAAGCTGGATTGTGAATTGTAGGTTTAAAATTATCTTCTACTGAGAAAATGAAATCTAAATTCCATTTGCAGAAGAAAATAGAAAGCTTTCTCCAAATGGCTTTATTGTAGAGTGCGTATCTGTCTTCATGTAAAAGCTTTTGGAGCTGCTGGAGAACTATATCAAGAGACCCCTTTAGCCCCAGCATTCTTTATAAGCAAACATTTAACTTAACATTTTGGCTAGAATATTTTCACTGGCTGAATGCTGACAATATATTAGCCTCTGTGATAATAATTTGTATCTGTGAAATGTTTTTAATAGTTAGATAAGAAAGAGCTTTAGGGTTGTACAATATGAGATGGCTGTGTAACTTTTTCAGGGTCCTGTAAAAACAGCAGATTTACATTCTTCATGAAACTGGGGCATTCCTTGAGCAGACTTTGCCTTGCTTCGTAGTAAATCAGCTCCAGTACCTTTGGTACACATGAATTTACTAAGAACATATTTCTGAAAGGTCACGAGATTGCTCAGTCTAGTCAAAACGTCTTTCCAAGTTTTAGATTGCACAAGCTTTGGTGTTGAGAAAGGTTCCCTTGAGTGATTCCTTTTTTATAAAAAATATGTTGATTTGCCAGTGAAATTTCAATGTATTTCTTTTTGCAACATGTTGCTAAGGCACACTGTCTTGTTTTGTCCTCACCATCTGGGCAACACTTCACCATGCACTAGGAAAACCACTTTGAGAAACATGGGTCCTGACTAGTTCAGTGCCGATGAGTCCATGACCACATAGCGCAAATGTGTCCACCAAGAAAGGGAGAGACATTACATTATTTACATATTATTCTCTGACTGAGAGAAGTATTTCCTTTTCAGCAATGCTGTCATTTGTGACAAAGAAATCCTGGGTCCCACTTCAGTCAGTATAAATAATAATAGCAGTTCAGTGCTGACTCTGTAATCGTTATTTCCCAATGGTCTGTTGCAGTACTTTCCAGCTTCACATTGTTCATGCCTTAATGACTTCCCATCTTAACTATTCCTGCTGCCACTTTTGTGCTCTTCAGTCTCATAGCATCTCGATGTCCAAAGTTCAGTGGCTAAATCATGAACTTACTCAAGGAAATGGAACCGTCCCACCCTTCTCGTCAGTCACTTTGAACTGGCCTTCTACACAGCTTTAAGGAAAATCTAGACTTTGCCCTTTGTCTTCCAAACCTTTCCTCTGAAGATAAAATACAATATCTACTCTGTGACAATGACTTTGATCAAATTCTAATTGAGCAATTCATGATGTTGAAAGGTGCCAAATACTATCACATTTCGTATTTTTAATTTGGAATAAAAATTCTCATACCTACAAATGTTGCATTTAACAACACTGTGATTGGAGCTCACAAGATAGCTACGAACTTTGTTTTCTGGGCATGGCTTTCAGGAGATAGTGTGGGGCTGACAATGAATTATAGATGTGTTTTGGAAACCCATGGAAGAGTTTTGTCTTTAGTGGTACTAGGAAACAGGTTCTCCAGGTGGCAGTGGCTACATTTTTTAAAATCAACAGCCATCTTTGTATACAAAAAGACAAAACAATTAAATAGTTCTCTCTTCCAAATTTAGCTGATTTAAAAGTGGAAATTCTATAATTTAGACATTTAGCCTAATCTAGTTCCTCTATGGTTAGCAGAAGGAGCAACTCCTCAGAAGGTCGTTTGGCTAGTTATTGTGGACGTGTGTTTTATAGTTAGACTACAGGAGCCTTAGGAGCCAATTTCTTTCTCTTGACTATATATAGTGTAAGGGTCATGCTTAGAATAAAATCCACCTCTTGTATAGCTGGTTGCAGTATGTATTGTCTTCCATGGTTTTGTCTATATAGTCTTGGGCTTAGTCCTGTATTGTGCACTGTGGGATCCTGCCCAGAGTCACCTTGATTTCAGTGGAAGAACAAATGGTGGTTTGGGGCCACAATCCAGACTGCATCACCCAAATTATCTTTTTTTCCTATAATTTCCTAAAATGGAGACATTAATCAAGTGTAAATCAATTTTAATACTATTTTGGTAGGAAATACAGAAACAACTTGATTCGTTAGAAATAACAGGAAATTTGAAAAATGTGTTTGCAGTTTTGAATATATTTTATGTAATTTTCCACAAAATTAAAAATCTCATTCATATAAAACCCTGCTCAAGGTACAAACCTTCTCAGATATATACTTCACTGGAAAACCACTGACAAGTAAGGACTACTTTAGTTATGCTGTAATTGCTTTGTAGAACTTCAAAAATATTTATTATCTTTTTTTTATAAATTCTGATTTTAAAGATCAGAAGATAAATTTGCGTTTTTCCTCCTTTTGTCAGTCTATGGTGTTGCAATTCCCTTGGCTTTCAACTCTTCACCTGCTGTTTCTCAGTAGTCCTTTCTGCCTTACCTCCACACTTAGGCCATGAAGCTGTTGTAAGTTGATTATTACAAGCTAGGTACCAATTTTCACCCAGTAGTTATTGTTTGGTAGGTGCCTGTGTGCACATGCCTACCACAAGTAAATGAGAGGTGTTTTACCAAATTTCTAGCGATATTTAATGAATTAACGAATCAAAGAGAATTGTAGAAATAATCAGTAAAAATGGGAAATACAAACTTAACTGTGAGAGATTCAGAAGTTATGGAACATTAGAATCTTAAAGTGTCAGACTGTATCAGAATGCAGAGATTTTTCACTTGCTTCCATCAGCTTGTATTCATAAAATTAGTCATACTTTGCTTCCCCTAGTTCTACTTTATACAATAGATACAGAGGAATCCACTGGGATAACCATGGAGTTCCAAACCATTGAACTATATTTATTTAGATTACAAAAACAAAAGCAGCAAACCTGACTGATGAACATCACAGACTGAAGGAACAATGCCTTTAGAAACATGCAAATAGATTTCCTTTAATTCTGGAAGGAGGTCTTTCAAATAAACAGTGTGGTAAATTATTTAGCCTCTATTTTTTGGAGGCTGTGCTTGCTAATGTTCCAGATGTTAGAGAACAGGAAGTTCTATCATTTCCTCAGAATATGTGATGTGTAGAATTTTTTATTTTTTTTTCTCACTGCAGATTGGTAAAATAAGAAGAAAAATAAAGCAGTCATTCCCTTAGAAATATGTTATGGTATATGTATTATTCATTACACCACTTTTTCAGATTTTTTAGTTTTTCCTCAGTAACATACTACTTCTCTGCATCGTAAGAATCAATCCAGCATCAGAGACCCTTTTTAAACTGCTCTTCAGTGCTGTGTGATTTTCTTAAATACAAACCTTACTACAGCAAACTCTTTCTCCACCAATATTATATTGCCATGTTTACTTGCATGTTTCCGTGTAAGTTTTAGGTATTTTTCTGAAGAAAAGTAAACATGAGGAAGACTGAACATCATCTTTTATCATTTTTAGAGCCCCATTCTGCACTCTGACTCTGGTTTTGCCAACAGGAAAATAACCTCAGGTCCTCAGGATTGTGGATGCTATGTTTGCACAAGATAGCCCAGAAAGCAGATCAAGCACATCTGTTGAAAGGACTGCAGTGTCCTCAGATGTCCACAGGATACTGAGTATTAACTGAAGGAAGTGACACAGTATTAAAAATAGTTTAAAACACTATCACTTGATGAATTTTTTCTCTGTAGTTCTTTGCAGTCTGATAATTTTACAGATTCTATAAATGCTAGGAAATCTTCCAAGAAAGGTAAAACTTGAATTTTGTGTGAATTCACACATCCTGAAGAGCAAGAGGCAAGCCAACATCTTTCAAGAACATCTTTCATTGGGTCATATTTTAAAAAATATTACATTCTTTTAGCAGTCCCTGTTTGGCCTCAAAATATTTACAGTCCAAGGTAAATGTTGACTTAGTGAATAAACAAATTTCTGTGAATGCTTTTCTAGATAAAGACATCAGTGAGTGTCCTAAACACAGGAATCAAAGTAGTTTACCAGTAGAGCTTACAAGACAAGGATTCCCATAGGTCTAGTAAGATTTAAACCTGATTGTTACTAAACATAATTTGGTTAATTTAATCTACTGAACTGTACTTAGGTTATTGATGACAATGGTCATTATTAATGCTTAGGCATACTGTCGATGAAGTTATTTAAATTTTAGGCAGTAATGATGCCATGAGAATTCAAAATCTAATTTAGGTACAAGTTGCACAGAATTGCTATAGTCCTGTTATAATGCCAAGTCTGCAAGGATGTCATCCTGCCTTTGTAACCAGTCAAGCCTGAGTAGGTATATGATACCACAAATAAAGAAGCTCTGTAGAAAGGTGTCAAGAAGAGGCTTGCTCGTGTCCAGATGGAGCTATACTGAGCCCTGAGCTGTACAGGACCTGAAAAAAATCTTAAGTCTCTTTGTAGTCCTGTAAGTGCATGGGCTGCTATAGTATGGAAATAATGTATTTTTTTCCAGCACCATCAGAAACCTCAGACCAGGGCAATTCCATGCTAGAGGGTAATAAAATGATTATGCAAACAAAATGCAAAGGGATGTAATAATTATGTATTACCTCTGATGAGAACAGAATATCAACTACAAGTATAAATGCCACTTAATAATGCAGTATTATTTCAAACTGTGCAATTACCAGCAGAAGAAAATTTTCTTAAAACACTGGCACCATATTCAAATTTGTCTCTGAATCAGCTCAAAGGGCCTTATGCAAGGTGCTAGAACTCCTTAAATTTGCTGAAATATATTTTGAGAAAGCACCTAACAGACTATCAATAAATTAATGGCTATCAACAAAGAGTCTATCATAAACTGCTTGTCTTCCAGGAGCTTGCCAATAGCCTACCAAAAGCTGTGCTGCAATAAGGCAAACGGGGAAACACACATCTGGCAATGAATGCTGCTTTCTTGTCATGAAATAGGGGAATACAAGAGATTCTATCCCAAATACCATCTGCAGTGGCACTGATCACTAAAAAGACTTCACAAAGTTGGCATTATTCCCAGTGTTGAGTATCAGCAATATGGTTACATCCATACTTGAACATACGTGGGGTTACATTGCATTGTTTCATAAAGAACAAAGGAAACTGAGTCACAGTGACGTTAAGCTGGGACTAATTTAGGGAAATAATGACATTACTCTGAAGTTAGTGCAACTTTCAGAATAATTTGCTTCCCCAAAGGTCCACTTTTAAGAGCTGTCTAAAAAACAGGAAGCTATATTCAGCAATTCTGAAAACACCTTGGACTACAGCAAGGAAATAACTAGCTCCTTTGCACTACAAGTTGTTGGCTGTGCTCACACGTTGTTTTTTGGCTGGGTAACAGCTGTGAAGAGAGGAATATTTTCCAAATGCAAATATAAAAAGGTCCTTAGGATGCAGAGATTTTTGTCACTCATTGGGAACAGTGCATTCAGTTTTAGATATTAAAAATTCAGCGTACAGCACATGGTTCACAACTATTTGTTACATTTCTAATGGTGGTTGGTCTAAGCAGAACTGTACATGGAAAGGATGTAAGGAAGGAAACTTGCTGGAAATGAAATGGCTTCTAAATATATGGTCTTCACCCAGTCTCTTAACTAAGTCAGTGACAAAGCTAGGGACTTCAGTGGTATACAGGCAAAATCCTTTCTTTATAGCACATTTTCTTGAAAATGTCTCTATAGCTAAGATAGTAAGACATGCTTTATTGCATTGCAGAAGAGAATGAAAGAACATGAGTCCATGTTCTCTACACTAAATAGCCCTGATATGAAATATAATGTTCTGCAAGCCTTGAGGCATTAAAAAATAAGAAGGATCGCCAGCAGGAATTTTGCTAAACATTCAAAGAAAAAATTACTCTTGTCTAAAGAACAGCGAAAAGTTACTCATGGCCTATTTTATTCTGGTTAGGAATGGAGTGAAATTTTCTGAAGGAACAAGTTTCCATGACCTAATGACATTGAAAAATATCAGAGTAGGTTTATATGTATTTGAAACTGCTGATGGAAGCCAAACTGGCTTCCACATTTTCATACTGCTTTTCATCCCCTTCACTTTGTCCTATTCACTACCTCTTCGACAGCCATATTGAGCTAGAATTATAAATAACTTTGCTGTCAAGGAAAATTTTGTGTTTTCCATTGTTTCATGAAATTCAGAGGAGAAAAAAAAATATATTTTGCATTTAGTTTTAGGGGGCTTATTTTTGTTTTACAGAAAGGAAAAGGCAGGTCACACTCCAAAATATTTACTAATCCAGAATGTTAAAAAGTGTCAAGACATTTTGAACTTCAACCCAGTCTTGGCTTAGTAAAAATCTGCAAGGAGGTAGAAATTAAAAGTTAGTATTGATAAATAAAACAGTTATTCTTGACTTCTTTTTCTCAGATTTGACATCAATGCAATTTTATTATCCTGCCTAGAAACTGATGCAACTGTGTGGCTTGCTGATACAAATGTTGTCTTGTTAGAGAAAGTATTCTAATGTGCCATTAGAAATTAAGAAGGCATATAAGCACAGAAAGCTGTATTAGCATTTTCTTCATGACAAATGCCAAATGACATAAATTCTAGAAAATTATGACAAGAGAGTTGACTTTATCACTGCTTTTATCTTTCTGTGAAAGGTGAACTGGCTACTAGCATTAGTGTAGAGTCATTATCTCTTTGATGACCCTCATAGCAAGACTGGAGTACGACAGAGGCTCTTAGACTAGGTCAGTGAAAGCAAAAGGTCATGTGTTAATACTCACATTGTAGGTGCATTTTGCTCATGCTTTCCTATCTTCTCCTCTAGCACTCTCCAGAGGTGACCTTAAAGCCATGTCTGATTCTGGACTTCAGTATGTCCTCAGGCTCATCTCTTTGCACAGTGCATGGACAAAAAGTCAGAGATATTAGTGGCCAGATTCATGATTTTTGGACATCTGTGTTTCTTTGTGAGCCATGTTTAAGGAATTAGACTTCTCTGAATGATTAATGTAAAGCCAGCCTATCAGCATAGCTGCTCAGACACTTGTTTTACCCCCAAAAGATTTCTTCAGTACCTTTAATGGCCTTACTACACATGACAGGGCCACAGTTTTTGGCTAAATGAATCAGTTTAGTGCTTCTCTCTGGAAGATCTTGATTTGCTAGAAGTGATTTGAGTGCTCCTGGTTCAGTAAGGGATAGCAATAAACTGCTCAGGGAGGAGGGAAAGACAGTGGCCATGTTGTCCTGATGACCTGAGGGGGAAAGTACTTGCCTGGGAAGTGGAAGATTTAATTCAATTTCCTCCATATCCTGAGGATGTCCCAGCCCCCTCTCATTTCCCAGTCTCTAAGCTGGGCTGGAATGGGGTCACACTCCATCCTTCCTATTGCAGATAGACTTCTGGTAGCCCAGATGAAGAAATCATGAACCCCAAGAAAAGGTAGACAAGAGGACTCCGATGTAGCTTGTGCTGTGTTAGGAGTAGGGAACCTTGGATTCTGTTCTCTGATGAAGAGTGACTATGTAAACAACTTGGGAAGTGAGCATCTAAGTCTAAGACTTACCACTAAATGAGTAATGTCTTTTCTGGCAATCCCAGTCTGTGATAAAGATTGCAATGTGCTTGCTCTCCTGAATACATCATCATTGTCAATGGAAGGACTATGTCCATTTTGGCCCATTTAGCAAATTAGCACAAGTTATGAATAACAGCCATGATAAGGAAACAGGAGATTACTAACGAATTATTTTTTGGGAAGAATGTCAAAAATAATTCAACATTTTTCAGAGATAAGAATGTAATAAACCTCGGGGCTGCCACTGAATGACAGTGGTATGGCAAGTGAGGACACAAAAATTTGTACACTTCTTCCAAAGCAGAGGAGGATGAAGGGTTCACCTTTTTGTTGTGAGGCAAGAGAAACTCCTGTTGAAGAAGAGGGAATGAAGTAGCAAAAGGTTGTCTTTTGCCAGGATACTACTTTTTCCTTCATCCTTGTCTTTTGTCCTTTCTGTTCAATCTTCCTCATCAGTGTGGAACAGGATGGCAGGCATTGCAATATTGTGATTAGTCCAGAGCACGGAGCAACTTTAATCTTAAATTCCTATATGTGTTTATGCATTATGTTCATGTGGGCACATTCATGTACTTGCACAAATTCCATCTCACACTGAAAAAATAGATCCAAAGGAAAGACCGATATTATTTCCTCCTTTTGTTCTTGAGGAAGGTAAGACTGTTGTTTTGAGGGTTTTTTTTGTGCACACAAGTGCTGCTCTGTTCCTAACGCAATCACTTTCTAAATGTGCTGTCCCACCCAAATGAGGATTGCATCCTACTTTTCTCCTCTGGGGGCTGCAAGTTTTAACTTTTAGTGCTTGTCTCTACAAGTAGTCTTTACTTCCCTCTGCCTCCATGTAGCTGAAGAAAGAGGAGGACCTGGTCCCTCATCCATTGTGTGTAGTCTGTACACTGCCCACAGTTAACTGCTAATCTTGAAAAAACATGGAAGGAATGTCAACATGAATAGGGGGGAAAGAAATATGTAACTTTAAAATCGTGTTTAATAAATAATAAAAGCTCTGAGAATTTGGTGTTCTTTTGCAATGTCAGTCTATATTATCTGTTATCTTTTGAGTGTAAGTCCCCAGAACATAGAGGTAGATGCTGAGCCTGGGGCTCTTTGTGACTCGGAAGGGCACAGGACCAGGAAAAATGGCAGTTCCCAGCCCTTATTAGTGAGAGCATGAGGAGATCTTTCTTTATAGCATCAAGGACAACTGACACTTGTTCTGGCACTGGGAAGATTATAAAATAGTGTCCTGCTTTTGTGAATTCCTGAATGCCTTCAAATCTTTTCTACCTTGTTGAAGAGGAGGAAGAGATTGTAAATATAACTGTTAGAAGATTCTCTGTAAAATAACTTTCTGAAGATTCTCTGTGAAGTCCTTATATTTATGTGGGACAACAATAAGAAATGTCAGAAACTTGAGCATCCTGAAGATACCACAACTTTTTTTTGACTGTTCCAATTAGACACCTTTTTTTTCACTGAAGCCAGCATAAATATTTGTTGAGTACAAAGTTATGTTTTTGTTAAATGACCATTGGAAGAAATGACCTTGCAATATGGGTGAAGTTCTATTGAATGTCTGACATGATGAATGATTGTATTATGTTATATGCAATTACATAGTTCCTGAAGAGGCATAGTTTGACTACAGGAAGGGTATTAACTTGGATATTTATTAACATTTCCTTTTCATGTTAGGAGAACAAAAATATGCAGATTGGCTTTACATGGCTTTCCTAAAAAAAGATGCAATTAGTTTTCTGTTATTTACTAATGAAATGCTATGCATTATTGTAATTTAAAAATGTCCTTCTCGATGGCTTCACTTTTCCATTTTGAATGTAGTATTCCTGTAATGGATGCAGTTTTCTGTTTTCTTGATTTGTGGCAGAAAACTAAACAGAAGGATAGCATCATGTTCTGGCAACTCAGTGTATTCTTCTCTTTATTTAGTTGTCTTCTTTCCTCTGTTGTTTTTTTTTTTCCTCTTTTTCTTTTAATTGTCATTGGTTATAAAATGAAATTACTAATACATTAGTAAATTAATTTTTACCTGAAATGCTCTGAATTGAACAAGGCCAGTCAGAGAAGTAAACTGAGACTGAAGCTTCAGTTCTGTGAGTCAGTGGTTTGCATATAAATTTAAACTGCTGCTATGTGTTTTCCTGTTGTCTATTCTGTCCCACTGTTGATGTGAGCACTTGTGACCATACCAAACAATGCCAAAAATCTAGATGATTTCTTTTAAAATGTGGTTTTAAAACACCACAACCAAAGATAATCCAATACTGGAGAATTACTGTGTCCAGTTTTGGGCACCTCAATACAAGAGAGATGTCGAGGTGCTGGAGTGAGAGCAGAGGAGGGAAACGAAGCTGGGGAAGGGCCTGGAGAATAAATATTATGAAGAGTGACTGAAGGAGCTGGGGCTGTTTAGTTTGGAGAAGAAGACGCTAAGGGACGATCTCGTCTCTACAACTACCTGAAAGGACGTTGTGGAGAGGTTGGTGCTGGTCTATTCTCACAGGTAATTAGTGATAGTACAAGAAGGAATGGCCTCAAGCTGCGACTGGGTAGGTTTAGACTGGACATTAGGAGAAATTTTTTCACAGAGAGAGTGGTCAGGCATCAGAACGGGATGCCCAGTGAAGTGGCTGAGTCACCATTCCCAGATGTGTTTAAAGGTTGTTTAGATGTAGTACTTAGGGGTATGGTTTAGGGGTCAACCTTGTAGAGTAAGGTTGGACTTGGTGGTCCCTGGGGTCTTTTCCAACCTGAGTGATTCTGTGATTCTATTAGATGATAACATCATACAGATAGAGTTATTTGGTACGTGGCTTTGCTTTAGCAAAATAAAATCCACTGTAAAATTGAAATTTTTGTTTTTTCAAGAAAGATTTTTTTTTTAAATGACATGGGATTTTTTTTGAATCGCTGTCCAATTTTTCCCAGCTGCAGCTTAGCAACAGTTTGCTTTTCCGTCCTGTGAGTCTTTTTCCTTTGATACTTCCATTATAGTTTTTCCTCTGGACCATCTCCATCACTTCTGCATTGTTAGCTCAGCTTCTGAAGCCTATGCATGCAAAGTACTATTGCTGCATGAGACAGGCCACTGGGAAGAAACACACTTCATGAGAGCAACTTAGTAGTACCTGATTTCAAAGAAAATAAATCAAGCCCAGAAGTGGTGTTAAAAAGCCACCCCCAGATACTGGACTGACAACCATAAACAGCTGAATTTGTGCCACTTTATCTTCCCCTCCACCTTCTAAGAAAATGATCTAAGAAAAATCACAGTAATAGACAGTCCTGTCAAGTTTCAATTACACCAGAATATTTGGAAAACTGTGGCAAATGTCTTTGTGGCTAAGAGCTTGTAAAAAGGTTTGCAGATTAAAAGCAGCATTCTTTTGGGCTCAACTCCTAAACAGGTCAAACGAACTTAATATCTACCTTATAAATGTTTATACAGATAATAAAGTCCAGAAAGGAAAGACTGAATGGCAAATTCACCTGTATTAAACATTGATCTCATGGGAAGACATTTAAATCCACTTTCGTAAGAGAGCCTTGTTTACAGGTCTGGAGTGTATAACTTGGAGGCTTTTCAAATGAAATTGTTTTGGAAGAGCTTTTTTCTTTTCACTGGTTTCCTGAGTAAAACTTGCAGACTGTCAGATATAAACACATATTTCAGCGGGAACAGTTTATAGTAGCTTCATTCTAATGTTAATTTACACCAGTTTTGCATTGGTGTGACCACTGGCTCCAGATGAACATCAGTGGAAATAAGAGCATGATCAGTCCCTGGAATAAGGAATAAAAAAATGGTCAAGACAGCCATCTAACACTCAGTGTGTCTATTTAATTACCTATTTATGTAATATCCTCTCTGTGTGTGCAATGTACATAATTTATGTAAAGAGATCATATATCCATACAAGTGAAGCAAGCAGTGATGCACACAATTATCTGGTGCAGAAGCTCACTTTTGTCAGTTACTAGCTTAATATAAGCCTGACTCCAGGCTAAGATTAACAGGACAGGGGAGCAGTGTGCTAAGGAGGACTCTTCCCCCCTTCTGTCTGGGCAGCAGACTTGGTCCTCCTGGTCCTGAGGTCAGGGTCTAGCTGCACATCCACATGGCACCCTCTGCTTTTGGAAGAGTTACATTATTCCACTTGACCTGTGCACCCAGAGCTCCCACCGATTCCTAGCTGCCCTTCTCTTGGAGGAGGTAACTGCCTGTGCCAGAATTAACAGATTTTTGTGCCCTTAGGCCAAATCTATTTCACTCAGGCTGTGGGACACAGTTGCTTTTCAAACATCTCTACTGTTTTAGCCTAGATGTATTAGTTCACACTACTGCAAATTCAAACTGGTTTCCCATGCATTTTCCTTTTTTGGTCCCTGTAAGTTATTTCACCATTCTGACAGCACTCCGATCAGCTCCATGCTGAATTAATGCTCCCTTTACCAGATTGTTAACAGCATCACCCTGGTGCATGAAGTTCAGTGGCTTTTATTAGGTTTAAGCTGGTCCTTTAATAGGGCTGCTCATTCCCATCAAAGCCTGGGAGATTAACTTTGTGCTGCCTGTTTTTTTTTTCCTATTCCTCCCCTCCCCGGCCCTCCCTTTTTATATCCAAAGCCAAAAATTCAACAACACCCGGTACCTCTAGCATAGTTGCATTTCAAGTCAATACAGGTTTGCTTTTATTTCTGGGATTTCCACTGGATGTTCCAGTCATAATACTTTGCTCAAGAAACAAGTTCGTTGTTTTTTTCTGGAAAAGAAAAACAAACTGCCTTTCCCCTCCCCAAATCTTTTGTATATATCCCAGCATAGGTCTTTGCAAATGGGCTGAACGTGAATGTGGAGGACCTGGATTGCTTTCAGTTACTGGAACGAAGCTGCTAATCTCTTCCTGCATCTGATTTATATGTAAATAGAAAGGAGGTGCCTTGTAGAGAGGCCAAATAGGAATCCCTTCTGTTCTTGAAGCCACAGCTATGAGTCACTTCGAATGAAAAGCTTAGTGAAAACATCAACATCCTTAAAATAGTTCGGGAGGGTGGGTGGGAGGAATCATGCAAAGGAAAATGAACCTGCTGATTCTAAGCCCACATTACAGGACTGTTCTTCCTCCCCCCCCCCTCGTTAATTCTCTTTGCTTGAGCTAATAACAGTGCTTTGTTACAGAAAGCATTTTTAAATTGTGCACAGACCCAACCCTTTGAAGCTTAATGGCAGTGCAGAGATGAGTGAAACTTGCATGTGCTGTGCCCTCAGAGGATCACATGGACAAACACTGCACAATGAAAGTGATCAGTAAAACAGGGGCATTACAGAGCTGCTGTGAAGTTTATGGCTTTATTGAGATGCCAACTCATACACACAAAAATAAGTGCACTTCTGAGCTCTCCCCACAGAAATACAGTCTCAAGCTACTCTTCTCTTCTTGGGTTCCTCACCCTTGCTTGTTAGATTTGCCTTTTTTTTTTTTTTTTTTGCCTTTTTGCTCTTGGGACTTTGGTCGTAGCAGTCTGTTCTTTCACTCTTGTCCACGAGGATGTGACTGGCAGGTTCCATGAAGCTGTGCAGCTCATGGAGGGCGATCTGCACTAGAAACATCTCCTTCCCCACACAGGTGGCTGAAAATGAGTTTTCTGCACCTGAAACATCTCCTTCCCCTCACAGGTGAGTGAAAATGAGGTAAAGCCACCAAACCTCTGCCTGGGTATGTACCTGTTTCCTAAATTTATAATAGTTTCCTTTTTCTGTTTTTGTTTTGTTTTGTTTTTATTCTTCACCTTTGAGTAAGATGAAAGTGGCATTATATAAAACTATCAGCTTTTGTTTAACACAATATGTGATCAGGAAAATTCTCAATGTGTAACGAATAAGAACACCAAAATGTGTCTCCTGTAAATGTATAAATGTGTCAATTGAATTTTCTAGTTCTCTTCAAGGGACTTGGTGTGGTATGCAGGAGGGATTGTAAGACCTTTCCAGTGATTCAGTTGATGTCATCTGAGTCCCATAAATTAATGTAAGTAATCATCACTTAGCAGCACTATAAAATACCTAATCTTGATTTTTAGATATCTAAATTTGCTTTTTTTCAGTTTAATTAATTGGTCATTCATGAAATCATTTATTTGGTTTATAACCTCCTGACTGCCACATAACCTGTAGCAGTACCACTCTGGTTAAAGTAGAACAGAAAATAAGGGACCAAATAAAAAACCTGTAAATCTAACATAAATTTTCTGTGTTGCTGCCACTGTAATTTTAATTTGATCTAGGTACACCTTCCCTAATTTTATTAGCAACAAAACAAAATACAGAGTAATTTGCCTGCATTTGTATGCTGTATATATTTGTTTTGGCAACATTTCACAGAACCCATATCTTCCAAAATATTACAGCTGTGGTCCAGTATCTTGATGAACAAATGCTAAATAAATCTAACAATTTTTATCAACTTTGTATTTGAATCACAGCTGTAAGAAGAAGCAAACTCAGGATCTTGAACAAAAATTTGCTAACAAGCAAGCCCTGAAGGTGATCAATCCAGCTTCATGGTGGCAATTAACATGCTCTTGCAAAACTCAAGAGGTGTGGTTTGTAAGCCTTGTGCCCTTGTTGGAAACCTTCCCCTTTATGCTCCTCCTACTTGCATAGCAGTATTGTTAGACTGATCTCTGTTTATTTTTCAGAGGCCAAATTCAGAAACAATCCTCCAAAATATTTATGACTTCTAATACTTTCAAGTTGTGCAAAGAAGCCATGGAATGAAGTTTAGATCCATGGAATACCCATTGGCTTAAGATGAAGTCAGTGCAGTCATGTCAGGAACCAAACAAGTTTGTGGCATTTGACATTTTTGATCTAATTTCTTGGTTAGTGTGCTGTTAATACCTGCTAATAGTTGAAACCTTTCTATCTCTCAGGTTTTCTTCTATGGCATCAGAGATTGCTCATCTAACATCAGTTTGTCAAATGTTCCATGTGTTGCACTTGGATATTTAGACTATATTCAGACTGTCTATTCTGAAAACCATTCTTTGGTCATAATTTCTGCTTTGGTTTAGTACTCTGCCATAGGTGATCTGAAATGAATAATTTTGTGTCTGATGGAGTGTAACAGTAGCTCTCTCCCAAACAGAAGGCAGATGTAGCTGTTTGCCTGTTGGTCTAACTCTCCAGATTTGCAGGGAGCAAGCACTCAGTGTCATAGGCCACATCATCTGGGCAGAAAGGCTTTGTCAGAATGAAAAAGCCCCTGCTGCATTTAGATTGCTCTATCCCTTTTCCTGCCATGGAAACTGGTCTCACAGGAAAGAAACTTTTAATTAGATATATTACCCTGTAGAGTATATAAAATCAATGCAGTCACATATAAAGCAGTATGTCTATTAAATGCATTTTTTTTCTCATGCTACATGATAGGATATCTGGAAAGTACAATGTTACATTTGATCCAGAGCCAACTGAGCTAGCTGATCATTTGCCCTTCTTGAAAGCTTGTATGGTTTCAAAAATGGAAAGACAATATGCACTAATGAGTTAAGAAAAAAAACCAAACCAAAACAAACAACCAGCAAACCCAAAGGTGTCAAAAAGCATGCACTAGCTGTGGGAATAGAAGTGCTAATAGATTGTGGTAGTATGCCTTCCTGGTACTGCAGTAAAGCTTGCAGCTAATTCTGTGAAACATCCTCTTATCCAGACATTTTGACAAGACAGGAAGAAAAATGTTAACATTCTTTGCTTCTTCAAACTTTTATTTTTACTTTTTTTTTTTTTCCCTATAGTCTTTCAGACTACAGGAAACTTCCGAAAAAGTTTTCAGTGGCTGCAAAGCCAAGGAAGTCCCTGGAACTATGCTTGTTTGCACCAGTTGAAGGATTAGAGCCTTAGCTCTGATAAATGTTCATGGGAACTCTATTCATGTCTAACTGAACAGCAATCTCAGGTATCACAAGGTGGTAACCTAAGCATTAACATATTCATTTTTACACTGTTCATTTTATGGACAGAAATACCAATGTATACAATCCTAAGTCTGTCTTCAGGTAAAATCTAACCACAGAAATAAAGTTATGCAATTAACAAACAAATGGATTTTGCTGAAGGTGCTAGCTAATAGATTCTCCACACTTAAAGGCTTTAAATCTAAGCTTGAATCTCACAATCATTCATTATAGTTCAGAAAATGGTTTCTACCTCTACTGTGGAGCTGGCTAAATTAAATCTTGTATTATGCTTATATATGCATAATATGCTTATATTATGCAGAAGCCAGAGGAGACAACTGCAACATTTCTTTCCAGCTTCAAGAAAATCAGAAAGAACAATAAACACTTTTCCACATAAAATTAAAGTCTTTTTAGGCTCATGATTAAAAGGTTTAAAGTTTTTTTGTTTTGTTTTGTTTTTTTTAGCAGTGCCCCAAATATTCCAAAAAGTGGGGTTTTTTTGGTTTTGTTTGCATTTGCTTGTGGATGGTTTTTTTTGTCTTTGTTTTGGTTTGTTTTTGTTTTTACTTTAGTTAATGATGTATATAGCCACTTAAGCACTTAAGAGTTATGCTTTATGTCCAGACAGTGGCCCAACAGTGGATTACCTCTATACCACTGGATCTGACTGGTTAGCTGCGGTACCACAAATATTCTTGGTAGCAACTAAATGAAATTAATCATCTTCTGTTGGAAAGATTCTGCACAATGTCTCAAGAATAGATGTAAAGCTATTTCAGACACATCTGTGGTCATTGACTATGCATGCTAATAGTATACATCTTTCACAGCCAACCCCCGGGGAAGAAAATTAGAAAAGCACTTTCATAATTGCAATTGCAATATATTTATTTTTATCACTTTCACACTGATAACAGTCAGCACTTGATGTGTGTATTCTTCAACTTGGCAAAATTAATATCTGCAACCCCATGGTTCCAAAGCCTCTTCAATTACTTAGTTTATAAGCTGCCAGGCTTAGTGGAATAATTGGAATAGGTGTGGAAAAATAATGGAAAAATAAATTAATGGTATTTTTAGGGTATTTCCCATATTTCTAATCCCTACCTACTTCAAATGAAATCATACTGAAGCTTTTTTCCTTTCTGTGAGTGAAACTTCTTCCTATTCTTATTTCTGTTGATTCATTTACATTTGAAAAAAAATCAGTTCTTCAGCTTGTGTCCCCATGAAAAGGGTAGAAAAATATCTAAAAAATTTACATAGTTGCTAAAGTTGTCAATATTTCCACCAAGTTTTAATTTCCACTAATATTTTCAGTCTTGCAGTGGTGGATTTCTTTTTCTCCTTTGTATTAAGTCAAAAGAGTTTGCTGATTGTCACTCCAAAGTCTTCCTACCCAAAATTCTCCATTTTTTTCTCCACTATCTGCTACCTAAAAAAGTAGTAGCAAATACAATAAAGTGTCTCTCCATGAGAGGCTAGGAAGAATTCTGTTGAGCCTGTACAGCTTAATCCAAAAGTAGTGTCTAGTTAAATCTGTATTAGGAAAAAAGAACTAGGAGCCTCCTCCTGGAGAGAAGTCTTCCTGCACTTGCACTTCCAGCCCAGATAGATGAATCAGGCCTTTCCAAGTCCTCGGGCTGGATCTCTCAAGGTTCCCCAGGCTGGACACAATTTGGAATGCCTCCTCTCTGCTATTCCAGTATTTTTCCTTGTATGCACAAATGCAACAGAAATATTCCCACAAACATAAAGAAAAAGGAGAAGCAATGGTCCAGAAAATGCCACATGGAAGCAGCTGTAACATCAGTAGTGTTATCCCAGCAGGAAAGGACAACTTTTTTTTAGCAAAGAGGTGAGTAATACACCTTTTTTTTTTTTTTAATCCAGACTGCTTGAGAATATTGCCCACAGATTCTTCCTTCCTACTTCACAGTAAAAATCGATCATAAAAAATTATTCCCTAATCTCTGTAGGGTTTTATATGATGGGATATTTTGCCCATTTTAAAGTAGAGTCATTTTAACTGTGAGTTTCTCTAAGATACTACTTTCCAGACGGGAAACTATCTGTTCAGTTTATAGCTCTGAAACCAGCCTTCTGGTAGAGAAATGCTTTAAGTGCTGACTGGCAGCTTCCTTTCCTTAGCAGCAGTGACTAGTAAAACTATTTGAAAAGGAGGCACCAGAAAATCCCACCAGGAAGGTAGCCACAGCAGTGTACTTCTTCAGTGTCACTGCACAGCCCATGCAAAATGCATGTCTGCTACACATGTCTGCAGGTGCTACCCACTGTGCACCACACCAGATTCCTGAGATTTCTCTCTATCAGCTTCTTAGGAAGTTAATTTCAGGTGCTTTGCCATTGATGAATTTAAAATGCAAAGGAGTCAGCACAAATAGAACCTGGAGGAGGAAGAAAAAAAAAAGACATTTCAGGCTGAAGAATGGCTGCTAGCTGCCAGATTTCACAATGAGATTCCAGAAGGAGTAAACGTTTGCCAGAAATCAAATTATAGTCTTGTGTACTAACCAGTGAAAAACAGGTAATATGATTTCATTTTACACCAGTGTTAATCTGAAGTCATGCTGGTGATCAAGGTTCAATAATGTGATGCTGAGCACTGTTAGATGAGAAAGGGGAACAGTGTGATTAATATTTCTGTGAAGCAGACTGAAATAAAAAGCATAAATGTTACTGAGAGCATTAATGCACTGAGTGCTGATCAAGTATTATGCCTTAGCATTTTGACTTACTGGCATTTTAAGCATGGATTGTTGTAATATTATTTTTCTCTCGAAATAAGGTAGAAGGTTATATACATATATATATATATATGTGTGTGTGTATACATGGCTCTTTGCTCTCTGGCAGTCCTTCCCAAGAGTCTGCCAAGTGAGGAAGAAGTAATGTTGCATTTCATTTGAAGTATTAAACAAGCTTAGTAAATGATTATCATAGAATCTTAGAATCAACAAGGTTGGAAAAGACCTCAGAGATCATCAACCTATCACCCAGCACCTCATGACTAACTAAACCATGGCTTCAAGTGCCATGTCCAATCCTTTTTTGAACACCTCCAGGGACGGTGACTCCACCACCTCCCTGGGCAGCACATTCCAGTGGCAGATCACTCTTTCTGTGAAGAACTTTCTCCTCACCTCAAGACTAAACTTCCCCTGGTGCAGCTTGAGACTGTGTCCTCTTGTTCTGGTGCTGGTTTCCTGGGAGAAGAGACCAAAATTAAAAAAATTGTTAAACAGTTAAGATACTGCATGAGAATTTTCTGACTGTGGTAGAAGTATATCAGTGTTATTTAGTCCAGTCATGAGTAAGGGAAGAATAAACTGTGTTTCCTCACGTGCGTGTATACCTGTGCCTCTGGGAATCTCTGAAAAGGGATCTCTTGTGGTAATTTTAAAAAAATACAGGGATGGAATTCCTTCCACCTTTAGAATTAGTGATGTCTGTGACACACTTCAAAGCACAGTGTTACTCAAGAGCAGTGTCTTTGCCTTTGACACATGCATATGCACGTGTTTACACTCTGACTGATAAAATTTATAGCGGATGAATGCTCTGTTGGTAGGAGCACTGTGCGTGGACATCACTGTTACTTTAACCACGCACTTATAAACACTCCCATGGCAGCAGATGGGAATGTGAGATCAGAATTACTAGTTTTTCATTTTGTTATGTAAAGAAACAGAAATATCAAAGGCTCCATGTGGTGTTATCAGAAATAGCAACATCTGTCTACTTCAAAGCCAAAGGGCTATGTGCCTCACTCCTTTAAAACTGTTTCAGTGAGGCAGGAAAAGAAAATAATACTAAAAACTTTCAATCTCTAGCAACACAGCAGGTCTAATATATATTTTTCTATTTACAGCTCTCAGAATGTTTCCAGCATTACTTTGTTTTGCTTGCACTCTTAATAATGCTGAAATAGTTCTCACAAGCACTGTTTCTGGCTGACTGGTTGGATGAGAGTGATCCTCAGCACAGGCAAGATGCAGCTGAGATAAACAGCCCAGCAGGGTTTGCAGAAAGCCTTTCCAGGCAGGCTGAAGTCTGATGGCAAGCTGCCTCTCCATGCTGCTGACCCCAGGCATTTTCCAGGATGGTACAGAGACAACTTGGGACCAGTGGCATAGCTGAGTTTTGCTTTAACTCCTGCTATCAACATGGGTGAAAATAGGATACTTGTTTAAGTACCAGCAGTAATTAAAAGAAGAAGCTGCTCCAGCTGACGTCTTGATTTCTTTGGGGCACACTACAAATTGTAAGCAACCCTTATGGTTGTGAATTGCCAAGTGAATGAACAAAAAGAAAAACTCCTTTGCTGTCTGCACTTCATGCCAGTCTGGGTTTTCAAGCTCGTTAGCTGCCAAAATGAGTTGCAAGAAAGTTCTCTCTGTGCCGTGTTTTCTTTCAAAGCTGCCGAAACCACAAAAAGCCTTTCCAGTTTTATTAGAAAGTTGGAAGATAAGTGAAAAATAAAAGGGTTTATCTTGTTTTTTAAAACAAAAATCACTCACGCTCATTTCAGCCAGTTTTATTGATGTGCTATAGCCTGTGCACTTCAGGGATCTGTCTGTGGCACCGTATGAAGCAAACAGATGGAGGAGATCAGAGATTTTCCTGTTTCCTTGTCAGAATTGAGGAAACAGAAAAAATCAGAGCAGATGGTGGAGAACCTCATGTGTTGGTTTCCTACGCATTTGCTTATACTATACTACGCATTTCAAGCACCACTTAGTAGTCATCGGATGCTATTACAGACCTTAAACTGTCCATTTTTAAGCCTACTTTCTGAAAAGAAATATACCATAAAGAGAGGCAGAACATACCATAGGTGTTCTTTAATGGAGCATTATAGTTGTCATCCATTGTTAATCTTTACTCATTTGCTTTGCAAACAAGAGTAGCATATGAGAACATGCATTTTCTTAAACAAGTACTGTTCTAAGGATGCAAAATTTTCTGTCATTAGTCTATCATTTCAAGTCAGCCAAGCGATTATAAACATGTGTACAGTAAATTAAGAAAATTCTTTAGACTTTGCAAACACAGTCTATCATTTGCTGTTTTGCCCTCCTTTTGCTTCAATACTTCTTTCCTCTTATACAGGAAACAGGAACTCATGTAGGCTACACCCCTGTATTTTCAGTGTGCTCTGGTGACTGAAACAGTTCCAAAGGAGCTGGTGGCATTAACATGCCCACGCTACCATGCTCAGCACTGATATGGCCAGACACATGTCATCCCTCCATTGCCTTACACTCACTATTCATCACCAGTTTTCAAAATCCTTTTTATAAACTGGAAAAAGAAAATGTTCTGTAAAACACAGGAATTAGAGAATTCCCCAATCTGCAACATTTGTTGCCATCAGTACTCAAGGTTTGGGTTTGCTGAATATTTGAGACAACATGCAGAGGTGTTTAGAGAGGAATTTTACTTATCTTGAAAAATATTCCACTGATTGTATTTGATGTTGTAAGAAATGAGAGTGTTGGGTAGATCTTGCAGTGTATAACTACTTATGCTCACCCTGACAGCTAGGTAAAAAATATTTCAGCACTATCAAGAAATATTTCAGCCCTTTTCTCTCCAACCCCTTTGCTGAAATTCAACCCATATCACAGTTTTTAAACTTTAATACTAAATATAACGGGAAAAAAAATATATGTTATTCTAACAAACAAACTGTCAAACACACTATATGATCTCAGGGTTTCCTCACAATCATGATGCCAAACTCAAGATTCAGCTTTGGTCTCTTCATGGTGGCAACTTGTGACTGCCAGGTCATCCTTTTCCTGTCTTTACCCTAACTTGTTCTACCATCCCTGGAAATCTCCATCCCTGGCTCATGTCAGGCTCCAGACTGTGGCTGATAACCACCTGAATGATCACAGTATCACAGTATATCAGAGGTTGGAAGGGACGTCAAGAGATCATCAGGTCTAACTCCCCTGCCAAAGCAGGATCACTTAGGGTAGTCTGCACAGGAATGCATCCAGGTGGGTTTTGAAAGTCTCCAGAGAAGGAGATTCCACAAGCTCCCTGGGCAGCCTGTCCCAGTGCTCCATCACCCTCACTGTAAAGAAGTTTCTCCTCATGTGGAGGTGAAATCTTTTGTGTTCAAGTTTGAACCCATTGTTCCTTGTCTTATCACTGTGAACCACCAAAATGATGGTTCCTGTGGAGCAAAAGCTCTATTGGTGGAAGAAGTTCAGGACCAGTGTGATTAGGTGATCTTCTTACAAATGGTGAATCATGTGAGCACTAAATGTGTACAGATCTACTGATTTTCTCATTGCTTTCTTTCTACCCCAGTAAATCCAGGAATATGCTTCCAACGACTTGCTCCTACATGCAGATGAGAACCAGCCCAGAGCAGTCCTGTCTGTAAGGACCATGGATTACATTTAGAATTCTGTTACTGCTATGAAAGGGAAGAGGAAAGAGAGACAAAGATAAAGCCAGGCTATGTCATGGCACATTTTATCAGCTATCAGACAACTAGTTTTACAGACTGCCCAAACTGTCCAAGTTACTCTTCCTCAGTTTCAGAAAAAAGGTTAGTTTGAAGTGTTTGCACAATACAATTCTCCAAAGTGGATCAGAGTGGGCCCTGGGCTTGGATCCCAGGCTGGAACACTCTATGGAGGAGATACTGGTGGATTTTTTTAAATCCTAGTTCTCAGACATCCTTCGACAACACGACAAAGTTGCTGTTCTACATTTTTCACATTTAGATCATCGCTTGTGTTAGAAAGAGATACTTTTAAAGACCCATTTGATTCTCACACATGAGACTTCATAAATCATATTCCTCAGTCTCATAGCCTGCCTTCTAGAGACTTATCTTGCCTTGCCAAACACAGCTCCCATGGGTCTCTCACATACCCACACAGACTACTTGCAAAGGGAGGAGGAAAGCATATCCAAGAATAAGCAATGCTAAAGGTCAATGCTTTTCCAGGCCTCGATTCAGACAATTGTCATTCAGAGATTGTTCAGATTCTGCAGCCTCCCATTTGAACTCCCTGAAGGAAACTTCAAGGAGATAAGATTTGGAAATAGTAATAGTAACCAGCTGGTGGGCTGCCATATGGACTTCCCACCTGCTCTCTCCTCAGCCTTGTCCTACAGCATGGGACCTGATAGCAGGGGGATCAGGTAAAGCAACTGCTGACAGGGCTGCTAAAAACGATCTTTTTAGTGACAGGTAGAAATCCCTGCCTGAGCACTCGCTCGGCAAAAAATCCCTCCCGCTGGCACACCAGGCACATCCTGATCATGGGAGTGGGTTTGGGTGATGTGGGACAGATGCAAATGCTAACACACTTATATTTGACCCTATTATCCTCTAAGTCAACCCCAGAACACAGCCTGCTGTTTCGCCTGTATGCAATGCTTCTGGTTGTCGTAGCTTTTATTTTTGTGGCTTTTTGTAAGGAACTACAATTTACTAAATGACATTTTCCAGTTGTGCATCTGTAATATATGCTTCATCTGTAACAAAGAAAGAAGGATTTTTAATTGAGAAGAGTTTTTAAAACACTTACATTTCCACTACAGAAGCGATGTTCTCTTCTTTACTTAAACAACAGCTGGTGTTAATTAAAAGGAAAACACTCTGATCCCTATGGTCTGAGAGTTGAATGTAGCTCACAGTCCTCCTTGTCCCTTTGACAGTGCTCTTGCACACAGAGGATGCCATCTCCTCCAGGGTAATGGATGATACAGGTTTGTGACCAAGTATTCTGAAAATTGTGTTTCCTTTTCTTTAAAGAAAGAATTTATTGCAACATTGCTGTGGCTGTGATAGTCCACGTGTAGATTAAACATGGCAAAACCTTTTAGCAGAGTAAATCTTAGATGTTCTATAAAAGCACCCAATTGGCAAATTACTTATTAAAGATATTATCTGTTCTCTTAACCTCTGCCCTGTTTAGAACAAACACATTTCAGAAAAGTTTATTGTAAAAGCAGTGGAGGGTCTGCATATCTCCTCATTTGCACTTATCTTCCCCCAATCAGGAGGACTGAATTGCCTCCACACAGCTTGTCCTGTGTCAGTCTCTGTGTTTGGGAGTATTTCATGTGCATCTTCCATCCCAAGAGCTATTTCAATCTTCCTTCTTGCTCCAGTTCCCAGGTTGCATAAACGACCGGGCTGATCATATTGGAGTATGGGCTTTTAAAACTAACATCCTGCTCTTAATTGCAATTGCAGTCTATATCTATGGTGATGCTTAGCCATTTTGGTTTTACTGTAGTTACTGTGTAATCCAGTCTGCAAGGAAATTATCACTTATTATCCTAAGTGATCCTGCTCTGGCAGGGGGGTTGGACCTGATGATCTCTTGAGGTCCCTTCCAATCTCTGATATACTGTGATACTGTGAAATACAGTAAGTATTCCCAAATTCCTTCATTCACCTTAGAAGTAAGTCAATATAAAACAACTCAAGAATATTATTATAATCTATCAATATTCATATAGATGACTAAGTAGTCCTTGCACTAATTATAATGCTATGGAGTACGATTCCCACATACAAGCACTAGCAGGCTGGAGAGGATGACTACTTTGACCAACATATTTCCAGCTGCACTCAGGTGAGACAGTCTTCTCTATGTAATTTTAAGTTCCTAGTTCCTAGAATGAAAATTAGGAATATGGCATGGTAAAGTTTGCTAAGAACCATTTAAAGTACTTTCTTGTTTGTTTTGGTTAAATTTTATTTTTGTATACCCAGCTACACTGGAGGATGGTCTCTGAGTCCTAAACTTCTCCCAAGTCCTGTGAGCAGGTATGATGGTTTGGGATGTGAACTGAGTTAAAAGAACATATTTCTTTTTCTTCTCATGCCATTGCCAATGGTGAGGGTCTCGTTTAAAATGCTACACCTGGAGTCTCAAAGCCTTGGTGGGCTTTGGTACTCCTGGTTAGAGTCTACAAACACTGTAACATGAGACTGTTCCTCTTGCTCTGCAGGGAAAGACCCTGGCGAAGGGGGGGGACATCATGGGCACAGCTAACACCACGCTGTAGGCCTGAGCTCCCACTGTGGATCCCTCCGGAGATGAACATCGGGACAAATGACATGAGGGTAAAACTAAGCAGTTGAATTGTTTGTGGCTTAAAATATGGCTGATATGCAGCTGCAGGTTTCCTGTGCAAAGCCAAATAATGTCCACCTCAGAAATCCTGGAGCTGTGGTCTGGTCTGTGGCAAGTTTTCTATTCTGTGAGATATGACAATTAAGTACAAACAAGGACTTGCAAATCCTTTGGGCTGGAGGGAGAGAATCTTGCATTAGTGTAGACTTGCAAACATTCTAAAATGTCTCCACCACAGGAGAGCTAAATCTTATCTTTCTAGGCATGTAACAATTTGTACCAATTAAAGGAATACAGGACACTGCCGATGTCTGTCCAATAAAAATAAGTGAACAAAGCAAACAGACATGCAAATAATAATAATAAAAAAGATCTAATATGGCACAGTGTAAAGTTTAATCCAAATAAGGCTACAAGTGTGTCCCTTCATCGACATTAAAAAATGTAGTTAAGCTGGTAAATGTACAACAGCTGGCAAATATTGTGTGCCAAGTCTTATTTTAGATTAATAAGAGAAAACTGAGGCTTATTAAACTGCTGCAGTGATTCCCAGGAGAGAGAGTTGGAGATTTTAGAACATCTTCATCTTTCTGGTACTACTAAGTTCATACAGATCATTGGGGAACCTGTGGCTTTGAAGATGGAAGAGTACACAGAAGGATTGATGAAAATAAAGGAAGAAACCTGAGAAAGGTAAATAGCCCATTCCATGCGCTACTTGCTTAAAATGACTGAGAAGCAGGCATGAAAACAAGTTGCTACACAGCTCTTACAGTCAGTTTAATAATCTCTTAAGAGTTCTAATCATATTTCTGCTTTTAAATACTATTTACCCATCTGCCTGCAAACGGCATTCATTTAGGAAAGCTAATTATAGATTTTTAAAGACCTGTAAATGTTATAAGAGATTTTTTAAAGAAATGGTGGTGGAGTTTTTTGGTCTTTCTTATGTCATGGGGTTTCTTTTGTTTGTTTGTTTTATTTTATTTTGTTTTGTTTTGTTTTGTTTTGTTTCTTAAACAACCAACTGAAAATATACCCTGCAGGAAAAACAGCAAAAATCTCATTTCTGTGGACTTTTGTTTGTTTGTTTGTTTTTTTCTTGGTTGGGATTTTGTTGTGGGTTTTTCATTAGTCTTTTTGTGTGTTTTGCTTTTTTTTGTTGTTGTTGTTGCTTCTTTATTTTAGTTTGTTTTAGTTTTGTTTTGCTTGGGGTTTTTTTTGGGTGTTGTGTTTGGGTTTTTTTTTCTTGTTTCATATTGTTTTTATCTTCTTCAATAACATAAATATATAAAAGCATTCAAGTTAGGACTGTACATCAGTCACTTCCAGTTAAATGGAAAATATTTTTGCAGAATAATTTAAATTGCAGAATCACAGAATCTATCTTGTCAGAACAGACCTCAAAGATCATCCTGTCCAACCTTCAACCCAGTACTGAAGGGTCAACACTAAATCATGTCCCTAACCTAAACCTCCCCTGATGCAGCTTGTAACCATTTCCTCTAGTTCTGTTATTTTTTGTCATCAAGGAGAAGAAATTGGCCTCCTCCTCACTCCACCCTCCCTTCAGGTAGCTGAAGAGAGTGATAAGGTCTTTCCTCAGCCTCTTCTTCTATAGACTGAACAACTCCAGCTCCCTAAGATACTCCTTGTAGACCATGTGCTTGAGGCCCTTCTCGAGCCTCCTTGCTCTTCTCCAGACACGCTCCAGCACCTCAAAGTCCTTCCTATGTGAGGGGCCCAGAACTGAGCACAATACTCCAGGTGTGCCCTTACAAGTGCTGAGTACAGGGGGATGATTGCCTCCCTGTTCCTGGTCACCACCATATTAATACAAATCAGGATGCCACTGACCTTCTTGGCCACCTGGGCACGCTTCTGGCTCATATTCAGTTGACTATCAACCAATAATCCCAGGTCCCTCTCCAGGTCACAGCTTGTTTTTTGTGGGGTTTTGTTTTGTTTGTTTGTTTGTTTGTTTTTGCTTTGGTTTTGTGTTTTGGTTTTGTTTTTTTTTTTTCTGAGATGAGCAGCGTAACTCAGCCTGCAAGATAATGATTAAAATAAATGCATGAATCACTGAAGAAGTTCTCATAACTCTTGTAATCAGTTGTGTACAACCTGACTAAATTCCTGGAAAAGGTGCAATGTGTAGAGGTAAGGGAGTTTCTCCTTTTTTTCTGTGTGACAAATGTCATGTATTCCTAATCTAAGGATGCTCAATGAGTGAAATCTCTAGTGCTCTAAATCTTGTTGTCAGCATAGGTTAAGCTCTGTGGTCACTCAGGGACAGTTTTGCTTGTGATGATGTGAGGGGGTGGTGGCCAATGATCTCCGCTGGTCCCCTTTCTGGAGCTGCCTAGGATGCTTGCCTGTCCCGTGCTTGGATGCTCTGTCTGTCTTTCCTCCTGAGGAGTTTCTCACTCTCACTTGTTGGATTTTGGACTGTTTCATCTCTTTATACATTTATGGTGGGTGTCTGAGATTATATTCTTTTCTTGAAGAAATAAAGAGCAGTGCTGGAGAATTTCCCTGAGAGCCACTAACGCTGAGATTCTCCACCTCTCAGACTGATGGAACTACCACCTCCTTTTAGCAGGAGTGTGCCTTGTGATTCAAAGGGTGATTAGACAGCCATCTATGATTACAAAATCTGTGTTGGTTTTGTTTGGTTTTTTATGTTTGAGTGGACAGACTATATGCATGATAGTGAATTTAGGACAGCTTTCTAAAATGTTTTAGAAGGTGCTTGTAGCAAGGGCTATATATTATCAGTCATAAATATAAATAAATGACATAAACACACTTGTTTGTATTTTTTCCTGGGTTTATTTTTTCTCTCTCTCCCACTTCCCCCCACCTTTATTTATTTATTTATGAAGCCAGAAATGCCTAATTGTAGAAATATGGACAGGAAATAATAACAAAATAAGATTCAATCTGGAGAACTACGAACTGATACTGCAGATGAAAAATGAATTCAAAACATATATATTCAGGAACAAAAATAAAAGATAATTGGAAAGTAACAATACAGAAGAGACCTAAGGGTAGCATTGGACAGGAAATTAAAAAGCCATTTCAAATGCATGGTAGTAATAACTTACATGGAATAATAATATTTTAACCATCTGACTGAAGATCTCAAAATGATTCATGGACTTAATACATTGCAATCATTTTGCCCATCACTGTGAAATATTCATCTTGAGGGCACTTTTTCTTATGTTTTACACTTTTGCTACCCTTTACATACTCATGGTTGTTTATAATTTTATTTTGTTTCTTAGATCTCTGCTGCATAGTGGTGGGGGTGATGTTAAGATTCCCAGGGCTGTTGGAGTGATGAGGGTAGAGGATGAGTTTCATTGAAACCACGTTGGTGGAGAAGCTGGTTGTAGGAATCACCCTTCAAGGGTCCTTCCAGTTTCCTTTTAAAGCTGTCTTAGTTTTGCCGAAGCACTCAGCTGGACCGTTCCCTAGAAAGCTGGTGCCCTGGGTAGTGTCCTGCCTGCACACAGCTGTTCAGGGAGCCCTGAGGAAGAGGACATTTTCCTTAGTGAAAGTTTTCAGGCAAATACTGGGTTGGTTTGGAGAGAAAACGGCTTGTGCCAAAACATCATAGATTTACACCTTACAGAGACTAGCTTTGAGCGATTTTATAACACCTGAGTGATCCGTGATTATAACTCATTAATTACAAGCATAAGACCCACTATTATGTATTTAAAGAAAAAAAAAAAAGCAGTATAATTGGTCAGATTTGCAAGCATTAAGCTGCTCCTTGGCATGCTGATACTTAGTTCAACCATCACACAGCACTTTTTGCTTATGTGGATACCTAAATCAACCATTCAGAAAACAGCAACAGGGTGAACCTGAGGAACAGAGTTCCTACAGCTGCTCACTGCTGCTTTCTGGCATTTCAGTTAAGGTTAAAAAAACCTTTGAAATGTCTTAATTTTCTACAGTCATTCATTTTATTCATAATGTTCAAATAAGAAGACTCTGGTTTTCTTCTCATCACTACTCCATGATTATATTAACTGTCCTGATCTAGCTTGAATGCACAACATGTTGTAGAGCACACAGAGAAAAAGACTACTTACTTCCAACTGTGATTTTTCCAGAATCAGAGATACTTGCTAGAAATATTACAGTAAACATCATTCCTGAGGAAGCACCCAGGGCTCAATAATAACAGCTGCACGCACACCAATGTAACCTACAGTAGAATCTGTCAGGTAGTTTGTTTTGGGGAAAATGATGGCTCTGGCTCTTTGATGCTCTCTGCACCTGGAAAAAATGTGAGCAATCGTATTTTCAAATAGATATGAGACTTATCTTTCCTCTACTGGTATGTACCTCTGCATGTGTCTGCATACTAGTTTCCATTTATGTAATAGGCATTTTCCAGAAGGAAGTATTCACCACTGAAGTATTTAGACCCTGAGGCTGCAGATGATGCTGGGGTTTAGAAACTGGAGAGAGCCCAGATATGTCCAGTTTTTGTCAGTTTCTGCCCTCTGAATTACTTTGCATGACAGCTGCAGCTACTGAAGGCAACATGTTGCACTTCTTGCAGTTAGTAAAAGCAAAAGTATATTGTTTTGACCCTTTTCTGTTGGGCTTGCTTTGGAAGATAAAACTAGCAGGAAAAAATATTTTCTTATATGTTTTGAAAATATGGCATACAAGGCTTCTGATGTCCTTATATACAGAAAGGATACCCTTCAGTACTTGAAATGCACAAAATAGCTGTGAGGACAGGCTGGACTCTGAAATGCAGATGGCATTGTGGAGGGTCTGCCCTAAGGGTCTTGGCAATTAAAGTACCAACCAGAGTTACCCTTAGTGAGATTTGGAAGCTGTGCTGATACTCTCAGTAGATGGACAAATGATCGCAGGGCAGGTTGAATAAAATGGCATTGCTTTGCTGAGAGGTTGCACACAGTGTATCTTCCAGAGTTGCTGAAGTATTACTTGTAACTTTTTACAGATCCTGTCCAACCTTCCTCCCTGTCTTAAGAATTCAGAGCATCCTGTCTCATCAGTGCCTTGTACAATCGTGATCTAGTCCTGGGTCAGCTGCTGAAAGTACCCAAATACACTCTGATGGAAGGTAGTGCTGCTCCTGAGTGAAAGTGAGCAAATACTACAGAGTTCTTTCTAACTACATTAATCACTGAATAACAAGACAAAAATTAAAAAGACAAAAAAAAAATACTTGAAGATAATTTATTAGAGATTATGCACATCTGCATTTGATTGCTGATGAGTCAAAGTCAAAAAGGAAAAGGCTTGTTCACAAAGAAATTCTTCAATATGGGGGTGAAAAATAATCACTCCAATAAGTTTTTGACCTCTGTTTTACTTAATGTAGGGAAAGCAAACATTTTCTGGGAGATGGCTGTATGGATTTAACTGGAATTGAATTTCAGCCTAAAATTAGGAATGAAGGATTGTTAAGAAGTAATTATTTTGCTGGTCAGGGGTTCCTGTCTGGTAAGTATTTCTGCTGGGTGTGTATACCCAGACTGAGTATCTATGCCTTCAATAGCTCATAGCTGCTCGTATTCTGGAGGCTGGGATCCACTGAACGTGTTGGTTTGATTCAGCCTGTAATCTCAGCTTTCTGATAGAAGGTTCAATATGGAGAATTTCATGTGAAGTCAAAGTATAATGGCTATACACTTTGAAAGCTCTGGCACTAAAATGCTTTAAGTCATGTTTTCTCCAGTTTGTCTTCCAGTTTGAAGCACTCAATTACTCAATTATTTTTAAAGGGTTTGTTTCTAAATATATTTGGTAACCATGTATCTCTTTTTGTCTTATTTTCATCTTATATGAATATTCTGTATGTGCTGTTCTAAGTCCTTTGTAAGAAAGATCTAAACCCCCTAGATTTACTAAGGAAATATTCTTTCATGAGGGCAACTTATTTTTGCATAATTCCCAGCATACCAAGACATCACTGCAGGCTCTTGCTGAAAATTATTTAAAGTAGCCCAACTTTGCTTACTTCCTTTTGACATTAGAGATATTTATGAGATGGCTATTAAGCTAAACATAATATTAACAACATTTCTGACCCACTTCTCTGGGTTTTTTTTTAGCTTGGAGTAAGTGGGAAATTAATGACTTGTTTCTAATTAAAAAAAGAAAGGGGAAAAAAAAAAGATTTAGCTAAGTGATCACAACTCAGTTTCTATGTTGTACTTTAACCTTGATCTTGCATTCCAGCCACACACCAGTGGTGTTCAAAATGTTTGGATGGAAGAATGACATAGGTTTTTCTGCCCTTCAAAGTAGCCAGCACCCCCAGCCTGCAACAGTGGCCTGGGGTAGGGAAAGACACTCTACTTTGTCCCAAGGAGCTATATAGGTGGCAAAAAGGACATAGCAGTGGTACAGAAATTACCAAATTGACCAGCTCATCCCAACTATGGAACAGTTTCCCTCCCAAAGATATTTAAAATATGTCTTGGTTCATTATACTGTTGTCAGCTATTCACTTGATATATGGTAGGCTTGTGACCCACTTCACCCTTTCCAGAAAGGATGTCAGAACTGAGACACACTCTGCTGAAGTTGATGAAAGATGTGTCTAACCCATTATCCTGCTACTGGCTCAAATTGGATGATAAAGGAAGTGTGCAGAGGCAAAGCAAATGTGTGACACTACTTGTCCAGCATGCTTTCCCTGCTACCAGCTTATCACAACTAAGGGGGTTTCCATAGCTGTAGGCATCATCTTTGCTGCAGCCCTTGGTGGCCTTTTCTTCCAGTGGTCTACCTCTTTGATTTCTAAACCCCTGTAAAGTTGTAGCTGCAGCTTCATTTTCATGGCTTAGGGAGGAATTTCCCCAAATCAGCGCTGGCCGCAGCATTCAAGAAGAGAGCACTGTATGGTTTTATACAGGGGACATATATAGCATTACAGTCACCTGAGCATGTGGACTTTGTGAAGCGGGAGCCACCTGATGCTGCACATGAAGCACACTGGCAAGTCCAGCAAGGTGTTTAAACTACCTTTCTCTCAATTGCTGTTGTTCTGTGGGTGAAGAGAAGCCATTATATTGCAGGGTCATCAGCGCAGATCCTGCTGAGTGCTAAGCACCACACAATAAACTAAAAAGAAATAAGCATCTGATATATAAAGAAACATCATGAGGGAAAATGCTGCATATCTGAGGAAATTCTTTGAAACCTGATTTTGTGTGGTGAGATAATTTCTAAATTTTCTAAACCACTCACAAACTTGCTCACTTGTAACTTTTGGGAAATAAAAACTAGAATAGAATTAATTCAGAAACTGAACTTGACAGTGTCATATTTTATGCCTATATCATTTCATCTGAACATTTTTCTATAGGCCACAAACTATTCAGCAATAAATCATGTGTCTTGACCTTAGCTGTCTTATCCTGTAAGTTAACCTCTTTGGATAAATACTGCACTTTGGACTCTCCTATTAATTTTATCTGGTTTGTTTTTTTAATCTATAGTGCAATTTACAGTGTGTTTGTCCTCTCTTAACAGCACATATGTTCATGCTAGGAGCTTACATTTCCCCATCAGGGAAGAAATAGAGGCTTTCTGTAAAACCTTCAGTTGTGCTTTTCACACAAACCCCAAATGCAGTTAATCACAGCATAGAATACAAGGCCATGTGGATGTCAACATGTTTAGACAGATTTCCATCATCCCATGCTGCAACATCTTTCCTGGTTGCCCATGAAAACTAGATCAAGCTGGTACATGTTACCATCATTCCTTCTTCGTACAACGTAGAAGCAATCCAGATGAAATGACTCATTTGAATTCAAAGACAAAATGCTGGATCTTATTGAAGATTGTCCCTCAAGGCTATAGGGTTTCACAAGACTGCAACAGAGGTGGTTTCTCTCTTCTTCTGTTGCCTGTGGCTTATAGGAGCACTCAGTCTTTTTGCCAGTCTTTTGTTCTGCTTGTCTTCCTAAAGAGTAAAAAACTATGGCAATATATTTTACAGTAGCTATAGCTGGCATTTTGATGGTAGGCAAGCTTTTAACTTTCTATCAGTTCAACAAGGTTTGCCTCTTCACTTACCAAAACTGTAAATACAAGCAAAATAATGTCAGTGTTAGCAATACTTATGGGTGATCAGGTCAACTTAAAAGGATGATCAACTTATCTCAAAAGGACATAATTTTATAGAAATATCATATAAACACCTGAATTAATAAAATATTGTCTAGTAATGCAAAGTGAAGCATTTAGAAGTTTGGAAATAGTACAGAAAAATTCTAACATGGATATGTGTAAGATGGAAAACAGATTTTAATTCTTCTAAGCTTTCTGAACTCTGGATGTCCAAGCGTCATTGCAGGATGATATTTTTTTTTTACACCAAAGTTCCCCAGAGGCTTTTTGTGCAAATGCAAAATAGCTTGGCATCTGTCTCGTGGATGAATTATTAGCTGTTATGTATAGAAAATGCCTAATGGTATATCTGCACTGAGTACTCCCAAGGGAGCATACTTGCTGCCAGTCTGTCTGTCATTGTGGAAGGGGGCATGAGAAGAGAAGGCAAAAGTGCATTTGTGTCTTGAAATTGTGTTACAGAGTGGTTAAACCCCCCCTAAGAACCTGTGCAATGCAGTGTGTGACAAACCATAATAACCAGAAGGCAGGTCATCCCTATTTCCTCCACTCCAGATGATCTCATTGGCCAATAGGCTCAATTTCCTCCTTCCTCTTTTCTTATCTCATGCCCTCCCTTGCTACTGGCTGCTGCTGTGTGACTCTCTTCCCTACATACTGCCTTATTACTGCTCTTTCACTTATCAGCGCTCCACGGTCAGGTCACTGCTTCTACCTTGTCTTCACATCCAGAGCATGTAAGCAGTGGAATCTCAGAAAGCACAGAACTTTCACATCCATACCTGTGAGGAGAGAGGTTCCTTTACAGTATAGTTGTGTAGAGAACCTTGAGAGGGTAAAGAGTCAGTGGAGAAACCACAGACCAAATTCAAACTAAACTCTGTTGTATATGGGAAATGAGATTTGTCAGAAGTTTGTAACAGTGAATTAATGATTTTTGCAAGGACTTCAAAAGCTGCATCCTACATCTTACCCTTCTACTAAATTCAAGTCCCTCCATCATAGCAGGCAGAAGAACTTCCCAAAACAAGCACCATACAAAATTATTTAACATAGAGAGAATGTGTATTTTCCCTTGACCTTATCTGGGGTGAAAGTGACAGCTGGGTTTTTAAAGCTTGCATGCAAAAAACTAAAAAGGGATCAAATTCCCTATTGACCCAAAAGTGCACAGAAACTGCATCTGCTTAAGCTATTGGCAAAACTGGCTGTTCAAGTCTTCCTCAAAAACATTTCAAGAAGATAACACTTGAAAATGTAATTCTCAGGATGGCTAGTGCAAAGGTGCACATGAATCATGTTGATTTATGTAATGCTTGTCACATAGTACTGGTCTTCATGACTTTTTCCGTTATGGCAACAGCCTATCTGAAGTGCTTTAGCAAAAAATATGTTCCAGACTCTCCCCATTGCTCACTTTTGCATTTTAATCCATTGAATCATTCCAAATGGCAACAGGGTGCATTTTTGCAATTTTCATAATCTTACCAGCTGCTTTAACAATGTTATGTGCCCTGTACCATTCAGCTGTATGGAACTCAGTGACAGATGACAGGACGAGATGATTCATCACAGATATGTACTGAGATTAAAAACATTGAGAATGTGTGATAATTTTCCATAGAAGGTTAGAAATAAAATTAGTATTTCTGCCATAAAATGGTGGAATTTTAAAAGAAGAGTTAAAAGGGCATCTTCAAGTCCTGTGCATTTTGTAATGAACAACACTCTCCAAATGAATAGCAGTTAAAAAAAAAAAAAAGTGCTTTTTGGGGTGGAGGGGCAAGGTAAAAAGGGGCATATTTCTGTGTACTCAGACAGGAGGAAAGACTTTGGTGAATTGGTTTTGTTCTCAGTGTGCCTCACTCAGCTACTTCCTTGACTGGTGTATCCTAGCAATAGAGGAGACAAGTGTTTTTCTTCCTTCCCAAACATCTGCTCTTGAGGATGTTTCTGTTTGTGCCTGCCTCACAGGAGTGAGAGGCTTCCAGTGCCTTCCTTTCCTGAGTCCAGTCTTCTGGGGAATGTCCCTCTCCTCCCTGGCTTTGCCATCCTACTTGCAGTAGCAGGGAACCTGATGGCCTCTGTGGTGGCATGGAGAAGCTGAGGGCTGGCCCTGTCCGGGAATATCTCAGGGCTGTGATTTTCTGCACTCTGGGCAGCAGCAGCAGTAGCAGCGTGAGGCTCAGCCCCTGCCAGAAAGCAGGAGCCTGCTCTGACTTAGACATGTCAGAGTTGGAGGCTGTGAAGCACAGATGGGCACTGCAGAGAACAAAGGTGCTGGCTCTGGCCCCTTGTTGACACAGCTTAGGTGTACTGGTGCTGGTGCAAGCTCCTCCTGGCCACTGACAAGGGTCAGCAAAGCAGGATGTCCCAAGCCTGGAGGGGATTGCAGAACAAATTCAACTGCCTAGGGCTCTGGTATAGCCTGATCCAGGGTGCCAGGCGTGTGCCGCTGCCAGGGAGTGAACAGGCATTTTGCCATATCTGCTCTCAGACCCAAACATGGCAACAAACCTTAGATAGCAGAGTTCAACAGCGCTCAGCACACTGTCT
Organism: Indicator indicator; assembly: GCF_027791375.1. Taxonomy (NCBI): domain Eukaryota; kingdom Metazoa; phylum Chordata; class Aves; order Piciformes; family Indicatoridae; genus Indicator; species Indicator indicator. The sequence continues at coordinate 34,210,514 of NC_072012.1, forward strand.
CCTTGTTTAGCCAAGTCCTTCCCTAAACAAGCCGGCTTTAGGAAAATATTTGGGGGAACTTCTGCTATTGAGCTGGGTTCAACGGATTCAGCTTTGTTTAAGTGCAAGAATGTTATAAAAGAGAGCATTGAAGAGTGAAGCAATGCTGGGCAGAGCTCTGGTGGCCAAGGGGCGTGAAGTTTGTATCAGGGACACCAAACGGGCAGGGAAACATAGTAACGCCGCTGTCTGTCCCGCACAACCGCAGGCACGTCGCTGTGTTTCTTTCCTGTTTGTTTTGCTGCTTCCCCTCTAAACTTTTTGCATCATCCTGGCTGCATTCCCGAGCTGTGGCTCAGCAGCTGGTTACTCGCGGGAGTCCTTCATTCCCTTCAATGTGCAGGCATTAAATCGTGTTGCCATGGGAAGGGCTGTTTGTTACCTATTGCACCAAGCTCTACAGCTGGGGCGGGTGAAGAAGTGGTATAGGCTAGATCAACACACTGCTTGACAAGTGCATGAACTTCTGTGAGCTGCGCTTTGGGGAGGAGAAAAAAAAAAAAAAGAAAAATAACAGCCGGGTTTTGGCTGCTTTGAATGCACTTGAACTGGGCAGTGCCCATACCACAGCTCTGACTCACCTGCTTGACACGACCGGGATCCCTCGAGAGGGCTTCTCCTTGGAGGTAAAGTGCAGCACTCCTGAAGCTAAAGAAACCTTAGGGGTGCTGGAGAGGGTGATTCCTGAGTGGCAAAGACTGGTCACCTGAGTAAATCCTCCATTTGCCCTGCGATTTTCTGGGCATTGCAAACAGCCCTGCTGAAGCCCAGCAGCTCTCCCTGTTTCTGCTGCTGCAGCTGCATGGGGAGTACAGGTGGAGAGATGTTGGATGCAGAGGCTCTGATCGTACTCAGTTTTTACCATGGAAATTGACTTCACGCAATTAGTAAGCACAGGAAATACTTTTTGTTTTCTCTCAGAAGGAGAACATTAAGTAATGGCTTTATCTTAATTTGTCAGGCTTTGCCCTAGGGACCAAAATTAAATGGCTGGAAGCCAGTGGACGACTCAAGAGCTAAAGCACAAACACGCCGATAAATAAAAAATAATTAATTTTAATTAGTTTTCCAGATGAAAAATAATGAAGTTCTACATGCCAAAAAGCTGTAATGGAGTAATGGAAAGGCCTGTACTTATACAATAGGGCCTGATAGCAATCTCAGGGCTCCATTTGTGTTCGTTTGTAGCATGAAACAAAGGAAGGTGTTTGGATTCTCTCTCTTTATATAAAACCTCTGCTCCAGCACTCTGGGCTGGTCTTCAACCAGGCTTCCCACAGTCCTGCTGCCAAATCTACAAAATTTTCCTGGCTGACGTTCAGGAAAGTACTGCTCGGGCTCTAGGATGGAAAGTTAAAAGGCTTTGCCTGGATACACTGAAACATATACAAACAGTGCTTGACGTATGGCATTGATTCATCCTGCACAGGCTGTCCCTGCTGTATCCCAAGGGGAGAGAATTGTAAAGCTCCCTAAAATCAGCTCAGTCTCTCGTGTTAGGTATTAGTGAGTGGAATTATCTTAAACGTTCCTGGAGACACTTCTCCCTGTGGGATTAGCAGCACATAGCCGGACTGCAGCACTTGAGATCCAGAGTGGTTTTAGCCTGGGATAAAACACTCAGAAGCATTAGAAAAAAAAATATCCTATGGCCAAAGACATCATTAGTCACTGTGGCTAAGAGGCTGTGCTGATTGTTGGAGGAGTGATAGACTTTTAGATGCTCAGGACTCCTGTTTCCTAGTGAGGACGGCTAGCACAGCCTGGAGTCACAAGCTCATGCTTATTTACTGTCTCACTATCCAATTAGTAACAGATACAAAAAACCTGCAACTCTCTGCTCAGTGAAGGGTGGAATAGGAAATGTCTCACTGCCATGAGCAGCCTAACAGATATGTGCCTTGTTTATAAAATCCCATTGTGTGTGTGAAGGCGAATATCAGCTGGGCAAACATACCCCTGCCTCTGCTGGTGATCCCCTCTAGGAAGCATGATTCAAGAGCCTGTAGCCACCCTGCTGTGTTGGTATCCAGCACTGCAGGAGCCTGGGGTTGCCTGCTTCTGCAGGGCTTGCCCTAGAAGAGGTGTCCCATAGTTGTTTCAGCCCCCATGGTGCAGTCACTTCTGCAGATGGAGTGATACACACCACACACCATAGTCTTTGCAGAGAAGCCAGCAACAAGCTCCAGCATGCATCCCTCCAAGCCAGGATGGGCTTGGCTCCTGCCACAAGCCTCAGCTTTTCTATTTCCTTCTCCATAAATGGCCTAGACATATAAGGGCAAGAACTTATGCATTGCTTCAATCTACCTTTTGTCTGCAGAGTGCAGAACCTTCACATTTTTCCACACTCAGAGAATACTCATACACTCTGCAGTCAAAATGACACTGAGGAGAAAAGCCTAAAGCAAACCCAGCAATTGTCCTAAACCAGAACCCCATGAGAAAGCACAGTGTATGGTATAGTCCGTGCTTGGGGTTAGAAAAATGTGTGTTATGCAGCATAAAGCATCAGACGGTCTTAAAACAGAAGCAATATTTTTTGTTGTTTTGTTGTTTGGGTGTTTTTTTTTGTTTGTTTGGGTTTTTGTTTGGGGTTTTGTTAGTTTTTCTTTGTTGTTTGGGTTTTTGTGGGTTTTTGTTTTGTTTTGTTTTGTGCCTGCCATTTCCAGGCTTTAGGTGAAATCGTCAGACCTCTCTGGTGGCTGGGAATTCTCTTTACAGTGAATACAATGTTTTCTAAATTACTCCCCAGATATCAATGAACATTGGGGAAAAAACCAACCAAACAAAAAAACAACCAAAACAAACAGAACTGAAACACTGATGGCAGGAGCAATCACCCCTTTCCAGTTTGTCATGGGTCAGTTTGGTTTGACTTCCCTAGTGGCAAGCTATGGTAGAGAACAAAGTACTACTGTGTACTGTCACTCCTGCATCCTGCAACAAGGGAATAGGATCCTTTCTATGTGAAGTTGCAACATGCAGAAATTAGATGAGAAGAGATAATTGCCACTTGCCACAGCAAGGAAAAGTCAGCCAGTAAAGGAAAACTCTATAAGTCAGAAGATAAACACATTTATATCTGTTATATATTTGTTGTATTACCAATCCTGAGAGCCACAAGTATGAAGCAAACAAACAATTCTTATTCATAAAATCAAATGATATGAGGAGCCTTCTGTGTCATATGTATGAGACTCTCAACTTCCTGCTGCTTTTAGCTTTAGAAAAATCTAAGCCCTAAACCAATATGTCACAGAAGATGTGAAAGGTTGCTATTTAAGTAATTTGCTGTATCATTTGGAACTTGTGTCATCATGAATTGAAAACTTGGAATAAGGCAAAACAAATTAAATGCCTTCTTCAGGATATTGGGATCAGCTGAGTAAACTGCTTGGCTGTCACTGAAGCATTGCATGGCAGTGGAAGACATCTCCAGGGTCACTCCCTGAGAGGCCATGGAGGTCCTGCTCCATCAGCTCCCACACAGGTTCTCTGCAGCCTCCTCACTTTCAGGACAGAGAAGGAGTTTAAGGGATGCCAGTTTGGGTTTGGCCATGCCACTTAAAGGTATCCAGCCTCTTTGCAGAAGCATGTGAGGCAGGCAGCCAGCTGCTCCTACACAGGCTATCCTTGGTAGTGTTACTGAAACATAAGGCCCTGAGACATAAATGTGATTGCTCACTGAAAAAAAATGTAAAGGGCTATCCAGAGAGGCTTAAGGGAAAACATGGCCTTTCTCCTTATGGATATCTTTACTGAGCTTTTGAAAAGGTTATTTCTGTGATTCAGCCAAGGGTCTCAATTCGAATGTGTCATGGATCCTAGTTATTATATGCGTAGGTATTTAACAATGCAGTCTCAAGTGGTTCTGTAGATCAAAAAAAGTGTTAAAAGTCAACTACAAAGGGAAATAATTTTCAAGTTGTATTTCTTTGTACAAGCAATTGTGATGAGGATGTCATGTAACCTAAAGCAGAAACAGTCCATGTCAAAGCACAGAGATGCATCAGTGAGCTTTAAGCCAGATGTGCTGTTTAGCCCCCTACAATGCAGCAGTGCAAGGACAAATCCTATGCATGGGTTAAATTAACTATTGTAGAAGAAAGGATGGGGAAATGGTGGTTTGACTACAATCAGTTGCCATTGCACTTACAAAAAAGGTAGCTGACACAAGATAAGTAATATGAATCTGGATGTTAGAAACACAATAAGGAGCACTTATCAGTCAAATAATTGGGGTAATCTGGGAAGATATGTAAGTCAAATGGTTAGTTCTGCTTTGTGAAAATCAGTTTTAATTGTGTTACTGACAGGAGCAGTGATTTCTGTAAATAAGCCAATGTTTCAACAGCACTTTCACCCTGCTGCTTCAAGAGCTTGGACTAGGTCAGAAAGACAGGGTGCCAGGTTTCTGAGAAATTACATGAATGAGAAGTCCCCAAAACCAAAATGAATAAATGAGAGTGGTGGGGGTAGCAGGCTTTGCTGCTATGTCCCTCTTCTAGCTGTGTCCAGCAGGTTTGTACAAGGGCTACTTGGGCACTATTTGAGCAGAATACTGTGCATTCATGAAACGGGGTTCAGAGTGGGTGCTGGAGTGTTATCATAATGTCAGGATCATCACTAAACCAGCTCCAGGACCCTGTGCTGAAGCACTGTGTTTCAAAATGATGTTTCTGAAGTGAAGTAACCTTGATACTTAAAGAATCAGACGAGGTATCACTCTGGGTCAGGCAAACACTGATTTTTCAATAAGTGTATTCACAACTAAGTAGACTTTTGCCTTGTCATCAAAATATCACAGATTCAGGGTCCCACAGCACACATACATGAACTGCAATTTTTAAAGAATGTGGCATGGACTTTAACCATTTACTGTTTTCAAACAGGATGCTAAAAAGTTGAGATGATGCTAAGAAGCTGAGATGATGAACACAACAAAAAAAATCACAGAGCTCATTTCACAAAAGGAAAAAGAAAATACAGGAAGTTCTTGAAAATGCTTGAATTTGTAACTAGTGTTCAAATTTGACAATAGTCTGTGAGAATCATGTGCCCAGTATAATAGCTGTTAGGAACATCAGCTACAGAAAAGAAAATCTACCGCTAAATGAGAGATCTATCCTAATAATTTTCAGCATGTCAGAGAATTCATTTCAGTGTTCAGTTTTGATTGGCACTGCTGAAAGTCTGCAAAAATCACCTTCTATCTTCCAGCCTAAAGAACAATGAACATAGTTTTTTTTTGCAACTTACACCTATCTTGTACAGGAATATTCCCATTCATAGTCACTTGAGAGCAACCAATGTAGCTGAAAGAAAAAAAAAGTCTGGTATGTTTATAGCTGTAACCAGAACGTATTTATTGGCTAAGTGCTGAGCACTCTCATGGTCTCACTGTGTGTTTCAGCTGTGAATGCTTTTGGCATGAATCTTTCACTTATCATGTTTTCACAGCACTTAACAAAATCTTTAGTTCCTGGATGTTTTAGTACTCCAGAAAGAAGAAAAATGTGTATTGCATAAAGTGTGAAGCGAAAACAAACAAAAAAAGGCTTAAAATTGTTTTAGGTTGGTATTCTTAAATGTGAATTTTCTAATTTTGGGCCTCTGTTTCTGAACTCACAGGTTCTGCGTCTCATTCTGTAGTTGCATCCTGTCTTACCATGGGCACTTGGACCAAGAATCATCCTTCTTTTGCTAGCCACAGAGCAGAGATGACAAGATTAGGAGTACACTTGCCATGAGATCCTTGTACAATGGAGAGAGTTGAAGTGTGTGATTGAGATCCGAGATGCCTGTCAAAAAAGTCTCTGAGCAAGAACCTGAAAGTGACTTCCATTGTATTCTACAATAAAATGATGGACAGAGGTCAAGAGATTTATGTTGTTCAAATTTCTTTTACCAATAGATAAAGGTAGTCGCAATAAGGTCAGAAATTATGATTTGCAGAGGACTGTAATATTGTGACATTTGACATTGCTGCATAAGATAAAAATTATTAAAATAATCAGTAAAAGAGTGGTTTGGGTTGAAGCTTCTTAGCATACTGTTTTGAAAAATCTGTTTTATTTTTAGGTAGGTATAAGAAATTATTTATGAAACAAAAAGGCTTCAAAATCTGCAAACCAAGTATTCTATTTCAGGAAAGGAAATGAGACTCATCTAAAAGTTTTCCATTTTGAAAAAAATATTTGATGCATACCCCATACTTTTTTAAAATGCCATCTTATAGAAACTACATTTTCTGCTGGGAAAGAGTTCTTTTAAAGTCTTTCAGCCTGCTCTATCTAGAATATTATACTATAGAGAAGGAATAAATTAGTTATTAGAAAACCCTGTCGGAGCTGCTTAGATAAATTCCTGCCACTGTAACCTATATTTCAATCTATGGAAAAGATAATCTGTTGGGAATGGATGTAAAGCAATCCAAAACTGCAACTCTACTGTCATCACTCCAGTGTCCCTATGTTACATTGTTTTACTGGGTCAAACTAATCTCTGTAGTTCAGGCTGTATATCACCAAGGCCTCTCTGGCTTGTCATCTATCTGTCGACATACTGCTCTCAAACACTTCTCCAGAAAGTTAACAGATTGTCCCTGTGAGCCTATGACCTTCTGCCAGATGAATTCATTGTTAGTGGTTTATTTGAAAGCAATGGATGTGTTCCTTGGAGCCTTATTTCCAAACCTAGGAGGCACAAATGGGCTTCATGGCACTTTTAAGTAGGACCACAGGACTGAGAGAAATGATAGGGTTTTGCTAGTGTTTGTGGTTGTCTGCCTGAAGAGGATTGGGTTCCCAGCTCACTATGTCTAAAAACGCCTGGTCTGGCTGAGGCATCATGAGAGGTATTATCATTGCCTAGCTTTACATATTTAACGTTAGGAGGATGGTAACCCAATTATCCTGATAGTCAGAGAAAGAGGAACATCCACAAAGCAAATAAGAATAAAAAGTCCGATGCATTGAAGGACATGTTACTTTCTGTTTGTTTCTTTTTTCTTTTCTGTAAGTAAAACAGTAAGATAAAGCTCAAGGACTACACTCCTTTGGTGATACCCACATTTCTTCAGTGCAAAATACTTAATTGAAGAAGATCCTAATCAGCCCCATAGAAAATTCATAAAAGGTCAAGATAAATAAACTATGTAACAAATTTCAAATTTCTGGGGCAGGCTTCGCATCATCTGTTGCCTTTAAATCAAGAAAATGTTTCTTGCTAAAAGACATATGACGTTTCCTCTGCAATTAATGGGATTTGGTGTGAGAATTACTGGGTAAAATTTGATGGTCTATGCTGTGCAGGTCAGATTAAATGATCAGAATGGCCCTTGACCTTTGCAGTTATTAATCTTTCATGAGAGCAAAGCCATAAAAGACAAATGAACTCTACTAAAAGGGAACTGGCATCTCTGGAGGATTATTTAAAGGATCTCTTAAATTAGCTAATGCAAGGAAGAGACATTTTCTGACAGAAAGACTTTAAAACCTCTGAAGTTACACAGATTATTTTTCATTTTGACATGAGGAAAAATTGAATTTTAGTTTAAAAAGTTGTTTGTTAATATCCTTCTAGTTTCTATCCATTTGAGTGTGGTCAGAAAGGGGAGGAGATTTAATAATAAATGGAAATGTGAAAATGTTGCAGGGTTTGCCCTTTCACAGGCTTAGAAAATATTTTATCACTCAAAAAGCCTTTGGGAGGCAAGTGGAAACATAGAGTTTCCTCTGGTGTGACCAGAATGTATTGACCTGCTTCAGCCAGAGGCAGTCCCTTTGGCCTCCCCATCTCCATCCAACATGCTCAAGGTAGGACTTGGGTGGGAGGTGCATCAGCAGCACCATTTGGGAGTAGGACCTGAGTGCTTTGCTCAGGTCTTGGAAACACTCAGCCACCACACTGTTCAGGGAAGGCTCAGTCAGAAGGTGTTCAGGTCTTTTGTCCTGATCCCCATGAGATGATGTCCAGAGCTCTGGAAACCGTGCCCTATGGAAGAAAGAGGGACTGCTGCCAGGAAGTGGAAAGACTTTCCAGAGATGTTTGTGAGTTACTCTGGGAGAAATCTGGATGTGGGAGGACTAAACATGCTTCCTATTTAAGTAAAGTCTCAGCCTGCAGGGCCATGTACCCTTATCCAAGATGGACTGAGGAGGGTGATGATGGTACTGAGGCAAATAGATGTGTGAGGTGTCTTTCTGCTTAGAAAGTGCAGCAAGTCAAGACTGCAGAAGCATCAGAAAATAAAAGACAGTCATGGCCCATGAAGCTTATGGGATAGGAACACTGCTTGTAAATACTCTGTTGTTTGTGAGCTCCAAGGAAATCCACCAGGGAAACTGATGCAGGGCTTGCGGTGCAGCTACAATACAGTTGGGATAAGTCAGGGAAGAGAGTAAAGAGGTGAAGAATGCAGAAATGGGGCCTTGTAATAATCATTCACTTTTATGTGATGGGAAGGGTAGGTGGAACAGAAAAAGAGGAGAGAGCACAGGGAAAATCAACACCTATGATTTCCTATATTTTAAGAGAGCAAGATAATAACAATAAAGAGTAATTCTGTTTCTCTGTCAAATGAAGGCAAGTCAAAAAGTTTGAAAAGTTTCTTCTTGTAATTGTTTTCAGAGAACAAATACAGCATTGTATGCATTTAACAACACACATTAGTGCTGATAGAATGAATTGCTGCATAGGGCTGAGAAAGGTTGGGAAAATGAAAATTAATTATTCAGGGAAAACAGGACCAGTGTAGAAAGGAAAAATAGAAATAAATCAAACTGAGTGGTACACAGGGTGTCAATCATTAACTTCTAGGATGTTTCAGCCCTTTAAATTTTTCCTGATACCTGCAATTATGGACTTAGCAATTCAGTTGCTGCTGTTACTACTTGTCCCTTTTAATTGTTTTTCTCTCCCATAAACTGCACTGTAATTTGAATACATATACTGCAGCCTAGTAGAGGTCTTAGTATGCTATGGTACCTAGGGAGAAGGATGCAGCTTTTCCTAAAACATATCTATTCAACTCCTGGCTCTTGAGATTAATTCCCATTTTATAACTCTATTGAAACTCCTTTAGGGGTGATAATTAAAAATCTTGGATATACTAGTACCTTGCAAACGAGTGCTATATACAGTGCTGGTGCAAATACCTGGAAGAAGGTTGTAGTGAGGTGGGTGTTCGTCTCTTCTCTCTAGTATCAAGTGATAGGACGAGAAGAAGTAGCCTCAAATTGTGCCAGGGTAGGTTTAGATTGGATATTAGGAAAAAAATCTTTACTGAAAGAGTCATCAGGCATTGAAACACCTGAATATGATTTATTACCAAGAAAAACACTGTGCATAAGCTCTTAAACCAGAAACACAGGGCCAGCAGTGCATCAGAGACTCAGGAGAGATAAACTGTCTGATTTTTTCTGAATGGGATGCTCACATGAGGGAAGAGAGGATTGCATTGTGGAAGGGTGAAGGGGAAGTGGGTGAGCCTGTGATTTAAAAGGCTTGGTCATTAGCTTGGTAATCCTTTTGGTTTCACTGCAGAAAAATGTGTTAACAGGTTGTCAGAATTGTTCTGTTGTGCCTCATGATCTTTCAGGATGTGCACTTCAGTAACACTTTGATCTCTGACAGAGTGAGGAAGCAAGGTTCATGCTAATGCCACCTTAGCTCTTCCTCCTTGGATGGCCTTAATCATTTGGAGTTGTCTGCTGGTATCCAGGGAGAAAATTCACTTATTGGAGAACTGTTTTTTTTGTTTGTTTGTTTGTTTTGTTTTTTTTTGTTTTTTTTTTTTGGTTAAACCTTGTTGTTTTGATCTGAAAAGCACAGATTTTTCTGCCAAGCAAAATGATAATTATGGAAAGATTTCATTGTAACAGCCACCACTGTGCTTTATTTTATGAAGTATTGATGGGTTTGGTCTTTTTGCATGGAGGCAAAGCAAACCATGAACTGCAGTTATGCATTATGAAAGATTTATGGAAAATAAAGTTATTTTAAAATCCCCTCCTTTCACCACCACCTCCCTTTTTCCACCCTGCCCTGCCCCCCCCCCCTCCCCCCCCTTTCTCCCCTCAAAACCCAGAGCACCTGGGCTCTGTTGGAGTCTCCTCCCACCCCAGGTGTGGCCACTTTGCCCTCCCCACCCACTCCCCTATTTATTCCCCGCCAGGAAAGGCAGAAGCTCTGAGCTGAGCCCATCTGGGCTGAGGAGTCCTCCTCTCATCACTAGTGAGTACCCCTGGTGCACTCTGGGTGATTGGTGATGGTGGACAAAAGGCCGGGGGGCCTGGTGGCCCCCTGGTTAGCTAGGGAGAATATTGATGGCTACTCTAATATCATTCATGGGGGTGGTGGGGGGAGGCAGGGGGGTTAAACTAGATGACCTTTAGAGGTCTTTTCCAACTCTGGTGATTCTATGATCTAGTTCCAACTCCCTTGTTATGGAAGGGACACTTTCCACTAGACCAAGTCAGCATCTTTAAGGATATATTTTTTTTTTTCATCACTGTACATGGAAATGACAGCATAATATAGTAGCTATGTTTAACTGATGGGTTTTGGATTTGAAGCCACCTTATTTTGAAAATTAAGGTCTTCTCTATATTGACATAAGAAATTAAATGATTGCATGAAATTCAAGAGTGAATAAAAATTACTGGCCTAAGAACCATTTAAAATTCCACTGAATTTCTGGATAGGGTTTGGCTATTTCAATATGATTGCTCAGCAGACGTTAGTCTTTGTCTGAAGTATAGGTAGTAGAAACACTGAAGTGAAGTCATAACTCAAAGACAAGTTGCCTAAACAATATATTAAGTTATGTCATTCAGGAAAGAAAATTCCATAACCCATGCCTGATTTTGCAGCCTGACTCAAATGTTGATTGAGAAAAAGGGTAGATAGGATACTCTAGGGGAGTTGGGCTAGATGATCTTCAGAGGTCCTTTCCAACCCCTACCACTCCCTGATTCTGTGACAGGCACTTGTTAATAGCTAGCTTTGTTTCCAAACACACTGAAATAGGTGGAAATAAATACTCTTGTATCTCCTGATGTAATTTTCCCCCAGGAATATGTAAATTTAAAGGTGATTATTTCAGAAGCTAACCTCAAAATTTTCTGAGTCTTATATTTAAGCAGATTTCCTTTACAAGCCTTCATAGTATCTCAAAAATCAGGTTTGGCTTCTGAGCTAGGAAAATGGTAACTGCCATAGTAAATGAACAACTGCTGTGCCTCTGTATGAAATAAAGTTAAATATGTAAAAAAGGACAGTTACTTAATACCTTTTCAGCAGCCCTTCTCAGTGAGGTCAAAATGAAACATGTATTATGATATAAGAAGTACTTTATCACTACAAATTCGTGTTTTAAGCCTTTCTGCAGTTGGAATTGAGAGTTTGTACACATGTGGAAAGGTTGGGTTTGTATTCTAGCATCTCTTTCAAGTGACAGCTGAGGTTTTCAGTCACAAGTCTCCTTGTGGAGCTCAAGCTGCTCTCTTTTGATTTCAAACATCTTATCCAGACTTCCTGCACAGCTTGGAGATTGATAATTTGAGACAGAATATTTTGTGTTATGGGTATGAACTACAGCACAGGAAGTTCCATCTCCACATGATGAGGAACTTCATTACTGTAAGGATCACAGAGTACTGGAATAGGCTCCCCAGAGAGATTGTGGACTCTCCTTCTCTAGAGACATTCAAGACTCCTCTGGATTCATTCCTGTGTGACCTGTAGTAGATTCTATGGTCCTGCTCTGCAGGGGGGTTGGACTTGATGATCTCCAGAGGTCCCTTCCAACCCCTAACATCCTATGACATGCAGTAATGCCTTTGCTAGCTATCTCCACATGGATTCTTGCTGGTACCACAAAGGACTGATGATAAAAATGGAACTGGCCTGTGAAACAGGTGACCTAGCTACAGGTGCTGGCCCAGAAAGAGCCACAAAAGCAGCACTAATAGTAGTAACCTTTGTGTAGAGGCAAGCTGTCAGAAAGAATGTTTCATGACTGCCTAAGAGGAGGTTGGGGTGAGGTGGGGGTTGGTCTCTTCTACCTAGGATCAGGTGATAGAAGGAGAGGAAATGGCCTGAAATTGTGCCAGGGGAGGGTTAAATTGGAAGTTAGGAACAGGGTCAGGGACTGGAACAGGCTGCCCAGGGAAGATGGCAGAGTCCCCGTCCCTGGAGGTGTTCAAGAAATGTGTGGCCATGGCACTTGGTGATATGGTTTGATGGTAGTGGTAGTGCTGGGTTGAAGGTTGGACTGGATGGTCTTAGAGGTCTCTTCCAACGCAAACAACTCTGATTCCGTGATTCTTTTCAATTCTTTTAGGATTTCACAGTTTTGTGATCTAGAGCATAGTCAGAAAGCTAATGTTGCCCTGTCTCCCTTTTGTTTGCTCAAGACAGAAATCTGCTATGACACACTGTATTTTTCCCATTCTGTCATATTTTCATCTGTCAAGCATCTGAAAGAACCAGCATGACTTGATGTACTGCTCAAAAGCAAGTGAGATATGAAAGCACCAAGAGTAAGAAACCTCAAGGTTTTCTGCTAGCTAAGTGAAGGCAGATTCTGTAGGGAGAGCTGATAACTTTGTGGGAAATAATCACACGACATTAAGACAGCACTTTGTGGATCGACTTCAGCTGCGCTCACAATAGCAGTAGTACTGCTGCCTCTGTGCACCTTGCCCTCTGTCAAAGGGCACATCTTGAAGCTAGTTCTCAGTCTCTACACCAGCACTGAATAAGGCTTGAAAAATAGAAGCTCATCACCTTTACAACCTCTTTTGGTTTGGAGAAAACCATGCACCATCAAGCAATCATTTCACTACTAGCAGTGTATTTTATACTATTACCACTTCTATTGTGACGGTTACTCCAAACTCCTCCCTGATCGACCTTCTTTATTAAGGTTTCTGGAGCCCTCCTGTGTCTCGTACACAAAGATGTAATTTACCGTTCTGTGAAAAGAAGACTGTTTCAGCTAAATTTATTTTTTGGTAGAAATACATTTTTTTTTTTTCTTGTTTGGGTTTTTGTTTTTCTCTTTATCTGTTGTTGCAACCTCCTTAAGCTTACTGGAAAGAAACCATTACACTTGCATTAACCTTCAGGCTGCTTGTCTTTGGGCCTTGTAAACTGAAGCTCACTCTTCAGCTTCACTGGATCCAGTGATTTCCTCCTTGTTTTTTAGATAGTGGTTTGTTTCATGCATTACTTTCTGCTTGCTTCATCTCGGCAGAAGTTGGGAGTCTCTCAACAGAAACCCAGTAGCAATCAAGATGCCAAACTCATGCATGCAGATTGAAGCCCTCCTGCCTCATGTGTTACCTGGGTTTACAGTGCACCTTCTTTAGACTCTTATGATAGCTGAAACAAATAGTAGCCTAAAAATTTCTAAAACTTATTCTTTATTCCACATTCTAGAGAATGTAAAAGTATGTCACCTTGCACACAGATCTGTAAGACTGGACAACCTTCTCTGTCACTGGCATTTTGGGTTCTGTCTCCTCATAGTTCTAGGTCTTTTTTAAGTTGAAATCAGACACCTGTATGTGTCTGCAAACATCTCTCTGCCAGAGCTGTTCCATTGACTGAATTTGGGGCACAGTCTCAGTTCTTCAAAGGTTCACAGTCTTGTCATGCTCCAGCCTGCTCTGTCATCAAGATCTCCTGAGCAGCTCAAGCCCACACTTGTATCTAGACACTTCATTTGCGAGGGGCAACATGAGGTAGAACCAATTCTGCAATTTCCAAAGAAACATGTAAAAATAGAATCCAATAAATTGAAATCTAGAAAGAAAGAACAGAATAATGGAAGCCACAAGTTCATTTGTTTCTCTTCTGGTCATCTCTGCAGTAAACCCATGGTTTATTTTCCAAGCCATAGGTTTCTATATGCAGCCAAGAAGGTGACATTTGAAAGTAATTTAACTAGCATAATTTTATATTATCCAGTGAATCACATCTACCTGTCTATTTATTTTTATGACTCCCTTCACCATTGTATATGTAAGCCTCTCAAATAATTGAGTTTGTCATCACAACACTTCTCAAAGGTGAAGAATTCTTATGACCTTGTTGTAACTAGAAAAATCAGCTGCATGATCAAGGTTAGGTAAGGACTTTCAAACAGATACACAGTAGGAATTTGCTGACTTCCCTCCCTTGTTTGTACAGGTTTGTGTGTGTATATGTATGTATATAGTTATTTTGAATGTTTTATAACTGTTGGATGACTAATAGCATTTAATTCATTTATTTTAAAAAAATACACAGTACTGCTGACAGATACACCAAATTGAGATTCTTGCCATATGAGTCACAAATTACATGTATTTTTCAGAGGTTTCATAGACAGTGATATGACTGCAGTTTATAACCCTGCTCTCCCAAGGCACACACACTAATTTGTTCTGATGGAATCATGAGGAAAAAAAAGTAGGAATTTGTACCCAAGTTAATGCTGGGAGGACAAATGTCCCTGGTATCTGAACATTCTCTATCTATTTGTGACTCTATAGGTCAAATGCTTTGTTTTGCTTCTTTACATATTTCTTTATATTTTATTACATAGTCAATTGTCATTATTCTGACAGTAGTTGAATGCAAAAGGTTGCAATTCCAGTAAAAAAGTAACCTCATGGTTTTCCATTCCACTACAACCCAAAATGTTAAACATATATAAAATAGTTTTAATATGGAGTTTCTAGGGTCTCTGGAAAGGTGACTCAAGCCAAGTTTAGCAGATTTATGGAGTGGTGCAAATAATTTTTCATTGTTCAAAGAGTGAATTGCAAAATTTAATGAAAATCCCTGATATCCTTAACATACTATTTTTAAATGGTAATAAAATAAATTAAAATATCTGAATCCAAGTAAACTTTGCTGATCAGAAAAAATGACTGATAGAATTTTCAACAAAAGGAAATGAAATACTATAAAAAAAGATACTATTTTCCAGAACAGCACTAGCAGCTTTACTCTCCAAAGGTTACAGTGTTCAATTACAGTGCAGTATAGAACACAGAAGTAGCTTCTCTATCCAGTTTTAAGTAGCAGTTGCAACTGTTTCAGCCTGAAACAGGTCAAAGCTGTTCTGATTTTTAGATCCATTTAGGGTCTAAAAAGGTCTCCACATTACTCCCTGTTCATGAAGTGTTTGGGTGTGGAGTCATTCTCTTTGTTTCTTTCTTTTTGACTGGAACATCCTCATCAAAATTTCTAATCATCTGACTGGAAAATTTTCCTCATCTGTGGTGATGTTATAGATTTTACTTTTAATAAAGAACCCCCCCATTTTAGGAGCTCAACTCCATGCTAGGTTTTGCTGCAGAGGGACCCAAATGCCAGGTGGTGCCTGCCAAGTGTTTATTTGTGGATTGACAACTGCTTTAATCCATAGGCATGACAAAGATCTTTCTCTGAAGAAAATTTGTTAGGCTGTAATTTGTCTTAGTAGTAAGAACTGTACTTAAAATCAAAAGAGTTACAAAAATATGCAGGTAGGGGATGAGTGTAATTGGTGAAATCCCAGCCTGCTTATCATCACCAGGAATTTTAACTAATGACTAGCAAATTCGACTGAAATGGACTAGCAAATTCACTCATTTAAAGAAAGGAAATGAATTAACAAACACCTTTTTTTTTAAAAAAAAAAACCACTTTTTTCTTACAGAATTTTCAAAATGCAGCATTCATGAGCCTCTTGGAGAGGGTATTTCCCAAGAACAATCAAATTCAATCCCTAATCTTTATCTCAACACTCCTGATTTTCTCTGAACCAGCCTCTTCAGGTTTTCCTGTGAAAAGTCTCCAAATGCACACCACCAGGGCTTCAGGAGGAACCTCTAGTTACAGCATGTTCTGAAGATGGCTCCTCCAGAGCTGGGGAAAGAGAAAGAGAGAGGGTTGTTTTTTACCATAGTGGCTTATTTCTCAAATGAGAACCTAATTATTCAACTCCCATGCTGAGTTTATTCCTGTGAATACAGTAAACCTCTGTCAGTGTCTGTGATAAAGAGAGCCTGTGGTTCTAGAGAGTAGATACTGGGGTGGTCTCTGCTCCCCAGGAGCACCTGTTGGACTGGGGTCTGCTGTAAACCTCCTGTAGAACGAAGGGAAGTTATATTATTGGGTACATGTTAATTCTTTCTGGTATTAGTCATAGCCTTGGTGACTCATCACAGAGTAAAAGCAGATTTACCCTTTATAGGGCTTGGCAGTTGGCAGATGATTGTTTCCCCTCTGTGAATCAGACTTTTATTTATTTAGTGTAATCAAGAAGGAACTGTCTGTTTTGTGACCTTCTGGGTTAGTGAAAGGGAACAAAGGATTTCTCTTTATTATTATTATTTTTTGGCATCATGCAGTTAGCAGAACAATGCAAAACTATGATAAAGGATCATACTCTGGTTGGCTGGCTGCTTGGATGGTAGCTGTGTGTCACATTATTATTCCAGTTGCTCTGAATCACTCTATTGCATATGGAGAGATGTCCATTTTATTACAAATAAAGTAGAACCCATAATCTTTAGAATCAGATGGAGAAAATTATTCCATTCCAGCAGATACCTAGGTAACCATTTCATATGTAAGGCACTGAAAGTTGCTCAAGTAATTCTGATAAGCTGAACAAAAAAATTAAGGGAATTTGGCAACATGCCTGGCTATTGGAGAGAACACACCCTGAGGTATCACAGATATATCTCATGCAAATTACAGGGGGGGAAAAAAAAATCAGATGGCAAGTAGGGACTGTGGTAAGCAGCTCAAGGACAGCAATCTATGTAAGAGGCTTAAAATAAACATAGGGTTTGCTCAGTGACAGTGGAGCTGAAAGAAATTATAAAACCCTAAGACTAACAAACTAGAAATAATTAATTGGTTGCTGGTCCTTATCCAGATAAGGAGAAAAGCCATTTGGAAACTTCATACAGTTCCTAAACTTTGCATTGTTTAAAGAAAATGGCTTCACCAGTGTGAAGCACACTAATTCATTCCCTAGTCCTGGCACTCTGCAGGTATTTTGCTGAGACCTGTAAATGATCTGCAATATGTTCAGGGAATGCCAACAAACATTATTCATTGCTCCAGCTGCATTTTTTGCATAGCTTTCAAAGCTGGCTATTTCTAAATATTTTTCCTTTTTGATACTTAGTGAAAGGATTTAAATGCAGTGGGGGAAAAAAATTGTTCTTAGTGAAACCAATGTAGATGGAGCTATGTGGAATGAAACTGCCAATATTAAGGTAAAAAAGAGGTGGGGGCTTTCTTCAAGTTTATTTCAATAAATGTTCATTAGTGTCACTTCTGGTAAGTGGGTCTCAGTGTCCTGCTGAGGTGGGTGGGCTGCATGCAGGGTGGTCCTGCTGTGGAAGGCCATGGGCCTCCATGGTGATGGTGTAAGAGGTCTGAACATAGCACCCAAAGCATGAAGACTTCTTGACCTCCTCATAGCACTTCTGTGCTTCCATACTGTGAAGGTCATAAATGTGGTTTTTTACCTAAAACCACAGTTAAGGAAGAAAATGTTTGGAAGAAAAAAATGGCAAAACTAGTTCATCAAGCTACGTAATTCCAAAGGTACATTGAGGAGTAGTTCATATTTATTTTAAATCAACACTGTCTAGGACAGTAGAAACTTCAGCTCTGAGATGGGGAAAAATCTGTGTTAGGTGTAAATAAAGTATGACTAACTAATCAGTTTAGTGGGGATGAAGGTGTTACTGTCATACCTCCCATGAAAATTTTCCTTTTAACCAGATCTTATGAAGGTTAAATCACCAAATTGAGAGAGTTTTATAGCAAATAGTATGTTTACCTTAGTAATATGTGGTTACAAGTTACATCAAGGGATGTTGCAGGGTGTGCCCTGAAATGTAAAAGGAGGAGAAACAATCATCTCTGTGTAATGATTTCAGCAGAAGGTAGGTTAGTGATCTCCTGAGTTCTGTCACCAATCACTTTTTATCTATTAAGGAAAATAATTAAATAATGAAACCTAGGTCCCTTGATCTGAATTGAGAGAGGTGTAATTTGACCTGATGGATTCTGTTTCTATTGGAGTCACTGGATGTCTTAATAGGTCTCTGAGCCAATTTATACTCATGTTTGACTTAAGACTTGCAGAAACACTTATCTTGAAGAATATCACTTTATGAAATGCTTTTCTCTAATCCTGAGAATACCATGACACAACAGTGTGATCACAGTGGTAGCATGGCTTCACCCAAAATACTCCCAAATCAAATGTTCTTGAATTTCATATTGCAAGCTATGAGAACATCTTGCAAGCAAAGTGATTGTAAATACAACTGGACAAAGAATAAAATAATTTACAAAGCACAGAAGTGCATTTTGTTTTCCTCAGAATTGTAATACTTCTGGCACCAGTCAGATGTGAGAGCTCCTGACAAGCCCAGGGATAAGAAATCAGTAAATACTGACAAATGAAAACAAAAGAAAAGCAAATTGAACTCAACAACAAACCTGTATTGATCTCAGGCAAATTAGTTTAGTTTTAGCTGAAAATGACAAAGGGTGAGAATGCATTTCAGTGAAATATCTTGTTTTCCTTGGTTTTATGCTCTTTCTCAGACTTGTGACCCCTTCTGGAGGCACGATGTTAGACTATATGGATTTTTCATGTGACTGACTACACTATTATGAGGGACACAGCAGCTGAAGATCTAACCCATCAGTCATTGGAAGCTCTCTTAAATGTTATGTGGTTTTTGTGGCTACCAAGCAGTTTCCCAGAGATGCCTTTTCCCAGACTTTGAGTCCTACAATTAAAACACTTCTGCATGGTTGTAGCCACTTCAGACTACTTACTTCCAACAGCCATTTGCTGAGCTCACGGTTTATGGGAAGAGCTAAATGCTTTGTTAGTGAGGGTAGGCTGCACCACACTGGAAAAACTTTTTTCCTCATTACACCCCTGATAGTTCTAAAATCTAAGAAATGAGTTTCTACAAATAAACAACATCTGTGTATTATCAGTATTACCCATCTTCTGGATGGAACACATTCATTTGGGTAGAGCTTGAAAAGCCTCCCAGGAGTATTTCAAATCCTTTTCCTAGGTAAAGTAAACAGATACTTATGCCCCAGCCCCACATCCCACACTGACTTTAATGTTCACAAGGAACCTCGGTGACCTCTCTGGGTCCATGCAGGCTAATTGTACAGCACTGGCCTTTTATAATTAGTACAGTATGTTTTTTTGTGATCTGTGTGCCTCAATTTTACAACTTCTTCCTAGTGAGAAAATTGCCTTAGATGAAAAGGTGTTTAATATCCATGTAAGCTCAATTCAGACATCTAAACTGACAGATGAGAAATGCAGCTCTTGAAAATAAAGGCACAGCAGTAGCTTACAAGAAAGACCTGCAGCTGATGTAAATAATTTGGAAGCAAAATAAAGCACACCATAACTGTATATTAAGAAAAAAAATGTGAGTCTCAATGATTTTTACAAATATTGACCATATCTGTGAAAAAAATAAATTGCCGTTTTACTAAAAATGAAAAATTTGTTTTAAATATCACTAAATTTAGAGAAAACACAAGCAAGAAAATGTAGGTGGCACTTCAACTTTTAGTCTTGACTCAACAGAGAAGTCTGTGGTTAAAAATGAGCTGGAAGTTGCAAATCAGTTCCTTTCCTGAATCTTTTCACTCAGGTGGGAGTTAGTCTTTTTATTGGATAATCATGTGTGAATTATTCTCTCAGCAAACTGACTTAATGAAATTGTGGATGAGATTTACACCATAATATAATAATTTGCCAGCCAGCCAAAAAAAAAAAGACCCACAAACTTTAAATAGGAAAATTTACCTTTTTCTTTCCCCAGATCCACTGGTGAAAGAGTCCATAGTTCTTCAGGTTCCCATTTCAATTTCCTTTGCCTACTTGACTGCAAGATATAGTAACAACAAACTGGCTTTCAATTAAATGGTAGTGACTGACTGCTGCAAGCATATTCCTAGCTTATGCAAATGCAAAGTAAAATTGGTTAAGCTGCTTGCTTGACTGCATGATTGCCATGGGCTAGGACCATGTGCACATTGACTCACTGCAATTTGACTGACAGGAAATTAAGGTGTGCTAACTTGTGCTTGTGGAAACATATACTTAAGTGTCTTCTCCAGTACTTCACCACATTAAGAAATACACTGTTAAGGTTGTGATAGAAGTTTTATTTTGCTGAAATTATATATACCAAGTGAAATGCTATATCTTCTATGTGTATTTTATTAATTCTAGTTTCTGTGTCTTCCTTCCAGTATCAAATGTGCTTCCAGAGAAAGACATTACATATTATCACTTTTCTAGGACTTTTATTAGCATTCAGATGATCTCAGGACCACACAAGGAGGTCCTTGGCAAACATCAAATGTGGAGTTGTTCACAATGCTGGGCAGCTGCCTTTTTGAGAATCTTTAGCTTCAGTTATGGTTAATGTGTTGTGAAAGTACTTTAATATGGAAGTACTGTAGTACTGTGCTTTTTGTCTCCACAAGGGAAGTGATTGTCCCCTTGTACTCAGCACTCATGAGTACTGTGCTCAGTTTTGGGTCCCTCACTACAAGAAAGACCCTCATGGAGCTGGTCCAGAGAAGGGCAATGAAGCTGGTGAAGGGTCTGGAGAACAGATCTTATGAGGATTAGCTGAGGGAACTGTTTTTTTTTTTTTTTAGTTTGTAGAAGAGGAGGCTGAAGGGAGATTTTATTGTTCTCTACAACAACCTGAAAGAAGGTTGGAGCAAGGTGGATGTTGGTCTCTTCTCCCTAGTAACGAGTGATAGGATGAGAGGAAATAGCCTCAAGATGCACCAGGGAAGGTTTAAATTGGATATTAGAAGAAACTTCTTCACTGAAAGAGTTCTCGAATATGGGAATAGGCTCCCTAGGGAGGAGGTTGACTCTCTGTCCCAGGAGGTCTTTAAAAGATGTGTAGATGAGGTGTTAAGGAAAATGGTTTAGCACCAAACTTGGTAAGGTAGATAATAGTTAGACTTGATGAAATTAAAGGTCCTTTCCAACTAAAACTATTCTGTAATTTGGTGGCCAAGATTTCACCCTTTGTATAATATTAAGAAAAAAAATTGCTGGTAGCATTTATTTTCTCATTCTGCTGATGTGATAAGAGATGCAGGCCTTAATTTTGTTTTGAAATTATATCAACATCTTGAGCTAAGGTCCAACATTTTAAATGTAATCTGTAAATATGTGGATTAAATCTGAAATCAGTAAAAAATCCACAGAAATTAATAGATAATTAACATGAGTTACTTTGACTCTTTGAAAGTCAAGTGTCTAGTCTAAGCTAAAGAGCTACTATCAAGAGAGAGTGTGGAGAGGAACTAATGGGTATGATTCAGTCTTTTCAGAAATGTCTAAGACTCACTATCTGGAGATGCTTAACTGCTCTCCTTAGTAACAGGCTGAGCTCTGACTATCTTTAGTTTGACACCTTACTTTTAAAAGGCTAAAACTGGGTGACACGAACCTTATCTTGCCATTATGTATTTCCACTCAATTCAACAAAGCACTTAATAGCAAGCCCATACTTAAAAGATTTACAGCAGTTGTCTTACATTTAAAGTGTTTTGCTGAAGCAGGTCCAGAGCACTCATCAGTTTGCATGATCAAACACTGTGTCTTTAATGGTGCTTAACAGTTAAAATTCCTATTGATATAATTTGTCCAAAGTGCAGTTATAGCTTCAAAATGTGAATGCCAGACTTGAGAGGATTTGTTTACCACTCATCCATGCTGCTGTCTTCACCAGAGGAAAATGAAGGCGTAGAAAAATAGCTTGCATATTTTACATCTGGCTGAATACTGAGCATCTCAAAGTTATTTTTGTTTGGAATCTTCTAAAAAAAAAAAAAACTGACATGGGAACAGTTTTCACATACAATTTTAAAATTTACTGTAATGATTAAGTAAGCTTCCTTTAGGCATCTATTGTAGGTGCAATTCAGGACATACAAGTTGAGGGATCCAGATTTCCTTTACAATCCGTGAAGAGAGACTTGGAGGGCCAGTGGGAACATCAGAATTAGCTCCTTATAATCTCTGGTGTTACCCATTTTGCTATTTAATTGCAGCATTAATGCCTGGTGGTTTCCTGGCAAAGTATAAAGTACACATGGAAAAATAAGATATTACAAGAACACAGAGCACTTTTTTTGAGCCCATTTAAGTCCCCTGTAAGTTGGCAAGCAAATCCTGCTTTTACTGAAGTCTTATGTCTAAGCAGTACCAATGTGTTTTTCACGTGATATTTACGAATTTTACAGTGCTATTTCACAGCAGACTATGTAAGTGACCTGCATAAACTGTGTTGCAGTTTGAGAAGCTAAACTCTTTTTGGGTATGTATCACAAAGAGGTAGAAGAGAACTAACTTAAAGTTGTGCCTTGGCATGTTACCATCCTGCCAAATCAAATATGTTGAATTTATGAGAGATTTCCAGAAAAGTGTTTTGACTTACATAGCCACCCAGTTTAGTTCCCAAAATGACCTGAAAGAATAAAATACTTCTCTCACCTACCTATTTTTTTTTTTTTAGGCCAGGGAAAGGGTTGGCTTAAGCATCTCTGCTCTGACTTTCATTATGCTGTTTGACTTATTAGAAATTGAGTCAAAACAAAGAAAACATTTTAGATTTTAAAAGGTATTACACACTGCTTCTATAAAACAGGACTTTGCATTTTCTTCTCTGACTCCAGTTGCAACAATAGGTGTTTGGCAGTGCTGCTCATCCAAAATGACTCACATTTTATGTGAGGCTTCACCACAAATAGCTTAATTCTGGGAAAAGTCTTGTCTTAGTGGCCTGAATTTTTACTCTCCCTCCCATGGTGAGAAGTGAAATATCTGCTTCACCTGGCAGATGTGTGTTAGAGAAGTGCACGTGCAAAAAAGAAATTGCATGTGGGATTGACCAATTTCTACACTTGCATCACTTTCTTACACAAAGATATGAAATTACCACCTTGATCTATTTGTTGCTATGAAGCAATGTTTATTAAAGAAGAGACCTTATCCTGACTTGTCACTTTTACAGACCACTCTGGTTTGGGGAGCTGAGCTTTGAAATCAAACAAGTGTCTAACAAACAGCCACCTCCACTGTTCTGAAGGCAAGAGTGGGATTAAAGGATATTTGCTGGAGTTATCTTCCACCACCTCAGGTATGGAATTAGCAGCAAAAATGTAGTGAAGGACACGTCAAAGACCTGTTTGTGATGTGCTGTTCTTAACAACCCCTGCATGCAGGTCTGGCCTTGTAGGGGTGCATAAGACAGAAATAAGTTCTTCCTGTGGTAGGAAGGTTACAGTACAGTCTCCAAACTGGAATTCAGTGGTCTGGATTTTCTCAGCCTTTCCATTGCCAGAGCCATCAAACTCCAGCATCCCATACATCTGAGACTTACAATCACAGCAAAACACAGATCTTTAGATGTTTGCTTCCAAGTCTGCATACTGGAACAGATGATATGAAGAGTGACTCCAGAAACTTGCAGGAAAGTTCTGAGATTTCCTCTTCACTTAGCCCATCATCTGTATGTGATTGCACTTGCATGGATGAGGGTATATAAAGTCAGTCTAATATTGGGATATGTCTAGGTTGCTAAATAAAGTCTAGAGACAGAAGTAAAGCACTTGTCTCCTCATCATCCACACTGCTCAACAGATTTTCCCTTGCTGTCTTTTAACAGAATTGCCTACAGTAGGGGTTTGAAGGGACTTCTGAAGATCGTCTAGTCCAGCCTTCCTGTTAGAGCAGGATCACCTGGAGTAAATCACCCAGTTTTGAATGCCTTCAGGAATGGAGACTTCACAACCTCTCAGAACAGTCTGTTGCAGTGTTTTTCAACTCTCAAAGTAAATTTTTTCCTTATGTTTTTGTGGAACCTCATGTGTGTGTTTGCCCCTTGTCCTGTCACTGGATACCTTGGAGAAGAGTCTGGCTCCACCTTCCTGGCACTTACTCTTTAGATATCTAAGCCAACATCTAGTTTATTTGGGGGACCCAGAAGCAACAGAAACAGTTTCCAAAGGAAGTGCTTTTGGTTTGTTCTCAACACAATTGTCTATTGTCATTTGCTAGACTTCACATCATTATTTGTCTCCAAATGGACTGATGCTACTTTTCCAGGTAGACACTGCATATGTCCTTGATGTCATGCTCTGAGTAAGCTGCTGCACAGTGCTGATGGTAAGAGCATGTAGTAAGCTTTGTTTGAACACAAGAGAAACTGTCAGCTGCATGCAGACATTCTGGACAGTTGTATTTTTAGGCCTTTTGTCATTAGTAAAGCAAATTCTTCACCCATGGCATTTTCTGAGTTAAACTCAAAAGAAGTTTCTCCTAAACCAGAGAACTGACAGGCAGTTAAAATAGCTGCAGACCAGCATGTGTGTGCAGCTAGCCAGGTCTCATTTCTGTGTCTTCCTTTCTGACATTTGTTCTTGGGGTTTTAACAATAGCAGAGGTGATGGCATTTGCTTGGTGTAAAAGAGTCATGCTTAAAAGTTATACCTTGATATTTCTTGTATACTTTACATGAAATAACTTGTGAAAATAATTTGCTAGATTACTCAAATCTACTGTTACTTCATTTATGGATCCCTATGAATATAAAACAAAGGATATAGGGTAGCTAATTGGGTGGAGCTTTGACATTCCTCAGAGGCTTCTAATTCTTGTCCTGTTGCAGGAGTCTCTAGGGAACCCTTCCTGCTGAGCTCTCTCTTCCTATTACCTCTGCTAATGGGAATGAGACCTGTGCACAACCACGTATGATGAATGCTGGCAGGCTCCTTCAAGTTGAGTCTTAAATTCCACATCCTATTCCTTTCCCATAAACTTCTGTCAGTGGAAATCTATTCTTACCAATATGAAAGACGAAGAACTGCAAATACCTTTTTCTCCTATCCTATAAATGTTCTTTAATCATTAGCAGTGATAGTGATGTCACAGTAAACAACAATTAGAATCAGGCAGTCTTTATGACACCATTTTAGATTATTTTGGGCTAAAGAATGTGGGTCTTTTAAAAAGTATAATTTTATTTGATTTAATTTTTTAAAATGCTGTCCTATTGTAAGCAAATAAATAGTTGAAATTAACTCAGTGTACAGGTTGAAGTGGTTGAAGTAAGCAGTGAGTTTTACCTGCAGAAACAGTAGCAGGGAATCTCTGAAATACAAAAACTGCACCCTGGGCTAAGATTCAGAGCATGGCAGCTGAGAGGCAGGATAGAAGATCCTCAAGACCTGTATGTAATAGCCAGGCAATGTTGCTCAAGAAAACCTCCACAATGAGTTCGGTGAAACTGGAATGTTGAGAATGCAGGCAATCACCTGGAGTAAAACATTTACCACCTTCAAACTATTTTAAGGTTATTAATTTAATAAGGTTATTAAATTAATAAAATCAAGGAGATTTCAGAAACATTAGTGCTGCCACCCTCATTTAGAAAATGAACTAAGAGAATTAGGGAAGGTAATGGCTTTCTGTATGTGGTTAGTAGTGAAAGGGAGAAAAGCCAACCCCCAAATGATAACTCAGGACTTCTAGCCCTGCATGAACATCATTAATTTTGTAACTACTGCTGAAAGTAAGTGTGCTATTATTATCTTTTCCCAGAATTGCATTACTGTAATTCTAGTGAAACTAATTAATTAATGATTAACTAAGCATTCTTGAAATTTAAAATTTCTTGTCCTTTGTGAACTTCACACTTTACATTAGAAAATTGCTTTTCTGACACAATCAAAGCTGGGAAAAATATTACTGAATTTTATCCTACAATTTTGTTTTTCCCTCTACATCTTCACCCATAAGTAGTTTCCAGTAAAAAAGGTAGTATTTCCTCCAAACCACTCACAATACAGTTGATACTGCACCTTTTCTTGCTAAGTAGAAACAAATCTTCAGCTTAGGGTATCAAATTTGGGTCAGGTTTGGATTCAGCACAGCCCTGTCTTGCTCTGGAACAGTGTGTGCCTTCCAAGTCTGGTCAGATGCACGTTGTACAACTATGCCTGAAGGCAAGTGGCAGTGGTTTACATTAAGAGCTGAACTTGGCTTAGGACAGTGAGCTCAACAAGTATGAGAATAAAGTTCCTTTCTTTAGCCATCTACATGCTCCACCCCGTTTCTCAAAATTGTTGAACTATTTACAAATGTCTAAGAGAACCTTTTTGTTATTAGAAGAATGTTTACACTGCTGTGCATTTCAAATGCTGGCAGAACTATACAATCAAGGCTCACCCCAAAGACAAGAGCTATGCTGTGCCATCAAAATATGTACTGGTTCTACTCTCCATTACCATACAAGGCAGCTCTACATTCCTGATGAGATTTTACTTTGTTACTTCCTAAGTTTTTCAGATCACTGACAGTTTTCTTGAACTTCATGGAATGATAACATGCCTTATAAATATAAACTTCAGATTATGTTTGGCAGTTTTGTATGGGAATGCCAAAATTGAGAAATTTAAAAGTATTTCAGAAAAGACTATTAAAATAATTTGCCTGTCATAATGGCTGCAATTAAAGAGTGCACAGTTTTGATAAACTTCACCAGTCAGAGGGAACCAAGCCTCAAAATATCACCATGATGGTGCTATTACACCCATCTCACATAGGATGCTAGCTGAGGAATAGAATGCCCAAAGAATGTAGACAATGTCCCCTGGCATACAGCAGAGGTCTGACATTATGACATCAGATGTTTCTGCTTTGCAGTTATAGTCTGCAGTCTACTAACCTATCCTTGTTCCTTTAAACAGGAAGAAAATATTACATAAAAAGGATTCCAAACAGCTTATATTAATACTCTCAATGCATTGCAATTATATTGTAAGGTACCAAGAGTCTGTTTGGTGTAAATAAGAAATTTGTAGAGGAATCTTCAGTTTTAGAGAATTTCTCCAACATATTAAAGAAAAAAGAAAGAAGTGATGGAATAGATATGAATGCATATCATATAAAGAGTTTTTGAGTTGAAAAATGTGTGTTGAATTCCTGGAATGAGAGAGATGTTGTTTGTATTCTGCCCACACTGTTCTGGCTTTCTATTCTGGAAGGTCATTAAAATGTTTTCTAAGAACCGATGAATTGTCTACTGATTTTGTTTTGACTGATTATTCCCAATTTCTGTCATAAATACACTTTCAAGTTATTCATTAAAAATACCTCCCATCTTGTTTCAAGTGAAATACTAAGCTGTATTGTTTTTATCTGTATTTTCTTTGATGAAGATCTGTGTCTAACTGAGACAAGTTAAGCAGCAATAATAGCTCCACTGAGTCGAATTCCTATACATTCTATATTAATGATCATATAAAGCTGTCAGTACCTAAAACAGAGCTGTCAAAAAAAGTTATTTTTAGGTCCAGAATTTGAAATGTGGAAATTGTTAGAGCCCAAAGAGCCAGCATGCCCAACAGAGTCACCCCACCAAAACATACTAGTAGGAAATGCTGAAAAGAGAATTTTTTTTTCAGCTTGTTCTGAAGCTTGCTAGTGTCAGACAGAACTGGGAGCAGACCACACTAAACTGTTAGTTCTTTTGGAAAGGCTCTTCAGAGTGAGTCATGTGTTGGATGCGTTTTCCAAGTAGGGGGTTTTGTGTGTGAGAGACAGAGGAGTCTCTTCTGCAGTAACCTCAGCCAAACTTGGCAGAGGGATGGAGACCTAACACCTACTAAGTTCCTACAACTTTTGAGAAATGTACAGAGCAAGTCCATGTTGAGCCTCTGCTGAGCCTCAGCCTCTAAAAGACAAGAGAAATTTCACACAAGCAAGTGAGACCTAATGAATTCCCTCACCTTGGGACATGCTTTAGTCAGAGTTTATGTATTAAACAGCAGGAAAACCTCAAACTAGAGTTCTTGCCTGTATGGAGTTTCTGCTGCTTAGTAAAATGCAGGCAAGGATAGAAGTCATAAATACATTTATAAGTGGGCTTTCCCAATTAGGTTCTCTGAAGTCTTGAAGGGGATAAACTCCTGCTGCAGCTTAATGTAGTACAATTAGATTGTCAATTAATCACGAAACTACTGGGAGCTAATGGTTCAAGTACTTGGGAATGCTTTTCCCCCAACCCAGGCTCTAGCTTTACTGAGAGCTTTGGGTTTAATTAGGGAAGATACCATGCTGGAATGATCTCAGCTAGAGGGAGAAAGAGCACATTGTGAGTATGTTTTAGTAAGGTGTGGTAGTGAAAATCAGAGCAGGCCATGAAGTAGAACTAAATTACACCAATTGTTGCAGCAAGCAGATGGGTAACTATAACTTGGCTGGACAAAGCCTGAAGTAATGAGATACTGATGAAGTCTGGAGTAGATGACCTTCAGAGGTCTCTTCTGTGATTTGACCAGCCCTCAAACCTGAGTTCATGGTTTTAAAAAGTTTTATGTTATTTTGACTATCTTTGTTAAACTGTTATGAATGTATGAACACTTGGCCTGGATGCCCTTAGCTTTTGGAAAATTTAAGAGGACATTAGCATCCTGCTTATTTGGGAAGACAAATTCCTTCTCTCACTATCCCTCTGTTTCATTACTGATCTGATTCTCCAGAGTCAAATCTTCCTTGGTAGCATCACAAATTTAACCTCAGGCAGCAGACTTCAGCACAGGACATCAGACCATTATTTTGCTTTTTATATTTAAATGGGACGCATCTATTAATGTACAGGCACAACTGATTAGGTTGTAGATATATCACAAGTATGCAGCTTTAAGAACATGGATAATTGCTGAAAACCAACTTTTTTTCACCACCTGCTCTCTTCTCTTTATCTCACAACCTTGGTTATTGAAGGCTATTCTCTTAAGTTCATGGTCTGTTTTCCACCCACAGCAATCAAACAACTTTATCAGCTTCCCTTGTTTAGAGCAACTGCCCTTTACCACCTTAAGTGTTCTACCATTTTATTGTTAAATGAAAATTATCCCAGAGTGCCTCCATGATTCAGCATTATCTCCTCTGGCTTATTTGTCTCTTTCCCCCCCTTTACCACTCTATGTTCATCCTAAAATATCTCCCCTATACCACCTCTTCCTATCCAAATGCATGATCATGCTGTTTTCCACTCCAGCGCAGCATTGGACTCATAGTTTATTCCTTTCTTTAAACTCTTCTGTTTCAGGGCAAACCTTTCTTCTCCCTCCCTCCCCTGCAGAATATTTCCCAGGGCTTCTGCTGTGGTTGCAGCACACATGCTCAGTGTAGCACAGACGGCATCTGCTGGGTAATTGAAGAATACCATGTGGCTGCTCTAAATAGTTCAGTTACTGGCAACACAAAAATCAAGTCTTGATTCATGTAAACAACTCATCCAGGGAAACCAATAAATACTCTTGTTATTTTATTGTGCTGTTACATACTTCTGACAAATGAAAAGCTAACAAATGTATAAAACTTGACTAATTTCTCATAAACTGGATACAAAACTTTCCTACAACAATGCTAGGCTTGGAGCCAAATCTGAACAATTCTGGGCTTAATCTGTAGCAGGAACATCCTCTTATTTAGTCCATTTGTCACTTTTTTAGGCGGGAGGCAATGGGAAAACTGATCTGTTTCATTTTGTTGTAATTGCTCAGAGCACCCACAAAATTCAGCATTGCTGCTCTCGTGGTGGCACAGTAAAGCAGGTATGTGGGCAGTAGACCTTAGAGCAGCAGCTAGACTGAATTCCTGTCAGTTCTGGGATAAAACTAGTACTCTAAGGTCCTGAGAGATGAAGAGGTGTGGAGGCCTAGCAAAAGATTTACTATTGGCCTGTCACATCCTTTTCCACAAAGGCATTCATATATATTGATGTGAATCAGACCAGAATCTTGTAGTGTTTTGCTTGAGATGGGAAAGAAGACCACATCAGCACTGCTTTTGTGGGGGTGATCTTTATGATGGCCTTCTATTGATGCCACAAGCTAGGGACCCTCCCTTGGTGGCAGAGCACACTCAGGACCTGTGGATATCATACAGGAATTCTCAGAGTTTTGGAGAAAGATGCAGCCCTGGAACTGCTGCATCTTCCTACTAGCTCCCTTCATCCTGTTCCTACACGATGGCTCTTGTGCCCCTATTCCCTTGCAAAGCCTGCTGCTAGTTGAATTGTTGACCCTTTCCTGGACTTCCAACAACACCTGTGCCACCTACTGCTAAATTTAAGAACGATGCTGATACAAGCATTACCATTCTGCCACCTTTACCTCATGTTTTTCTGGGAACAGATGGTCTAGAGCTTCTAAGCACCACAAATAAGTCCTGAATGCAAATAGTTTTGTGCTAATGGTCATTACCTCAACAAAATCAGATAACTTTACTTCACACCAAACTGTGTTTCATAACACTCAAAACCTAGAATTCTGCAGGACAGGGGCAAGTTGCTGTGTTGATTGCTCATTAGCATGTATTTTAAGAGAAACAGTTGTTAGATTTCCAGAAGTAAAGCAAACATATTAAAAGCTGCTTAAAGTATGTTTTTCTCTTCTTTCTAGCTTCTCTTTTCTTTCTAGCATATGTATAATAATAATGTTTGAGATGCAACCCTGATCTCAATGAAAGTTAAAGGTCATTCCTGCTACATCTGTTACTAATTCAAAGATTCGTTTATCTGTCTTCATTCCTCTAAAACTTTTGCAAAGTCTTTGCCAGCGTGGACTTTACAGACCTACAGGACAGCTTTTCATTAAGTTAAAGGCAATGTTGGTAGTAGCAATCTCATGATATCCAAAACTGTGTCTGTATGCTAATATATCCTCCAAAACAACATCCTATACAGAACTGCCTAAGCCTTGACTTTACCTTTTCCCAGGGGGAGTGTTTTGCAGGGCATTTACATAAAATGTGGTTTTGTAGCAATAAGTAAAGAGAATAAACAAACAAACTGTAAGAGCTACAATGTCATTACCACTCTTTCTTCATCCAGACTATAAGGACTCTGATTAGTCAGATTAGTGATAGAGCTCAGGGAGGAGATAAGTAGGTTGAGGATCATCAGAGAATGCAAGACAGATGCTTGGAGTTGAACCCTGCATCCCAAGAGAGAAATGCAGCAGGTGGACAGGGCCTCTGCTACAGAGAACTCCCTGTCCTCTATCTGCCTGACTGAATGTGCTAGCTTGGAGGACAGGGGGCAGTGACAAGAAGTTCCTGCCTGGCACAAGAAGGCACTGCAAGTGGATCTGCCCAGTAACTATCCCAACTTCCCAGGTGCCTTTGCATATAACATATGACCAGTTGTGAAGAACACAAAAATGCTGTCAGAATATGCAGAGATTAAACAGGCAAAGCCAAAGCCTCCTTGGAATGGAATGTGACAAGGGATGTCAAGACCAACAGGAAAGGTTTCTTCAAATATATTGGAGGCTAAAAGAAGACTAGAGAAAATGTGGGTCTGCTGTTTAATGAGGCAGGTGCCATGGTGACAGAGGATGCAGGGAAGGTGGAGTTACTGAATACCTTCTTTGCTTCAATCTTTTCTGCCCAGGTCAGCCCTTGGGAATCCCAGACTTTGAAGATAACAGAGAAATTCTGCAGGAAGGAAGACTTTCGTTTGGTCAAGGAGGATCAAGTTAGAGATCAGTTAAAATAAACCGAGTATCCACAAGTCCATAGGACCTGATGGGATGCACTCCTGAGTGCTGAGGAGGCTGGTAGAAGTCATTGCTGGGACACTCCATCACCTTTGAAAGATTCTGGGGAACAGGTGAATTGCTTGAGGACTGGAGGAAAGCCAGTGTCATTCTAGTCTTCAGAAACGGCAAGAAGGACCAAGGAAAGCACAGGCCAGTCAGCCTTACCTCCATCCCTGGAGAGATGATGGAACAGCTCATTCTAGAAGTCATCTCAAAGCATGTGGAAGAAAAGAAGATTATCAGAAATAGTCAACATGGATTCATGAAGGGAGGAGTCATGTCTGACTAATCTGACAGCCTTCTTTGAGGGTATAACTAACTGGATGGATGGATGGATGGATGAGAGGAGGGCAGTGGACATTATCTGCTTTGACTTCAGCAAGGCTTTAGACACCATCTTCCACAGCATCTTCATAGGCAAGCTTAGATAGTGTGGGTTAGATGAACAGAGTGGGGTGGATTGAGAACTGGCTGAAAGACAGAGCTCAGGTCAGTGATAGAGTCTAATTGGAGGTCTGTAACAAGTGGTGTCCCCCAGGGGTCAGTACTGGGTGCAGTCCTATGGAATACATTCATCAGTAATCGGGAGGAAGGGATAGACTATACCCTCAGCATGTTTGATGAGGACACAAAACTGAGAGGGGTGGTTAACACACTGGAAGGCTGTGCTGCCATCCAGTGTGACCTGGACAGGCTGGAGAGTTTGGCAGAGAGTAACCTTATGACATTCAACAAGGGCAAGTATAGGATACTGCACCTAGGGAGGGATAATCCCATGTCTCAGTACAGGTTCAGAGCTGACCTGCTGGAAACAACTCTGTGGAAAAAGACCAGGGCAGGGATTACTGGTGGAGAACAGGATGATCATGAGCCAGCAATGTGCCCTTGTGGCAAAGAAGACCATAGCGTCCTAGAGTGCAGTAACAGTGTGGCAAGCAGGTCAAGGGAGGTTCTTCTTCCCCTCTGCCCTGGTGAGGCCTCATCTGGAGTACTGTGTCCAGTTCTGGGCTCCCTGGTTCGAGGACAGGGAACTGCTTGAGAGGTCCAGTCTTTTTAAGTGGTGCCCAGTAACAGGACAAGAGGTAGCAGGCACAGTGCTTGAACATAGGAAGCTCCGTATAAGTGAGAGGAAGAACTTTGAGGGTGGTGGGTCATTGGAACAGGCTGCCCAGAGAGGTAGTGGAGTCTCCATCTCTGTAGTCATTCAAAACCTGTCTGCTAAACCTCCTCTGGCAGGGAGGTTGGACTTGGTGATCTCTAGAGGTGCCTTTCAACCCCTATCATTCTGTGAGTTTCCTGTGAAAAAGTTTAGCGTTGCTGTCCCATGGGAAAAAAACCAAACCTTCCCACATTGCCAGATGTCCCAATTAGATCAGTGATAGGATGGTCTTTTTAGTGCTCTCAACTGCAACTTTGGTGCTTGAGCTGCATCCCCCACCCCTTATGTCTAAACCTTAAGTTGTTCTATTGGGTAAGTGTACTTGCTCTTCAGACAGCCAATAAATTTTTAGACTAGTCTAAAAATCTCAGACTTTGAGTCACAACACCCTACATTGTCACAGTAGCCACATAAAATCCAACACAGAACATAAAGCTAAAACAGGAGAAAGTTACATCACCAAGGCAAATTTAGGCTTTTCATCTCAGATGTTGATAGCGATAAGGCCAAACTTGCCTTCTGCTGTGAATCTTTGTCTTAATTTGGTGCTTAACATGAAGAATTACAATTAAATACGTCACTCCAGCAGTGGCATGATAAATAGAGCTGACTGTGTCTCTTCAGGCTGTTCCTCGCAGCCAGTTAACTATTTCTGAACAGTATGTTGTTACAACAAGCTTGTAAGACTTTTCCACAAGCAAAGTTCTGCTTTTAAGTGTAGAATTTGAATTTTTCATTTTTGGAGTCCAAAATTTTACATACAAAGTATGTAGTTTTATTACTTGAGTATGCAAAATCTTAAAGCTCCCAGATTCTATTCTTAGTTTACTAAGACAAATAGATCGTAAGGGACCTCCATGATAAACCAGCCAAAAGAGAGGAAAAACACTCAACACTTAACAGCCAATATCTTTATTATGACAGTGACAGAATGAAATCTCCTTAGTGCTTATTTTCAAGTTCCAATGTTGACATATGTTTCAGCTAACACAAAAAGTGTTATCTTCAGGAACATAAATTGCTTTCTAGCTCATCACAAGAGCTGTTTCACATTCCTAACCATCTCCTCAATGTGTAGTCACACAGCAGTATCTTTGTCCTCCCTCTCACCTGCACATTAGCCTTGACTTTCTTATGACATACTGCATAGACATAGATTAAACTTTGTCTGTCCCACAGAAGAAACACGTAGGTGCATCAGATTGCAGGCAAGAGAGCCAGAAGGGATCAAGCAGGCAAGGGCAATTCTCAAGAGTTAGCTAAAGACAGCAAGTCAACATGCTTCGAAAGATTGTATGGACAAAGGCAGTTTCAGAAGATGGACTATTGAGGTGTTTGGCATGACATGATTTTCCTTAGCAATTCTGTCTGGAATGAGTAATTCTTGACCATAGAATGGTTTGGGTCCAAAGGGACCCCCAGAGGTGATCTAGTCCAACTCCCCTGCAGTGAGCAGGGACATCTTCCATCAGATCAAGTTGCCCCGAGTCCTGTCCAGCCTGTCCTTAAATATCTCCAAAGACAGGGCCTCAAATATCTCCCTAGGCAATCTGTTCATGTTCCACCACCCTCATGGTAAAGAACTTCCTCCTCATTTCCAACCTAAATCTACTCTTCTCTAATTTAAAAACATTGCCCCTTGTCCTATCACTAGAGTCCTTTGTAAACAGTCCCTTTCCAGCCTTCTTGTAGGCCCCCTTCATGTACTGGAAGGCTGCTATTATATGTATTACATAGCACCTGCTCATCCTTTTAAATGAAGGTTACACAATAATGAAGTTTAACAAACAGAACTGCACCAAATGAGATTTAAGCTGAAAAGTAAGACTGCCATTAGTGCAAGCAACCACACTGATGAGAAACAGAGCTGTTATGTGGAGTGGCAAGGGAAGCTGTAACAACTTTTCACAAGGAATTTTTTATAAAAATCAGCTGCATCTTCTAGAATAGATGTTAGTGAGCAGGTCAGGACAGATGCATTCAAAATAAGTAAACTTCAGACATCATTAAGCCATCCTTACAGAACATTAAACAAGCCCTTAGCATGTCCTGCTACATATTCATAGGCCTTCTAGGAGGATCTGTTCCATGACATTCCCAGGCAGAGGTGAGGCTGACAGGTCAGTAGATGGTGGTGGTCCTCCTTTCTACCCTTTTGAAAAATAGGTGTAATGTTTCCATTCTTCCAGTCACCAGGGACTTCACCTGTCTGCCAGGACTTTTCAAATATTGTGGAAGGAACACTTACATGTAAAAATAGAAGTATGTTCTCTTAATGAGGCATCCTATTTTTCCCTTGGTTTGGAACTGCAAACCTGGCAAGAATACAGCCCCACTGATAGGATCTGAACGACATATACTTTCTGGTACATCCTGAAGATCCCAGAGAAAAGCTGTACAGGCTTTGTATCAGTGTCTTATTTTTGCAGTACTCAAAGGATCACGATGTACTTTCTCACCACATTAGCTCATCCATGTGGATTCAAAACTTCCCATGCTAGATCTTAAAATAAAATTAAGGCCACAATTTAGTGAACAAAAAATAAATTCACACAAAGCTCTGTGTTGTGTGTTTGTTGGAACAAGACCCATTGTTTTGCACCTATAAATGCATCAGCAATGTTGCAATATTACACAAGACAGTAAGCACTTCACCCTAAAACAGGCCTTAAGTTGTTTTGGAAGTAACAAAGCTAAAAAGAAGCATGGAAAATTTCCTCTTCTCTTTGCCTCCTGTTGCAGTTTAAGCTTTTCCTGCTAGCCCAAAAGCCCAAAATCTAACAGATGTAGGCTGCCTCCCTTCTCCCCTTTTTCCTGGTAGGGAAAAGCAAATTAGGCAGGAGGAGAAAAGAGAGGAAAATTACGAAAGACACAGTCTTGAATCGATTTGGAAATAAAAAAGGTAAGTTTAACAAAATAAAAAAGGCATTTGATTAAAAGGAAGGTTACAAAGGTATAAGGAAAAAAGGGTAAATAAAAATATATACTAAAAGACACGGCTAGCAAATGATTCTCTGGATGAAGATGAATTCTCTTTAGGTGCAGTACCTTAGGAATCTGGAACAGCATGGAACAGGCCCAACCACGTGGCTAACAGTAGCAGGATGTCAGAGAGGCAAGGGCAGGAGAGCAATGCAGGCAACAGCTTCCTCTTAAATAGGGTTGGGGACAGGAAGTAGGAGTGGAATAGACTTTGACCTGGGGACCCCTTCCCCTGGGAGAGGGGCCAAGTCTCTCTGCCCACCTGGGTCAGGTTGCTTTGTTCACCTAGGGCTACGTTCTTTTCAGCCCACCCCCTCCTGGGCTGGGTTTAACCTAGCACACCTCCCCTAATGGCAATTCAACAACGGAGTAGACAACTGAAATTAGCAACACTGATTTTTATTTATAGATGTTACAATATAGCTACCATAAAACTTAAGAGTTGAACATAAGACTTGCATAGATTTATTTTTTGTAAATTTTTTTTAGGCCAGAAAACCTTCCATTCATTGTTTTGCACAAAGATAGCTACCAAGTTTCATTGTAGATCTGTAAGTCTTAAGAAGAAAGAACTACACATTTGGTTTATCTAGTATGCAAAGCTAATACACAGCTGTGATATTTATTAGACTCAAATACTGGAAGTCTTTGTGCTTTGGTTAAGAACTTGTAAATCAAAAGCCTAAACAAGTTCCTTTTACAGAATTACATTCTTGGAAATGCATGTGGTGTTTTGTTCCTCTGACAGAAGGCAAACAGTCATAAAAAACCTCAAATAACCAAGAAACACAGAAACCAGTCCTGGTAAGTGACATGCTCTAACATTGGTGGATTTTATTTTTTTTTTAATCTCAGCAAGACCTTCTCTTATATGACCCCTTCCTCCCAAAAATCTAGAAAGTAAATTTGACATTCATAAAAATCAAAACTTTTCCAGGCACAAACAGTTCTACAAATCATAATCCACCACAGTTTTCTACTGGTGGAATTACCTGAAGGACTAGATATGAGAGCAGTCACTATCCCTCAAAGACCTGTGTCCACAACATGCAAATGAGGCAATTTTTTTTTTTTTAAAGATCCATTCTCCCTGTGTGCTTGAGGTCTAGCAGACAAAACCACATGTGGCAATAAAGCTGATCATTTTGTCTAAAGTGCTTGATGAAAGCAGGGAAACTAAAAATAATTTAGTGAAACTGGAAGTGGAAAAGTTACATTTATCATACAGACCAAGAAAAATGGGAGCATTTTCACAAAGTCTTTTTCCATTAGTCAAGATAAAGCAAAAAGATCCTTCAGAGTGACATGCTCCCTTAAAGTGTACATAGCTCACAACACATTTTTTCTTACATTTCTGGGACATGAAGACACTTGACATAAGACTCAGGAACAATATTCCAGAAAAGAAAGAATTATTACAACTAAGAAATGAAGATTATATAGCAAGTCTTAGTCATTAAAACAGCTTTGGAAAAATGCTCATTAATACTTTCAACAATCTTAAATGCCTTTGGAATGAAGCATTGCTTGGTTCTGTGCATGTCTTCTCTTACGACATGATCTTTTTCTTACATTCAACAGAGCAAAAGACCATCCCTTCCACTGGCATGAACTTCTGGCCAATTAGACACTTGCTGCAACAGGAACATATGAAGCATTCCTGTGTAGCATGCCAGTTGAAATTGTTGTATGTCACACGCTGAACTTCTGGATCTATGGCATTATGACAGCCTTGGCAGATCTGTTAAAAAATAAAGTGACACTTAAATGAAGCATACACATAATTTCTACAAGTCAAATAAAGGCTGGAATTTCTTAAGTATTATGACTGGACAACAGAGACAGGTGTTAATAGAACCCTCTGCACTAAGTCTCCAGGTTTTGATTTCCTTTAAAGTAGTTTCTGCTCAAAATGTGCCCAAGGACAGAACACAAAATAAAGTGCACATAAGAGGTCAGTTGCTACTAAGACTAAACTTGAACAGTTATGATAGTTAGAATTTCCCAAAGCCCAAATAATTATAAAAATTTGTCATGTCAAACAGCACAGTTCTTCCTATATTAACCTATACATTTGAAGAGATCAGTTACAAATCTTCCTGCCCACTGGCAGCTGTAAACCAATGCCAAGACTTAAAGGCTACGAGTTTAGGTGGTAAATCCAGTTTTAAAATCCAGTTGTCAAAAGTTATAATTTAGACCTCAAGAAGTTGATGCTTTATAAGAGAAAAAAAAAAAAGCTTCTATAGAAGATAATCCCTCACACCTACTTCAGAAAATTATTAAATGCTAGCTAGAAATAAGGTTGTTCCCTCCTTTAAATGTATGAACAGTTTAGATGTGTGTTTGACTGAACTCACAACTAGTATCTAGTTAATTGGTAGATAAAAATGATAAAAATGGGCTGCCATCTCAGACCTCCCAGTGTACTTAGGACTGAAGAATTACATTCTTTCCCAGATGTCTAGCTTTATCCTGTCAGTCACTCTCCCTTATGACTCCTGGTTAGAGATACAAACAAAGTATCTAGACTGCAATGGCCAGTGCAAGCTTTTAGCAGACCAGCTGAAATTCAATCCCACTAGTCACAATGAACAACTGACACAAATGAAATGTTCAGCAGCATTGTTCATCTTCAACTACTTTACCCCTCCTGTTACAAAATCCTGCTTCACCACTGGCAAAGTTAAAGGCACTTTCAGAACAGTCTGTCCTGTCCCCCTGCCCCCACCAATGGCTTTTTCTCCAAACTTCTGAGTTGCCAAAATAGTTGGATGCTTTTACGATTTTTTTTTTCCCAAAGAGGAAGATAATGATTGACTTGAGCCTAAGCGTGCATTCAATTTATATTTTCCGACACTCCCACACTGAAGCAAAGTAATAATTTTGAGCTCCGTGGAAGTACATTCCCTTCCTTCATAGCACCGACATGTCTGTGAGGATCTTACCGCAGCATGGTTCTTCACATAGCAGGGTTTGCAGACTGGCTTGTCATTCACCATTACATAGATTTCTCCAGCCAAAACACAATCACAGTCAAAACAGCAGAAGTGTTTCAGATGCCAGTTTTGACCTTCTGCTTGAGTATATTCGTTGCTGAATATCAGCTGTTCGGAAGATACAACCAAATATTAACATAGTAAAAGAGATGCTATTCAAATGCACAAAGCTAGTCTCAGGATGTTTTGCAATTTCCAAGGAACTCCTCGTGATCCCACCCTTTTCTAATGGTTTCAACAACAAAAACAAATGTGTTCACTTGTTTGGCTGCTTCCCAGAAAGCTCCATTTTGTTCATTAAGAGCCCACAGATGCCAAAGACATTAAGCAGGTTGTTCTCCGTAACCTGTGCAATGTGTAACTTTGTGAGGTGCTCCCCCTAGTGCCATTCACGAGGCAACGGCTGCATAATCAGGACTGCAGAACGCAACCCACACGTGCAAATCCTTCTGTCTCTGGAGATTGCACAAAATACCCACCAAATCCAAAGCGAACTACAGACATTCCTGAATGTGGACCATCCACATTGGTTTCATTTCCCTGCAACTACAACAGCTAAAACTGGTGAAGGCACAAACTCCTCACACCAAAAGTTTGTTAAAAATCGTATGTACTTCTCAGGAGAGCAAACTTACGTGCAAAAACAAAGGACTAGGATATTTCCTACCTCATCACATCCAGCACAGCGGGGTTTTTCGCTATCACAATAATGTCTTCCACAATACAGATTGCCATTCTTCCAGAAATAGATCATGTCTACTAGAAGTTCACTGCAGGTGCAACAGACAAAACATGCTGGGTGCCAGAGTTTATCATATCCAGCACGTTCTGCATAGACAGCTGGGTCACCTTCTTTCATGTTCAGTTTGCAGCGATAGCAGGACTGGAAAGAGGTTATTACAAAATTAAATATGACTTTGAAGTACCACCTATTACTGACATACGTAATAAACTCCACATTCTCAGACTGAAGCTGAAGCATTCATTACTCTTGTGCTCAGAGAGTAGTGTGACGATGCCACAGTACAGGTTTAAGCAATTCAAGATGATGCACATGCTAGCAAGACAGCACTACTGCTACTTAAACGGATTACTGTATATTGTCATATTCACAGGCTTGCAGCTACAGTCCAGCTCTTAAAAGAACAATAAGCAATTAATACCCATGTTATGTTCTACATATATGCCTGACATACTCAAGAGGAGAATATAATAAGCCTCCCAAGCTAACCAATTAGACTGACTAGAACACACAAGAAAATGGCTGTACTTAGAGGTGGTGAGAAGATTAAACAGTACCTGCATCACTGGTAGGGAAAAAAACAAAAACTGTTGTGAATATTTCAAACTCATTCTACTTATAGTATTCTAGGGATGCTAGTCACTCACAGCTGTTGTCCAATAATCTGCAATTAATCCTAGTATGGGGATAGTGGTTATGGAAAAGGGACCAAAGAGATCATGAACACAACTACACTACAAATAGTTCGAAAAATTCAGTCTCCTGCCCTATACCTGCTTACAGAGAGAGTTTTCTGAACAAGTCAAAAAACACAGGTGGTTTGTATTACTGAAACAAAAATTGCTATCTAAAGTTTAATCAGCAGTTTGGCATTTCCTGCACTCCAGTTGGTCTGTGGACTGGGCTGAACATCCTCTGGGAAGGTTTTTGCCATGATTCACATCACTACAAGGCCAGCTGTGAATGGCTTTTTAAATTGTGCACATATATAAAAAAATTAAAATATATATATGAAATGTGTTGGTTGTAAAACATATTGATAAGATCTCCAGACTTATTTCAGACAAGCAATTTCAAAATATACAGAGAGTCAAACGGGGAGGAAGAACAGCCTGGAACAGAATGAAAGGAGGAACTAATGAAAAGGAATATACATAACCCCAGGGGGGTTGTGGAATCTCCTTCTCTGGAGACTTTCCAAACCCACCTAGATGCGTTCCTGCGCAGACTATCCTACTTGATCCTGCTTTGGCAGGGGCGTTGGACCTGATGATCTCTTGAGGTCCCCTCCAACCTCTGATATACTGTGATAATACTTTGACTCTTCTTTCTCTTGGAGTATGAGATCCAAAGTAGGAGTCAGTTGGAAGGTTTAGCAGCTAAATGGACCCAGATGAGGGCAAGGTAATTAATTTACCTGATGTTTGCAACATTGCCAGCCTAGGTGGTTAAAAAGTACATAAAGAGCTTTGCTTCTTTAAAAATATGATGAATGCCCAATTTTTCTGTTTTTTGGCTTTCAGTCACAGTGAAATAGAT
This sequence comes from Indicator indicator, assembly GCF_027791375.1. Classification (NCBI taxonomy): domain Eukaryota; kingdom Metazoa; phylum Chordata; class Aves; order Piciformes; family Indicatoridae; genus Indicator; species Indicator indicator. Next base: position 34,251,678 of record NC_072012.1, read on the forward strand.
TTGTTTTTAACATGAAGGGTATTGTTAATATTAGTGGTGATCTGGATTTCGTTGTTGTTGTATATTTTAAATCATGTTTTAAAAACCTGCAATCTAGTCCTGTAACAAAATTTAGTTTTTCAGGAGATTCTATTTGCCACAGCTACAGACATACATGCTTTCAGCTCCAGTCTCAAAAGCAATGTGCAAGAAAATTTGCAGAGCAAAGATGCAGAACTAACGAATAAGAAAAAGCATGGACAAGGATGGCAATTCTTCTGCAAGGTATTGAAGAGCTCATCTTTGCAGTGGTTTATTTTGAACTGTTAAAATGAAGCTGACAGTCTCAGCTATATGCAGTAGCACTAAGGTCACATCACAGAAATCAGACAAAAGAAATACTTTTAAAAATAAAACCTAAATCCTCATTATTTAGCACAGGGTAAACTCAGTACCTTACAACAGATAAGCAATTCAGATGTTCACTTTCAGTATTAAACACTTCTAAGCCCCTTTTAAAATCACAGTGATGAGATATACCTGACTTAAAAACAGTATGAGGTATACTCAGGTGCTTAAGTAAGAAGTTTGGAAGTGCTAAGTAGGGGTAAGGTAAAAACAAAGCACCTTTAGATACAATTACTCAAGAGGATAGAGTGCTTCCTGCCCTTGACTTAATGCATTTCAAGCCAGTTGGCCAGCAGGGTACAATGCAAAGTGTGTATTTCTGTAGGTCTTTCTCAAGCAGCTAAGTGAAGAATTGCTGTGGTTAAACTAAAGTAACCTAGAAGGAGAGACAGAATAACAGAAGGAGAGACAGAATAACAGCAACTTATCCACGCTACTTTTTAACATCATAGAATCGTCATGACAAGTTAATAGGAAAAACAACTGAACAATTATATTTAGAAAGTTGATACAGGGAACCAAATGGTACAGCACATGACTGATTAAGGCAAGTGGGCATGTTCAAAGCTAAAACATGTTATTTTTATATTCCACATTCATTGCACCAGAAGTAATATACTATGTCAGTTTAAACAATAGACACACCAAAAAAAGCACATTGCACTCCTTAACACTGTGGAAGCCATTTTCTACAACCATGTTAAAACCAGTAATCTCCATCTAGAACCTGTATGTTATTCATACATATAAGAGCAACATTTCTCAAAATCATGGTATAGAAGTTTTACCACTCCACAGTGAAGGTCAACCTTCACTAAACTAATTTAGTGTTACTTCAGTAATCTTATCCCTGTTTTGTATTCATAATTGGTAGCAGAGACATGCACAGCAAAAATGAACAAGTTACATCAAATACTTTAATTAAGGCTACAGTTTTGGAAATAAGATGAAAATTAGGTAATTTTACATACCTAAAAATAAAAAGGATTAAAAAAAGACCTGAATATGAAAACAAAGCTAGTAAAAGCAGCCATTACAGGAGGGAAAGGTGTTACTTTATCATTTCTTAGTTTCACTTAATTTTAAACACACTTTTTCAAGTGGGTAATTTGGGACTCTTCCCAGAAAGAAGAGATGTCAGGCTTCTAAAATTAAACTAAACTCCTTTCAACAAGAGAAAAGTGCAGCAATTAGTCTGTAAAACTACAGAAGTTTCTTGATTATTATTCTGTAAAAGCCACCCTGCTACACTGTCTCCAAGCTAACATGTTTTTGTCATAAGGATGAAAAGGTCACCTAGGAAAATACTTGCTGAAGTGCACTAACTACAGTCAGAAACCAGGGTTCTGTGCAGACATTCACAGTGTTTTCCAGTTCCCCTTCTTTCTTTCCTTTCCCAGATTTTCACTATTCCAAGTTAATAAACAAGTTAATTGGGGTAAAACAACCAAATATCATAATATACCTTCTTATTTTTCTTATACTTACATACTGAGATGCCTTCTGATCTGAGGACTTGTCTTCCATCACTCCTACAGCAGCTGAGGTACCTCTATCACCATTGTCCAAGTTATTCTTGTCAGGAGCTCTCGTTTCCACCTCAGCAGGGAGCTTGACATCTCCTACACCAAGCGCCTCGTTTTTGTACTTCTTCACAAATTGTTCCATCTGCTTAACTTCGCTGGGGGAGAGCTCGTGGCATTTTGAAGGATCCTGATCATGAGCAGGCAGCTGCTTAGCCAACTGCTTTTTCCTGTACTGCGCGCCTTCTGAGCCAGCAACAGGCTGCTTCTCCTTTGGTAGCATCTGCATATACTGTCTAGCCTGAACCAGGAGAAATTAGATATCAGATGCCAGTTCAACCTTTTAAGCAAATACATGACTAAAGCCATCTCTCCTGTTGTTAGTGACAGTCAAATTTGTCAAAACCAAGGTTTTTTTTTTTCCATAAACATTAAGCTCCTGAAACACAGTACATTAGGATAAGATACAGATTAATTAATTGGCTTCTTCTCAGAGCCTCCTTTTAAACCTTTTACAACATGCAGAATAGAGCTATTACTTCCTAGAGTAAGTAACAATATTTATGCAGCACCTTGTCTCTTCACAGCTATATAAAACTATTGATCTACTTTTTAAGGCTGTACAGATGAAGCTGAAATAGTCTGCCTGGAGGCACACAGCTTGTTGCTGAAATAATTCTAGCTAAATAAAGAAAAAACCTCTAGTTTTAATAAAGCAAGGTTAAGTCTAAAAATTAGAGGGTTAACTGAATGTTAAGTAACAGTTGATTTAGATGCACAAGGTTTGATTCATTCACTGAAAATGGGTATTTTGAGAGGCAGGTCAGAGATAACATGATTCTAGCATGGATCACACCGCGCTGCAGCACAGTAAATCAGCAATCAAAGTTTGAAAAGTGAAGCAAAATCCTCAGAAGGCTATCTACCATCTCATCTACTTCAGCTGAAAACATGCTAGAAGAGAGTTACTCTTTTAGATGTCAACACTGACCTTGTTCTTACCATATACAGTAAAAGCTATATGCAAGATTGAGTGTTCCCCTTAACTTTAAACAATGACATGAATTGTTGTGGGGTTGGTTTTGGTCGTAGTTTGGGGAAGGAGGGAGGAGTTTGGGTTTGCTTGCTTGTTTTTTTTTCCTCTCTTGCTCTTTTTTTTTTTAAATAAGCCCACAGTCTATGCAACTCTTCAAGTTTGTTAAAAAAAAAAAAAAAAGGAAAAGCAGCAGCATGCATATCTACATGACATTTTCAGTTTTAAGGAGGAAAAGAAGACTACAAGGGGTAAATGTATCCTTCTCGTAAGCACTACTTTTCTATTTCCCATCAATTCCTGCCTTGAATGTGAAGAAAAAAGTGATCTGGACTTACAAGTGTCTGATTCTGAACAGGAGGAGCCCACTCGAAAGTCACAGTATTGATGGATATGTTCTTCTTGGCCGGCACTGGATTAGTCAGTATCATTACATTGCGCTTATACATGGGAATGCCATCATTCTTCAGCTTTGCAATAAGGGTTGTGTATTTTGTATCCTCAAAGAGCTTCCCCACTTTCCGATCTTCCTCGTTGCTTGTGAGGATATCATGCTCTTCCTGGCCACATTTGCAGTTACGGCATATTTTTCTGAAAGTTATAGAAATAGAAACAAAGTTACAGTCTGAGCTGAAAATTACATCTCATGCTAGCTGCATGCGTTGTAACATCATCAAGAACCCAAAATCTCGTTTTCAGTGCTATGATTAGGGAACACACAAGTTATTCTGCAACATGCCAAGCACCTCATGAGGCTATTCTCCATTTCTCCTTTTATTTTGTTTACTTTCTTTGTTTACAGAGATTGTGATTTGATAGGTCTCAGTCAATGACACTAATGTATTTTGAATATGGTATTTCATTTCTTCAGTTACACCTTGGTACTGATCACATTCACAAACACCCCCCCCCCCATTATTACTCATATACCAGATTTACTACAGATAGTCACCCATCAGCTAACTTAAATTCATCAATGTGATCCCCCTTTGCAATCATTTGTTTGGGCTTTTAGTTTCTCAGGTTCTCTTTGTGCAGTCAAAATTACACACACGATACTGTTTTCTTCATATGCATTTCACTGTACACATGATATTTGGTTATCACAGGGGTCCTACCCAGCAGAAACACGTATTTACTAGAAAGGAAAAAAATGCATACAGCCACATATACAGTGTAATTGAACCAAGTTCTGTTCAAAGTTCAGCATTTAAAAGAGAAGATGAAAGAAAAGTGAAAGGCTTATATTGGACAAAGCCTTTCAAACATCTATGAACCAAGTCAGAGGTACTTGGGCACACACTGTACAGAGAATTTTCACAAATAACATCCTTAAAAGGTAGAGGGGTTTACTTAACTTATATCTAAGTTGTATCTTTTCATATACAACATATTTGAACTCCTTTGAACAAGGAATATTAGATAGCAATTTATTACCTTAAGCATAATTAAACAATTCACAGATAATAAACAGAGTCTTGGATTAGACAAGCTAGTTTATTATTAATTAATGGCTTCTCCAGTTTCAGTCCAAAGCAGTCAGCTACAGTATATGGAAATTAGCAAAAAGCTGAATGTTAAGAAAGGTTGTTATTATAGCCTAAGAAAACAGACCTGATTGTCTGTAATTTGAAGAGCCATTTTACCCCATTATTTATCCTTCATGCAGTGAATAGCATCAAACTACTAAAATCCTTCTCAATCCTGCTTGCCAAAACCCACTGAACTCTAACATTGTTCTGCATCTTGCTTTATGAAGTATTAAAGGCAAGATACATACCTGACACCTCAAGGCAGCTAACAGGTACTTGACATGAACATGCTGTGACTACCACAGGCCCATCATGTGATGAGAAAGGAAGGAAGGAGGACCTGAATGTAACTGGTCGTGTGGAGTGATGCGCAGGCAGCCGCGATGACATGCGCTACATACACCAGTTCATGATGTAGGGTACTAGGGTACTATCGTTTCAGTGTCCAATGGATATTGCCCAGGTCACACAATTACACAGCAACCACAAGTTATGATAATCTAAAGTTATGAAGCTTACTTCAAAAAAAAATTAGCTAACTCTGCAATAGAAATAGGACACTGAGCAAAATGAGACCACTAAGCAGATCAGACTCTGCCTTGCAACATAAGAACCTGAAGAGATCAGAAATTGAAGCATAGGCTGACAGCTTGAATTGTGGACTCAGTTCTACAAAAGAAAGGCTTCACAGGATCTCAAAGCTGATACTTATCTGGATTTCTAGTAAACACTAAGCACTTTGCAATCTCTCAGTTTACCAAAACATTTGAGCATGAACTAGCATTGCCCACTCAGCCTAAATGCTGCATTATGCATCTCAAGCACTTTCAACAAAATTTTTCAAGATCTTCAACATTAGCCTACATGAGTTCTTTACCTAGCTAATACTTAGCAAGCTATTTAATATACTAGTAAAAGACATATATATTCACTTTGCTCATCTTTTAAGGCATGCATGATTATATATTATTACCAACTCTCAGTCATCTCTATTTTCAGATTTGACAGAATCAGACCTATCTTTTTGCAGGTTTAGTTCATTATTACTTCATGAACATAATGCAGCTATGTGCTTAACAACACACATCCATCTTGAATTGAAGCAGTTAGTCCATTTGAATAATAGCTTAACACTACACCAACATTCTCTACACTTTTTCAGATTAAGTCTTTCACAGGAGTAAGCCCTAGTTTTGGTCTTGCCTTTTGACAGGATGTGATCTAGTAACACTGGTGAATGAAAAAACATTATCAGGTAACCTGCACAGACTGATACAAGTGAAGCATAATGTTGCTGTCCAGAACTGTTCTGCTGGCAAAACAGAACTCGGAACAACTCATATTGTTCTATTGCTGTTGTGGTCATAATGGCAGTGTGACAGCTTGTGTAGCTCTTCCCACTCTGTACCACATCCAGCTACAATGAAGCAGCATCAGTGTGCAGACATCAGACCATCCCAAGTCAGCTGTGGTGAAATTCTTCCCCTGAGACTTTTACACATGCTGTAAAAGCCACAAGAGCACCTTATTTTTCCTTATGCTACAATATGAAATTGCTTATCTGTTTTTTAGTAGTATTCTCTTTGAATGCAGAACAGCTTTGAGATGCTGTTTTCACTTCCAACGAGAACAACCTGACTCAACTGCTTTTATCGTACTCAGTCCCACCTTGAGGCTCAACATGTTTCACCAGTTTTAGTATTTGAGAAATTTTCCGTCATACTGATAAATAGATGAACAGACAGCTGCAAAGAAGTAAAATCATATAGCTTCTCCTCAGGTCCTTCCTGGATCCCACTGTGAAAACCAGCATAGAACTATTGTGCTTCACGCTTGCATTGAAAAGAATGAAATATTCACTGATTTCTTCTCACCCCAGACTTACTTCAATTAAGAATTTAACTGTATTAATTTTAGTCTAATGTTACCTCCTTGCTTTTTCAAGATTAAGTGAATGACTTTTTGCGTACATAGAGTTTAAGAAGCTGTTGCAGTGGCTATGTCACAAAATTACAATGGCCATTGCATTAGAAAAGAAACCAGCAAGAATGTGGAGAATTCCAAATCACAACTGGTATTAGCATGTCTCACTAAGTGGAAGGAAAATCCCAGAGGCTGTTGCCATTTCCTCTGCTTCCCAAGGCTCCCTTGGGTCTTGGCGACATGAGGATATTGGCATATTGCTAACAGTCAAAAAGACAAAAAACATTTCCTGTCCTGACTTATAATCCCTTTTCTTTAATAATTTCCAGTTCTAAGAGGTATCAAGCTGACATTTACACATATAGCGTACACATATACACGCATAGTACTGTTTACTATTTAGCTATACCTTTTTCCACTAAGTTGCCACATCAGAGTTCTGTCCCTTTGGACATGCAGGAAGATCCCTGCTGAAGGAGTACTAGGCATTCCTGTTTAAATGTTCACAGCTCTCAGGAATTCAGCAAAGGAGAGAAATATTTCTCCAGTAAAATTTCAGCAGTTTCTGAGCTTTTCCCATTCACATCATGGAAGACAGGAATGAAGCTTCAAAATTTGTGGAATTAAGTTACACATCTCTGTCAAAGACAGATTTAGTAGATTGTGTCCTGCTTCCAGGTCCCGGATGGGTACAAAAAGGGAGAAAGAAGGGTATGCAGATCCCATCCTCCTTCCCAGCCTGGGAAATTCCCATGTCCTGGATTTCTATTGACAGCAAGGGTCAAACGCTTCCAGTTCTATCTCCAAAATCAAATGTCATCAGTTCCCCTAATTTTGCATCTTTGGATGTATGGAAAAAAGAGTAATTCGGATCATGGTTCTGCAGTGTTACCTAGTGGCAGAAGGAAGCAGTTGAAAGCACAAACAAGCCCTCAGCAACTTTCTGTTAAGTTTTAAGCCCTGTGTCCTCCACACAGAAAGATTAATTTTTCCTCATGATTCCTTCTATTATGATTTCTTGCTGTTAGTGCAGCTATAGTAAATACTTTGAACTGTGCCTGACAAGCTTAGTATCAGAAAACATGAGAGTCAATTTAAAACTCTCCATGCCTTCCAGGTATTGTATCTGTGCAGAAAAGCCAGATGCCGAAAGTGGTCATTCCCAAGCTTAAGATGCTTCTCTCCAGTAGCTTTTTAATATCTTGGCAAGCTGTGCTGGAAACAATTATCACTTGCTAGTATACACACAACCAAGATAAATCAGAACATTCCCTCCTGCTTTTAGCAATTTCTGACTCCTGTGTGAAACATTCCCAAAGAGCAAACGCATCCAAGCAGCAGGCTACTGCAGCCAGCCTGCCTTGCTAAATTTGTGGAAGCTGTTTTGCAATCTCAAAGAAGTCTAATATGTGAACTGCAAAGATCCTGCCTGCTGCTGCTAAGCTTGGACAGAAGCATGATTCTGAGGGCAATTGGAAAAGCAGAAGCTATTAATACACTAAGATAAAGCAGATAATTGTGCATTATTCAGCTACCATTGTAGACAGTGGCTCATTTCATTCATTTTGCATACACCTTACATCACTGAGGCTTTCAGATCTTAAAAAAATCATGAACAAATTTTATTAAGGCCTTTGTTTACCACCATGTCTTTACTAGCCTAAATTAACAGTTCTGCACCTATATAACCATCCCAAGAATTGTAGCACAAAATGCTTAAAGAGCACTTGCCACCTAAGGAGAGACATTTTCCAAATGCATAGAGAAGAAGGGTGTACAAACTTCATGTCAAACCCTGCTAAATAGCTGCACTTGGATTTTTTCATGCACTTTCCTGTCTGATTCCCCAAAGGTAGAGTTGAGGTTCTTTTGTACAGAAATACAGAAAGAAATAACATCGTCACTCTTTGAGGCACACTGGAGTTTTCATGTATCAGACCTAAGTGATCTGCTGAAGGACCTCAGCTCCACCCAGAAGAGGGCAGTGTCAGCCTTAGAGATTACAGCAAGGACTGCTGCTGCCTGGCTTACTGTACTGGAACTGCCCTTGCATGGAGGTGACTTTCTTCATAATGCATGTATGGTGCTGGCTTGGGATTTGTGGCTAAACCAGCCTTGATATCACTTGCTGTTGTTGAGCATTTCTGACACAATGCCAAAGCCTCCTCTATTTTTTGGACTCTGCACCCACCTCAGTAAGTAAACCAGAGGTGCAAGAAGCTGACTCAGATTGGCCAGAGGAATACTGCATAACATCATGCTCAGTAATAAGCCAGGAGTAGAAGAAGGAGGTAGGGTTCCTGACATCCAAAGTGAACACTACTTGGAGACTGGCTGGGCATCAGTGTGCTGGTGGAAAGTGCTAAGTGATTGCCTTTCCATCCCTTTCTGTTCAAGTGGTGGACTGTCAAAATCTGTATCATGCAAAGCATATTAATACATCTTTTCCACGGAAAACTGTTTACACAAAACTGATTTCAGAGTTTTGATTCACACCCTTACTGTTCCCAGTTGCAGCTCTGCTGGAGAAACAGCTATGCTCTAAGCCATGCTAGAACTGCCTTAATGGCTAGCTTTTCAAATATTACAGAGGTACCTGACACATTTGTCTAACACCTAGATGATGCTTTTCAGACTACTTCCAGGTACCTTATTTACCTGGTCTAACCTATACAGATACAGTTTCCCAATTTAAACCAGTAACTATTTAGTTAAGATTTATGTCTTTTTCTTACTTGCTCTTGAATCCTCTGCTGTCTACAAGTTCTTACTTTCTAGAAGAGAGTATTCTGATGAGCTATGTATTCAGGATGTGGAACAATGAGCCGTAACCATAGGAGCATAGTGAAATGTGTATAAAGGAAAACACACACAAAAACCTCCAAGTACACACAGAAAAGTAGACATTTTCTTACTTGGTAGCTTGCTATTATCTGGTTAAATAATTTCAGGTATTTTTTCTATTTGTTCAAAATTCTTTCCTGTTAAAGAATAAGATAGGAATTATAAGGTCTAATAATGGGAACTGAGAAAAAGAGGACAAAAAGCAAGAGTTGAGAAAGTTAACTGGACTTGTCATCTCCACCTCTATCATACTCACTATGAACAAAGAGCTTTCAAGAAGGGACACAATTTCTCACCTAACTATGGATCAAACCCACTATTTATTTCTGCATTTAAAAATTCTGTTTTATTGAATTACCAACACGCATTAACCGTGGTCCATTTTATTGTACCTCTACATGAGTCCCCTCAAGTGACCAAGTGAATATTGAAAAAAAATCTTTCCACAGATTAATAATTTCTTCTATCTTTAGATAATCACTTTCATTAATGAGTTACCTCTTCTTGTTCTGTGTCATTATTTGTAGGTTATTTTATACATACTACAGATACATAATCGATAAGCTGTATCCTCATCAACTTACAGCAAGTTTTTGTTGTAGTCTGCTTGTCTGATTAATTAATAAATGAAGTCTCAGCTGCAGTCAAATACTTGAGGTAAGGCCTTATCTGCACCTGATGCCACTATGGCTGGGATTGTAATGCCTGACTTAAATCCCACAAAATAAAACCCTGCTGCAGATACAGTTATGACTGTACCTAAATAGCATTGGTGAAATGTAACAATTTGCATTACTAGCATGTGCCAGTGTCACTAACAATTATTTTTATGTCCTTTCCAGGGATTTTTTTTTTAATCAGAATCACTAAATTGTATCTTAAAACACAGCCACTGTCAGTGAACTGGGCTAGCTAAATATATGTATTAATACATGCATATACATAGTTTCAGTAAAAGATTACAAATTTTCTGCACAAGTAAACTGCACAGACCACATTGTATGCTATTTACTGCTACTATCATCAACTCTTGTTAGTTTAGGAAGCGTATTATCCAAAGCCAAGTACTATATACCTTACTTGAATTACTACCCACTCTTTCTCCTCTGAGTCATCTGTAGATGTATAACAGGTTTCAACATCTTTTCAACACAGATAATTTTACTGAAAATCCCAGATCAAAGTTTATGTATCTGGTCAGGAGCTGAGAAAGCTTTTTAGTACTGAGATGAAGCACACTTCTTCCCTGTCATCTCTCTTACTGTAGGGATAGAGATGTTTTTACAAACCTACTTCAACTGTTTATTAAGCTAAAGCAAACATCTCAGTAGAAGTACTAGCACTGACTTCAGTGTAGATGAAATGTTAGTAAGTAATTACATACTTAAATGCTGTTGTAATGCAGCTGAGAAGGCCTGGCCCTGAATGTAGACACTGATTCCTTAAAGCATCTGAACAGTTCATTCGCAAGAGAACAAAAGCAGTTACTTACACATGTGCATACATGTGCCAAGATCTGCAGTGCTGAGTCAGGCTTAGAGACATCTGGTGTCACTTACCTCCAGAAATGAAGCTCAAATCCTTCACACTTATCCTTGCATTTCAAGCAGGGTGCACCAAAACCTTGCTCATGGCCCAAGCCCATCTGTGTACAGAGCAAGATGAAGAGTCAGCTTCAAGAAACATGCTGCGTGAACAATCTTATTGCTGCCTTTACACTCTACAACTAAAGCGAAAGATTAAGCATTTGACTAAGATGACATCAGGGCAGTATTTTGGGGTCCATTCACCTTTCTACTGTACCTACGTAAGTGACAACGTTCACACCAGCCTACTCAAAGGGCTGCGATAGCAAAGTTAGCCTGAGCTAAAACAAAGTGCTTTTCTGGTGATTTGTCACTAGCTCACACTGCAAGCTTTGTGCAAGGAATGAAGCAGATCTGCACGCCTTTCTTAGGTTTACAGCTGTGAAGCCACAGCCAGCAAAGCCATAAGACTTCAATTCAAAGGACATTTAAGCCAGCTGTCACAACAAAGGAATTTGTAGTATATGACTTGACAAAATACAGTTCAAGAAACAAACAGATCCCATATTTATATGCACTTACCTGGGCATCTGAGTAAAGAAAACATCTAAGTGATTGTATTTGTTGCATTTGTATATTTGGAACTACTATGTTTCAGCTGGACTAATACCATCTTACTTGCCAAGGAGAAACAGGTGAGCAAAAGCAATGGCCATGAATGATACACAAAGGGTTTCACTGAAAAGATTAAAAGGACATACAACCAATTCACAATCTCAGTTACCGAATGATAGGGGTTGGAAGGGACCTCTGGAGATGATCTAGTCTAGCCTCCCTGCCAGAGCAGGTTCATGTAAAGCAGGCTGCACAGGATGGCATCCAGGCAAGTTTTAAATGACTCCGGATGTGGAGACTCCACCACCTCTCCAGGCAGCCTGTTCCGATGCTCCACCATCCTCAGAGGAGTTCCTCCTCATATTTACTATGTTTACCTCATGTTTACTCATGCTTACTACATTAAAATACTGTGCCTGTCACTGGGCACCACTTAAAAAAGACTGGCCCCATCCTCCTGACACCCACCCTTTAAGTATTAATAAGCATTGATAAGATCCCCCCTCAATCTTGTCTTGTCCAGCCTTTCTTCATTAAGAGAAAAGTTCTAGTCCCCTAATCATCTTCATAGCCCTTTGCTGTACCCTCTCAAGCAGTTCCCTGTCCCTCTTGAACTGAGGAGCTCAGAGTTGGACATAAAACTCCAAATGGAGAAGAACCTCCCTCAACCTGCTTGCCACATTCTTCTTGATGCACTCCCCAGGATGACACTGACCTTCTTGGCCACAAGGTCACAGTACTGGCTCATGGTCTTCTTGTTCCCCATCAGTATTCGCTGGTCTTTTCCTGCAGAGCTGCTTTTCAGCAGGTCAGCCTAGCCTGTACTGAGACATGGGGTTATTCCTCCCTAGGTGCAGTATCCTACACTTGCCCTTGTTGAATGTCATAAGGTTTACTCTCTGCCCAACTCTCCAGACTGTGCAGGTCACACTGGATGGCAGCACAGCCTTCTGACTGCCAGCCACCCCTACCAGTTTTGTATCATCACCAAACTAGCTGTGGACAGACGCAGAGGGAAGGATGGTCACTGAGAAGGAGACAGCTCACCTGCAGTTTTGCTCTTACCATGAATGGGAAGTGAGCTAGAACTGACAAGTTCTGGTACTAATCTTAGCTCTGGCAATGATAATACGCTGCCTAGGTTGATTAGACGTAGTGATATAGTTTTATTAGTAAGGAGATCACAATTTACTCTGAGAAGTCATATAACTATTGCACATACAAGGGTATAAACAGCTCAAGTTCCAACTTGTTTTTGTCCAAAATGATGGAACAGATCACTCACGAACCACCTGCTCAACAGAACACATGACAAGATGCAGGGAAGACCAAATTTTCAGATATTTTTTAAATTTCAAGGATTACTGCCTCCACAGTAATTAATATCCCCAAGGAAATTACAAAACTGTTTTGTAGATTACAGTCTCTTTAGGGAGAAGAGATACTATGGCAGCTATCAAGACACTGCTTGGAGCTACAGGAAAGGACAGAAGGACATGAAATTATTTACTCCTTTCTTATATGAAAGAAGAAATACAAACTTGCTGAGATCATGGTGACATCTTTATCAGCCTGAAGGGCTCAAGAAGCTCACATGCTGTAAGTGCAAACCGAAAGCCCAAAGTAGGCATTTAAATAGACATAGCTTTAAAGATTATGCTTTTTCATCAACTCAATTTTTGTCTCCATTGGATGTACAAAGCTAATGGGTTAATAAAAGTTTGTCTCCACTTGAATATCTTCATTTATAGGAGTCTTACCTGGAATCAAGAGCCCTGACATACACACTGTACCTCATACACACACACTGTATATCAGGAAATAAACGAGGGCCCTTGTCAGGTTATAAATAAAGAGAACAAAACGTTGGCCAGGACATTCTCTAAAGACAAAGAGGAAGCTAAAGCAACACAATACAATTGTCTTTTTTGTTTGTTTTGTTGCTGTTGTTTTTCAAAACTCATCCCCCACAAAAAGCTGTTAACATGCACTTGCACTACCCTAAAAAATAAACCAAAGCCCCAAACCTCCACCACCACCCCCTCAGGGAAAAAAAAAAAAAAAAAGCCAACATTCTCTTGCTGCTACTTCAGCTACTAACTGGCATTCCTTGTTTACCCTTTGGCTCTTTGCTCTTTAAACAGAGGGGATGCAGAACAAGGGAGAATAATGGTAATTTTATTAATATTATAATTAGAATGCTTAGAAACCTAGGATCAGTATTGTGCAGTACACAGGAGAAACAGTTTTAACACTGTTTTAACACAGTAATTCCCAAAACAGAACCTGAAGTGCAAATAAGAACATGAAAATAATTTTTTCAATATTTAAAATGTATCATTTCTAAGCGTCTTAACAGTTTTGTTTGTTTGTTTGGGGTTTTTGGCAAAAAGTACTTCTCCAGAAACAAAATAAGGAGAGGCAGTATGTACTATCAAAAAACTTCAACCTAAACATACTCTCTCTAGACTAAACAGACAACAACCAGCAGTGTCAGCACAGATTTCTTCAGAAATACAGAATTTTACATTCTCTCCTAGTAACAAGAGAATACATCATCAAGTAAATGCTTATGCAGCTTGAAATGAACTGAATTAGGAAATGGGATAGAATTATTTTGAAACTTATTTCTCAATTTGCTGTCAAACAAACAGGAGGATGATCTTTCTATATACAATGTCTGGTCATCTTAAGGAAAATGTTTAGCTCAAAACTAAGGGCACATTGACAGTCAAGCTAGATGTGATTTGAGAAACTATGTGTTCAATTGCCAAAAAATAAAGATATAAGATAGCAATAGCACACAATGCATTTGACTTTGACTCTACAACTTCAGAGCATGTCATACATTCTTCCAGCTCTTTAACGGGACCTTTTTCAGTAGAAAGGAAGCACCAGCCTCAGAAGTGACCATTTATTCTTTGGCAGCCAATTCTCCTGTGATTTGGGAAATTAGAGACCCTAAAGCTGCAGCATGCTTCCTCACTTCTGCTGCCTACATCTATTCCCCATGCCTTCTGAAGGACATGGCCAGCTCTGTGCTGGAGCACCCAGAGATTCAGAGTAGGCTGAGCACTTGCTGGACTGGAAATGCATGCCTGAGAACAGGAGGATTCCATCCTTCCCATAAACGGAGTTATGGGAGAAATGGCACAGATAGGTCAGCTGAAATACTGCCAGATGAAGGTTCCTTCCTGTCTACTGCTATTAATTTTCATCTTACAACAAAAGCTGTTCAAAACCATCTAGTATTACTAATGTACCCAGTACAGATTTAAGCACCATGAGTACATAAGATGATATAAATTATGGAGGCCATTCATTGATTGCTACTTTCAAGATTAATAGTCTCCTGAGGCAAAGAATTTTAAATTGTTACAGCTAAGTGAGAATTAGTGAAAGACTCCCCAGTTTCAGTTCAGACTGTAATCCAGTGTCAACAATCGGCTGCCTTTACATTAAGGAACCATATGTAGAAGCTTACTGTCATCTTAACAGCCCAAATAGTCCTATTGAAGATCCTAATAGGTTGTTCAGATGTGCAAGAGAAAAACACAGCAGGTGCTATGAAACAAGTTAAATTTGGCTTATCAGAAGACTCTAAGTTTATTGGATGCAACTGGAAGTCCAACAAGTCCTGTTCTTCCCACCCATCTAATTTAAACCCATCAGCAAATACTGTAGTCCTGCTTTATTGCCATTTTGGAATACTAATTTCAAAATTCAAATTCCTGTAAATATAGCAGATTTCAGAGATCATCTGACAACAAAACATCTGCCCACATGGGATGCTATTAAAAAAAGTAGTCATGGACGCAAAAGAGATTATGTATGTAGAGATAGATGTCCAGTTTAGTCTGCAGGCCGATAAAAATGCAATTATATCTTGTCAGACAGTTTTTATTATGTGTTAAAACATGGCTAAGCTTGTTAAGCTGTAACTTAACATATCTGTGCCACAGTTCACAGTACTGGTGAAAAAAAATAATGTGAATAAAAAGGAGGATTAGCTATTCAATAGTTAAAGTATAACATCATAACAACAACAAAAAAACCAAGATTCTTTTAACAGCTACAGTAAAAACAAAAAGATAAAAGTCCAAGAAATCTTGGATTAATTAAAACATGACAGTAGTATTTTTTTAAATCTTATCTATAATCGCTTGGAAAAGCACAGATTATTTTAAGTTGAAAGGGCCCTCTAGTCACCCAAAGGCTCAAAAAAGGCAGGTGCAACAACATCCTATTTGCCCAAGGCCTTGTTCAGATGCAGGCTCAACAGCCTATGACAATATTTCAGAATTTCTCACATTGCTGCTTCTGCCCTATCTCTCAATATTATTAGCACTGTACAATCACAGTCAGGGTTGGAAGGGACCTCAATGATCATATAGTTCCAACCCCCCTGCCACAGGCAAGGACACTTTCCACAAGATCAGGTTGCCCAGAGCCACATCCAGCCTTAAAAACTTCCAGGGATTGGGCTTCCACCACTTCTTTGGGCAACATGTTCCAGTGTTTCACCACCCTTATGGTGAAGAATTTCTTCCTCTTGCCTAACCTAAATCTCCCCTCCTCTAGCTTGGATCCATTCCCCCGAGTCCTGTCACTACCTGACACCCTAAAAAGTCTCTCACCAGCTTTCTTCTAGGCCCCCTTCAGATACCAGAAGGCCACAAGGTCTTCTCAGAGCTTGCTCTTCTCCAAACTGAACCACCTCGACTCTCTCAGCCTGTGCTGAGACATGCTTATAGGAGATGTGCTCATAGGTGATGAGCTCCAACCCTTTGATCATCCCAGTGGCCCTTCTCTGGACACATTCCAGCACGTCTTTCTTGTAATAGGGCTTCCAGAACTGGACATAGTACTCCACGGGGGTCTCTCAAGAGCCGTATAGAAGGGCAGAATCACCTCTCTCTTTGCTGGCCACACTTCTCTTGATGCAGCCCAAGATACAGTTGGCTTTCTGGGCTGCAAGTGTCAATGTGAGCTGCCAGTATACAGTATTAACAATAACTAGAGTTTGATTTAATGTTTTCTACTCCCTCCCACTAAACAGCTGGGCACAAATGATATGAACAGTATCCTGACAGAGTTTCACTGGAAGTCTTTAATTATTTTAGGGTTATCATTTAATAGTGATGAAACCCAGCAAAAAAACTGGACTCAAAACTAGTTGCTCTGATCCTCCTGTTCATTTACTACGAAGCCCCTGGGGTACAGCAGCAAAAAGGTGGTAAAAGAGGAACTCATAACAAATGCAGAAGCTCCCCTTGGCATTTCTAGATATCTCTCCCACAAGATTTCTTTTACCTTCTCCCTCCCAACGAAATACCAGAGCTAAACTAGGTTTTGGCTGCTTTTGCTTCTTTCCTGTCAAGGGAAGAGCAGGATGGACAGATGAATAAATCAAGGAGCTGCAACAGCCTGTTTTAGTACACAAATACTATGAATTTATTTTTATGTGATGTCTTCAACTAAATATCAAACAGCTCAGAATGTAAATATTTGATAGTAGACTGTATAGCAGTGTCTTAAAAGACTAATAGC
The DNA here is from genome assembly GCF_027791375.1 of Indicator indicator. Taxonomy (NCBI): domain Eukaryota; kingdom Metazoa; phylum Chordata; class Aves; order Piciformes; family Indicatoridae; genus Indicator; species Indicator indicator. Next base: position 34,268,611 of record NC_072012.1, read on the forward strand.
TATTAAAGATGTTCCAGTTGAATAGAAAACAAGTGGTGTTTATTCCCAATGTTCATTATTATGGTAGCTAAATTTGAATGGAGCTACCACACCATAACACTGTCTATAAACTTGCAAAACAGCACTATCTGTCATCCAGTACTGCAGGGGCATTTTCACAATATTTGGTGTATATTATTTTGACATCATCACTCTTGTCCAGCTGTATCTTCTAATAATAATAGGTTTTCAGAAGAAGATCTGGAAACCAACACTCACTTATCAGATTCTTCAGCCTTGCATGGAAGCGTATCCTTTTTTTCCAGCCAGTGCTTTTAGAAACTGTAGCTAGATAACCTCATACTGAAAACGAGGCACAAAGGAAAGGTTAGGTAGATTTTAAAACCCAAAAATACCAGAAACAGATTTACAGCAATACCAGAGTATAGTTACATCTGGTGTACTTTGGAATTGTCATGACAGAACCCTCCTAATTCCCTTCACACTTGACCTGCTTCATTTGACTAAACTTAGAGTCCAGAAAACAGCCTGATGAGCTTTCCTCTTCACAGCTCTAGTCTTCCTGCAGATCTCCAGCACCCAGAAACTTACCAACTCTGTGCATGTATAGAATGTTTATGTTAAGTTGTGGGGTTTTTTACATATAAACCACGTAAAAACCATATACACATCCCCACTCCCCTATACTCTTACATATATATGCCAAAGATGCATATTAATTTAAAATAGATTATAAAATAGAATTTTAAAATAAAGCAGAGTATACATACTTTTACAACTACCCTACTAGATCTGCAAACTTTGTTTGCTAGGCAGAAGCCATTAATTCGCAATCCATGTTCAGTATGTTTTCTTGAGGTAAGAGAAATTTGTTTTAAGTCAAATTTTACCAAGAAAGTTTCCTCCAGAGTTTGTGCTCACAACTATTATTAATTTACTTAAAGGAAAAAACATTGGTTTTGTTTTGTTTTTTTTTTAAAAACTCCTGCAGAAACAGATCTTTGTGCCTTTCACGATAGAATACCATAACTTTAAGTTAACTTTCCATCTCACTGTTTAATAGTTGGTTTATAATTACACCACATCAAAGACGTTTCATGTGATCTTAGAAGTCATTCAATCCTTTCATTATATTTTATGGTCAAACACCTGGAGAATACTTTTGTTACAGAAAAAAAAAAAAAGTTTAATTTAGCTTTGCGCCACCTTTGCCAAACTGGTATCTAGATGTGATGGACAAAAAAAGTAAGTAGAGGTGCATTCAGAAAACAATTCATGTCAATTACTCTTTTCTTTTTTTTTTAACAAAAAAAGAGTTTTAAAGGGAAAAAAACATCCCACCACAACATTTCCAGGAAGCAGTTACTCAGTTTCCTTGTTACCTAAACTGAAGTAGTTCCTCTCACATCTCCACACTTGTTTTCATATTTCACCCTGCAGGCAAAACTTGCCCATGAATAAAATTGCATTTCCTTTATCTCACTATACATAAGGAGCAGCAAAAAAAGCTCTATCATGAGTTTCCATGGCAGTAACACCAAAACAAACAGTGACCTCAACAGGAAGCACAGCCCAGCAGATATTACTAAATCACACTTTGTAAAACATCAAAAGTTGACTTTGCTCCCATACATACTTTATTCACCATTCATTTATCAAACAGCATTACACTTGTTGACTTAATGATGTCTAAAGCACTGTTCAGTTTTCTACCGTAACAAGTGAACAAAGTCTCACTCGGAAAAAGAACCACAGAGACCAATATTGGAGAAGTTGCACCTCTGCTCCCCAAACTTCACTTCCCCTTCTTCATCACAATCAACATCCTTTTATAAAACAAGTATTATACTGTGAAAGCTTATACAGAACAGACTCGCTGCCAGATTCTTGTTTTCTGTAGTGAAGCAAGAGACCATGCTGCCAGCATGACTGCAAAGCAGGATCGTGACCTACTGATTCATTTTACCGAGTTCAGAGGTGACAGACGGGGCAGGAATCCAGACTAGCAGAACTTTGTTCTAACAGTCTTCAACAAAAAGCATTAAATCCTCATTTTCCCTGCACCCTCAAAGACTTGAGAACACAGTGTATATTGTATTTGTGAGAAATAGCAGTCTGTTGGTTGCACAAGTACTTTTCAAGCAGGAGCTACAGTTTTTAAGCTTCAGCTGTTGTGTAATCTTTTTTTATATACAAAGCTATCTCCATGATCCTCAAATGCAAGAGCAAATCTGATTCCTACTGAGAACAAGAATACTGCATAGTTAACCTTAAATTACCCATCTCCTTCAAAGGGAAATTTTAAGACAGTAAGGTATCAGACTTAGTATTCACATAGTAGCTAAAAAGATTGCCTTAAAACTATTTTTCCACACTATTAATTGACTAGACCTTCACCAGTCATTCTACATTTCTAAGAAGCATGGCAGCCTACAAAAAAAAGTTACGTGTTATCCCATGCATATTCTCAGTGCTGAAAATTCACTTTGAAATTTGTGTTTCCTGCAGACAGTGGACAGCCAGAACCCAAGATTCAAACCAACAGAGATATCTAGCTACTCTAGCCATTTCTGAAGACAGCAAGATGTATTTTACAAGACATAAAAGGAAACAAACAGAAGTAGTTAAATGAAGAGTCTGAGCTGAAGTAATTGCATTCTGAACTAATTGATTCCTCACAGCGAAGAAAAGTATATTACACAGGATTGCTGCTTTTGTCTCATTAGATGGCAAATGCATAAGCTATTCATTGCTAAAAGGATGAGTTAGAAATTGTGGGAGGTGGGACAGTAGTTCTTGCTGCTGAAGAACAGGCCTTGTACTGCAGGGAAAGAAATTGCTGTCAGGTGAAGTGTGCTAAAACTCTTAAACAATGAAAAGAGACTTTCCTGAGCTACCTCAAAATGTGCTTTCTCTTTGCCCAACCCAGACACATAGATACAAGTCTACTAGTCATATATATGTGCATTTTGCTTCAGTACAGTACCAGCTCCCTGAGAGCCAACAGCAGCTTTCCAAAGAGACAATGCGGAAGCTCATGACTGAAGAGCAGACTCCAAGTTCAGAAGAGCAAAGGAATGTCAATTTATCTGGACACAACATGGCAATGCCTGCTTTCATCTATCCAGTATTCTTGGAACTTCCTACCCAACAGGCAGGTCAGCCACTCATTAATCCTTAATGTTTACCTCCATTTGCCAGGTGGTAATTAGGTACAACTCACTATAAATTAAAAAAAAATTAGGTTAAGGTATCAAGCAGATTTTGTAAAAAGACTCAAGTTATTTTGGTCCGTGGTGCAAGACAAAGACTGAGGTGAGAACCATGACATGTAGTTAAATAACTCGTTCCTGTTGACAGACTGAACATCTGACATAGACATCTCCACTTCAAGGTTAAGTTTCTCTTAACAGCCAAGTAGTTTACTGGTTTTGATAAACCTGACTTGAACCTTCCAGAATGTTGTTCCACCTTTCAAGAGAGGGAAGTTGGCAAAAAATAACAAAAGATATGGAAGGAATCAGGTTGAGAACAGGAATTAAAGGATGGAGATTGAAGACATGCTGCTACTGGAGACACTATGTTCAAAAAAAAAAGGAAAATATTTAGCACTGAATGCACTGGTATGTAGGAAGATTTCCTACTTCTCTCTGCACTGACTTGTCACAGATCCTTATCTGTTCTCTTGGGAAATGCACTTCAACCAAGTTATAAAGACAAAGAATGTAAGGTGATGAGATGTGAAAAAGGGAGGGAAGACAGAGGAAGACCTCAAGTATTTCTCTCAAGATTTTTTTCTGCTTCTACGTACTGTAGAAACAGAAAACATTATGATTCTTCACATTATAAACATCTTTTAGCAGTGTTAACGCTAAAGCTGTATAGAACACAAATTACTTTCTACAAACAGAGATTTGCTGGTATCTTTGTAGCATTAGCTTGTGTGTCAGTCTGAGCATGTTCATAAAAGCCTTTAGGAATTTTTGAAGTTGATGAAGCAGAAAAGTAAGATTGGTAAAAATAGTCAAACTTCCAACACACCCAACCAGCCAATTACAACAGTTCAGTTTAAAGCAGATATTCAGCAACTTCAAATTCACTCAAAGCAATATCAAACCATGAGCAGAATTTTATTAGCATTTCACAGCACATGTTTATTTTCTTTTTAGATGGGAAATATCCTGAATAGGAATGCTCCATCTTCCACAAATATGCATCTCTCTTCTGGATTTCTAATAACTTTCAGTGAATAAGCTCTGTGACACCATCAAGTTTAACTTTTAAATTGTACTTTTAAAAATATGAGTAAATGTACTCAAGAACCTGTTTTCATTACATGCAAGCAATCACACAAGGAGGGCAATCTTGTGCACACAATTAGCTTCTAAAGACAATGACAGTACTTTGCTACACCCATCTACACACTGATGGCCTATTGTTGACTGAGGGATGAGATATGTAGTTTCTCCAAACCAGAAGTCTAGTATGGGTAACATCACCACGATGCAACATCACTTGGAGAAAGCTTTAACTTGAGGCTAACCTGCTTCACTAGGCTTCAGTCTATGGAAAAGCAGACAGGTATACAACAGGGCATGCGCATACTGTAAAACAAGTTACTACCCTTAAATATTACAGTTCAGGAGTAAAAAAAAAAACACACAAGTCTATACAAAATGCATTTCAAAAGAATAACCTTCATATATCAGTGAGGGTCATGTACAGATTTAACCCATGTTCATATATAAGGCTCCTGTCTTTATCAAATAGCATCTTAGCAGATACTATGAAGATCTTACCATAATAAACCTTTGTTTAAGTTCTGTACTTAATTTGCAAAAATCACTAGAAACAAAGACCTAGAGGAGTGTCCCACATGAAATCAGTTTTACATATTAAGTTTTAAATAGTGAGTTTTGGAAAGAGATCTAGTAACAAGTGGTTACTTATCACTTTATTTATCCTTCACTCTTGCCAGTTTGACTCCAAACTAGTCAAGATGCCTTTAAAAATAAAAAGCAAACCAACCAACTAACCCCAAGTTTCTGCCTCTGGAGGATAGTCTGTGCAAACACTGACATCTGTAATGAGCTAGTCACATCAAAGGTCAGAAATTAACCTTCAGCATATCCATGAAGCGCCTTTTGGTGGCAATCCAGCAAGACTTGGACAGACTAGAGAGCTGGGCACAGAGGAACCAAATGAGGTTCAACAAAGACAAGTGCAGAGTCCTGCATCTGGGGAGGAATAATAAACTGCACCAGTACAGGTTGGGAGGTGATCTGCTGGAGAGCAGCCTTGTGGGGATGGACCTGGGAATCCTGGTATATAACAAGTTATCCATGGGACAGCAATCTGCCCTTGTGGCCAAGAAGGCCAATGGGATCCTGGGGTGTATTAAGAAGAGTGTGTCCAGCAGATCGAGGGAGGTTCTCCTCCCACTCTAGTCTGTCCTGGTGAGACCTCATCTTGATTACTGTGTTCAGTTTTGGGCTCCCCAGTTTAGGAGAGACAGGGACCTGCTGGAGAGGGTCCAGCAGAGGGCTACAAGGATGACTAGGGGACTGGAGCATGTGCCTTATGAGAAGAGGCTGAGGGACCTGGGGCTTTTTAGTCTGGAGAAGAGAAGAGTTAGAGAGGATTTAATAAATGTTTATAAATATCTGAGGGCTGGGTGTCAGGAGGGAGGGGACAGGCTCTTCTCACTTGCCCCTTGTGATAGGACAAGGAGCAATGGATGTTAAGCTGCAGCACAGGGGGTTCCACCTCAAACACAAGGGGGAACTTCTTTACTGCAACGGTCACAGACCATTGGAACAGGCTCCCCAGAGAGGTTGTGGAGTCTCCCTCTCTGGAGACTTTTAAGGCTCGTCTGGATGCGTTCCTCTGTGACCTGAGCTAGATTGCGTATGGTGCTGCTCTGGCAGGGGGGTTGGACTCGCTGATCTCTTTGGGTCCCTTCCAACCCCTGATATCCTGTGATCCAGTAATATAACTTATGTTTCACACATACCGACACGCACAGAGTACAGACCCAAACACAATTAGATTTCAAGGTTTTTGTCGAGGGGAGAGGATAGCTGTTATCACTTGCATGGCAGGGCAAGTGGCTACCCTGGGAACAAACTACAGCGTTTGGATTAGCGTCGGGGATCGAGGAGAAGTTTTTGCTCCCTTTGAGGGCGGGGCGCAGGTCATTTCGCAGGCAGCTCCTTCCGCCTCTCACCTCCCTCTCACTGCTGAGAGGGACGATGGAGCCGGAGCGGGAGGAGCAGGGCGCCACAAAAAGCGCAGCGCTACGAGGCCAGCCACAGCGCTTGCGGGACAGTTCCATCTGAGCCCCCCCCACAGCAGCGGCGAGACAAGGGGAATCCGCGGCTGCCGCTCTCTAGGGAAGGGGGATGCCGGCTGGCATGGCAGGTCATTCTGCGGGCAGCCCTCACCTTACCTTTTTCACTTTATTCTCCAGGTCCATGTTGCTGTCACCTGGCCGGATCGGGCTCCGGAGCGGGGTGTGAGGCAGGTCCTGGCCGGCGACACTGGGCTGCAGTGCAGGGAGTCACAGGCGGCACCAGCCACCTCTCGCACCCGCCGCAGCGCTCAAACTTCCGCTGCCCTGCAGCAGTGGCTGTCGCCGAACAAAGGCCGGGTGGCAACCAATCCCCGCCCGGCCGCCAGCCGGCTCAACAGCCAATCCGCTGCCGCACCGCCCTGCCCTGCCCTGCTCGGTGCCGGCGGCGGGGCAGTTGGGCCTGGCCTGCGGGCAGAGACTTTGCGTCATCCCTGGCGGGATGGTAAGGGCGTGGGGAAGGCATTTGCTGGCGCAGCGGTTTGCTTTCGAATACAGACGCCTGGAAACGCTATGTCTTCCCAAGGAGAGAATAAAACCCCAGAGAATAATCTCGAACTCTAGTGATTTATTGACATGAGTAGGAGGGGAAGGCGGGAGCGGCTGGGTCCTTGCCTGGGCGAGACTGTGTCCAAACCCTAAGCGACTCCCAAGAGCAGTGCTATGTGCTCAAAGGGCTGGGTCCCAGCTTCCACCTTCCTGCTGACGGCCCAGGAGGCTCCCGGAGGCTCGGGGAGTGCTGGGACAGTCTGGGCCAGAAGTATGGCAGCTGGGGCAGGTGGTGAGGTAGTTGGGCGGGACCCTACTGTCTAGGACAGGCGCCTGCGATTTTGTAGTACTGCTCTCTTGTCGCAGATTCTGCCGTCTAATTCTGCGCCCTCTCACCCCTTCTACATCTGAAGGATTTGCTTCCACCTTAATCCACTCAACAGGTTTTGATACTCCAGACCCTTCTCTCATAGCACATTTTACAGTAGTGATTTTCTTTCTGTTCATTGAACTAAACAATTCTTTTCCTCCTGTTGGTACTGGATAAATATTGTGAAAAAAATCGAGACTTTAATCCCAGTCTTCGCATGTACGTGATCAGGTCTGGGGTGTCACTGACAATATAAAATGCATTTTATGTGTAATGTATATGTAATATAAAATGACAGAATAGTTTTAGGCATTTGCAAAATTGAATAGTTGCATAAATATGTTCTTCTTTTGTATTTCACTCTTTGAGAAAAGAAATAATATTCAAATAGATTTTATAGCTACCATAGGTGATGTTGGTGAATAATTTGATACATATTTTGTGATTCATCTGCAGAATCTGATATTTTCATCAACTTTTCTGAAGTGCTAGGTGATACTGTTTCTTCCTTGGAGTCCCAATATTCTTCTCTTTCAGTATTTCCACTTTTTGTCTGCTTTCACTTGTTGGAAGATACTGGCAACAAAGTTAAAATGTGACAAGATCTGTTAACAGGTAAACCCAAAACTGACCATCATGATACATGACATGGGCCAACCATTTCCTACTAATGTATCTCTGCAGTAGACCTTAGCAAAAAAAAGTTCAATACAAAAGAGAGAGGATGGTCTCAAATATTGGAAAAAATGAGAGAACACAGACCATCAGGTAATGCACTGTGCTCAGTGTGTGGCTTTTCCATGGAGAGGTGAATGATAAGGACCACTGCATGAATTTTGTTCAGTTGGTTTTGAAATTTTGGGGTTTTGTTTCTTGTTCTATTTGTTTGCTTTAGTGGTTCCTTCGTACTGGTTTTGGGGGTAAAAGCCAAAGGAAAGTTAGCATGCCTGAAATGTTGTCATGTTTAGGACAATATAGTTTGAATACCATTCATACTTATAATTTCCTGAGATTAAGATCAAAGGACTAAGCAGGAGATTAGTCCTGTTCAGTGAATGAATGTGCACTGTTGAATGATATAATGTAGTAGTGAAAAATGTCAGCAATTGTAAAGACTTGCAAGGTACCTTTGACTTTGCTAAGCAGAGAAATGAGAGTATCATAGCCATTATATGCTTTCCATATGGGAGTGAATATAAAAGTGTATTTTCATTTTAGAAGCTAAATAAAAGTGAAACAAAATCTTAGATTATTATTACATGTGCATTTTGCTTATTTTTATCTCCCTGAGAATAATAGCATAACTAATAGCTTTGATCATGACATTTTAATTTTTTTGGTTTTGTGTGTTGGGTTTTTTCCCCTATTAAGCTATGACACTTCTGGGTTAATAATAATTTCTTTTGCTTATATGTTTCCTGAGCCTTCTGAGTTGGAACTGCGCTGGCTGTGATATGTGCATTTTTCAGTTGTGTGATTTAGGACCAAAATATAATAAACTTTAACAGCCTTCCTATCTATGAGTTTGAATATGAACCCTAAATGGAAAATGCAGACTGTAATATAAGACTTCAGCATTGCAAACCAGCTGCTCTTGGAGCACACTTCCTCTGAGGCTTGAATCAATAAAGAATGCACTTTAAGATTCTAACTCTTCTCTTTTTTTTTTTTTCTATGCCTTTAATTCATCTGGCAGAAAACTCTTCCTATTCTGTGAATGTGATCCAGTACAGTGCTTCTTAAGCATTCTGAAGCTACCACTGCACAGCATTGAAATGTGCCAGGGCACAGAGCTGGGCCTTCTCATAACAGTCTAGGAAGTATCAAATACCTGTTTTAAATATTATTGGTTTTTTAAGAACGAGAAAGACACATCTCAACATTAACTTCCCCACCAAAACGTTCATGGAAACAATAGGCAAGAGGTGTGAAAAGGCTAATACTTCCACTATACACACTTCTGGGAACACAGTGGATGATCCATTAGATTGTCTTCCTGGTTTCATTATTTTTTTTTAATTCAGATACTATAATGATGAATGAATTTGTACTAACTATGTATCTCCAAACATTAGATATGTGGATTATCGAGATGATTTATAACTCCATCCTCAAATTAGAGAAAGGACAGTATCATAATGACTTAGCAATGCTGGAGAAGTGTTTCTAATAAAGCTGTTGTTTAATAAACATTTCTTCTGTTTAAATTCTGAAGCAAATAATTCAGACTAGCTTCCAGCTAAATTCTTCCAGTTGTGCTGTTTACTTAGTGCTTCATGTTATAACTAATGACACCGTGTACTTATAAGATGGTTTTTTTTGCAAGCATAATCTTAAGTGTAATATAAATATAGGAGTCTGACTTGCTTCAGAGTGGCTTAATGCACTAATTTGATTTTAAAAAACATTTCGGTTTAAGAAAGGAATAGCATTTGCCTTTTTTGCAACTATTTGGATAAAACAAGGGAATGTTACATGGAATATCTCATTGTAGGTTCAATAAAGAGCCCAGAAGGGGTGCCTAAATCAAAAGCTGCAAATATTACTGCATTATGGATTATGTGCTTCCCAGCTAAGTGTATACTTGGTTCTCTACTGTAGGTTAATTGGTTTACTTTTTTGTTGCTGTGATTTGAGACTCTGTGAATGTTAGTATTGACAGTGTTACTTGGTCCATCCAGGATCCAGAGACTAAACTTCATTGCATTTGTCTTTTCAAACAGGCTTAATGTGTTTGGAAATTTGAGATCACGTATGAAATAGAGACTGTTTTAAGTTCCTTGCAAAATTCACTAACAGCTATTGTTTTTTAAAAGTAATATCGAGAGAAGAGGCTCTGCCATATGTTTTCTGTAATGCTTGAATAGATAGTGAACTTGCCCTCAAGTTGAAATGTAAAGTTGTAAGCTTTCCTCAGCTTAGTGGGGATTCAGACTGCAGCTTACATCTGTTAAGGCTTTGGCCTAGCTACCAGGCTTTGGCTGCATATATAATGAGATGTTTTAACTATGCTTTAACTATGGCTTCAGTAGTGCCACTGTACAGAAGATAAAAAGAGGACCACTGAAGTAGTAAAAATGGTACGTTTGTCTAAGTGGGCATGTGGTCCCAAGACCTGCATTAACCAGATATTGGGTAAACGCGCAGTTTTAAAAGTGAGGAGGACTTGTTACCCAAGGAACCCCTAATATAGGCTATAGGCATCCTCTTTCTTCCCCCTGTCTGCCCTTGTGAGTCTTCAGCTCTTGAAAGTAGCAAAGCAAAATGGTGGAAAATTGTACTTTGTAATTATGGCACTTGCTGAGAAAATCCAAGCTTCCTTCAGTCAGAAGAGATGCTTGAACCTGCAACTTCCACCTTTTGGACAGTACCAGAAGGGGAAAGAGAAGGGGAGGAGAGAAAAGAAAAACTAAAAGGAATGAATGAACTGTGCCTTGTTTCTTGAAAGAACTGGTTGGGAGGAGACTGTTTCCCAACAGGCAGAGATGTTTTCTATCAAGTACGGGTGATTCAGCTAAGTTGAAAGGCAGCTGCTTACTGACTGTAGTTCCTTTCTTGCTCAGTGTGCTTCGTGGCTTAGAGTCTGTTCTGGATTATAAAACTGCTCCATGAACCCTATGTACTTTAGAGCTCTAGTATAAACTCCCAATCATTACAGTGTATAACTTTAAGGCTTTTGAGCCCTTTACTGGATATGGCTTGGAAATTGTGTAGTGCAGAATGGAACTAAAACTTCAATTAATCTCTGCTTTTAGTCCTGCTTATAGTCAGTAGTTAACAAACATTCCCACTTGAAGCACTCTCTGAGGTAAATTTATTTGGACCAAAACCCTCACAACACTTACTCAAAATATATCAGAAATTATATTATTAAAAATTTTATAAATATAAAATACTGAGTAAAGCCAGTGACACACTTCTTTTTCTTTGAAAGCTTATTGCACAGTAAGTGTTTATAAATATTTAATTTAACATGGATGAACAAGTTGCTCATGGCAAAACTCAAATATAAAAAGGGAGTGTACAGAAGATGAAAGCAGGGACAGGTAAGCCAGGTGGAGTACAAAGACACTGTCCAAGCATGCAAAGACATGTTTATAAAATCCAAAGCCCACCTGGAGCTGAACCTAACAAGGAACTCAGAAGCAACAAGAAAAAGTTCTGAAGTACACATGTAGCAAAAGGAAGTGGAGGGATATTGTGAATCTGCTGCTGAATGGGACAGGGGCTCTGGTGTCACAGAATGTGCAGAAGACTGAGGTACTGAGAGCTGTCTTCACCTCTGTTTTTACTAATAAAACTGGCCTTCAGAAATCTCAGAGGCCAGGGATAGGGTGAAGACTTTCACCTTTCATGAAAGAGGATCAGGTTAGGGCATGCACAAACTGGATATACATAGGTCTATGGGATCTGATGGGAGGTATCCATGACTACCAAGGAAGCTGCATGATGCTGTTGGGAGGACAATTGATAATTTTTGATTGGTCTTGGTGACTGGGAGAAGTGTGTAAAGACTAAAGGAATAGCAAATGTCACTTCAGAAAAAGAAAGGAGGAGGACTTGAGGGATCTACAGGCCAGCCAGCCTCACCTTGATCCCTGTGAAGGTGATGGAGCAGCTAATCATGGAAACCATTTCCTTGCACATAATGGACAAAAAGATAGTCAGCATGATTTCATCAAGGGGAATTCATGATTGACCATTCTGATAACCTTTTATAGTTCACTGAAAATGATGTCAGAGATCTCTCGATGTCCAATACACAAATTCAGAAACTGGAATTATTTGGAAATATTATGCCAAACAGTTTTTATTTTATCATGAGAACAGGCCAGCTGTTTGAAATCGAGACTTTCTGCAGGAATTCAAGCACTTGGAGTGTAATTCCTGATCACAGTGAGACAACATAGGCAAAATACTTCAATCTCACCTAGGATTATTTACATGAGTTACAGAAGATCAGTATCTGATCCTGCTCCACCTGGCTCAGACTAGAAAAATGTAACTGTGGTGAATGCTTTGACTATGGGACTATTCATTTCATCAAAGGGTGAAGGATATTTCTGTCAAGTTTCTTGCCTTGAAGATTCTTGGTTTCATTCTAATGCAAGGCAAGACAATTTTTCATGTGTCAAAAAACTATGAGATGGGAAATAACTTCCTATACAGTTCTGCTAACAAGCCCTTTTTTGCTTTCTTCCCATGTAAGAGATTTCTGGCAAATATTCTGTGGTTCTCAGATTTTCCATTAGTAATAATTTACATGAAGATTATATATAACATCTAGAAAGGGGCAACATAAGTACCAGCTGGATATAAACATAGTGACTCTTGGTATAATGTACATTTAATAAGCATCACCCTAGGCTTGCAGAGATGGTGTCTAAAACTATTGAAAGTGGTTACAGTACATGAGATCATGCTTTTTTGACTACAGATGCCAAGGCACATTAATAGGTAACTGAATTCTTTATGTGCCTGTTTGTAATCGCAGGCCTTTATGATACTTGCCACACACATCTGAGAAAAGGAAGTCTATTAAGTATTAGGAAACAGGCACTGATCGTCAGTTTTCCTGCATGCCAGACTCCTTTTGTAGCCATCAAAAAGTCTTCTGGCTTGGCTCTCTACAAGCAGAAATTTTTCTCCCAAATGGATTAAGGATGTCACTAAGGTCATACGTCTCCAAGCTGCCTCTTCAATAGAGTAGATACTTCTGTGTTTTTCTGTCACTGATCAAACCTACTCTTAGACCAACCAAAAAGGTACCCATATGATTTGAAGTTTCTGGCGTTAGGTAAATTAACCTTAGGACAATTACCTAAATTACAATAAACAAACTCTCTGCTTAGGCTAGCTGCTTCTCTGTTTTTTCAGTCCTGGAAGATTTTCTACTGCATTGTAATCCTTCTTCAAACTTAAGTGGTGTCATACCATTGAGTTTGATACAAGTCTAGCACTTTCTGATGCTATTTAATGCAAATTTATACCCTAACCCAGCAGGTGGGTATGCTGGTTGGGATCCATAAATCATCCATGGAGGGTATTTTACTTCATTTATGCCTTCATTTAAAGATGTCACATCTATGGCAGTTCTGGAGTCTGTCACATACAATTTGCTTTGGCCATTGTATTCTGATGTCTGACTTGGAGGCCTTTGGTGTAGGGAATTTCTAGCTCTGAAACAAATGAAAAGTGTGGTTCAAGAGGACTGATCTACAGGAATGGTATTCACTAGGTGATGTTGTCTCAAGAACATATCAAGAATCAGAGCAAACTGCATTTTCAGCAAATCAAAGAGAATTTTCAAAAGCTTTCAGGAAAGTTGATTTAATTTCCTGTGACAAAGAACCTACAAAGGTAAAAGTTCAGCCACAGGTTGATGCTCACATAAACTTACTGCACTTGATCTTTTTTAGGCCTTTTCCTACGAGTACTTTGCCTATGTGTTTAATTTTACATAGCCACATTGTGCCGGTGACTTTAAAAGGTTTATTGGCTTGTATGCAGTTAGCAAGCGTGTTTTGGGGAGAAATAAAAAGATCTCCATCTGCTTAAAAAATAATTCAGTGAAGGCACCTGTGTAGCTAAGGAACAGTTAAAGGAGACAACTGATTGTATCTAACAGCCATTTCTGACTAAAGCAGCAGTTCTCTTTCTTCCTCTTTACCTTCCTACTGCCTTTTTTGCAGTCTCATGACCTTTCTAGCGGCCACATCTGGTGCTTGTGTGATTCCTAGAGTATCTGGTACAATCTCACAAAAGAAATGTATTAATCTTTTCATTAATTAGTTTCCAATTAGCATAGTGACCTGAACTGGTTGTGAAGGAGGAAATGGAATATCAGAAAGTGCAGAAGGAGAGGTCCAGGGTTATATAACTGGAGGCAGAGAAGTTCTCATGGAAATCCACAATGAGGGGGGCAGATAAAGAGAGAAGTCATTGCAGAAGTAGAAGTGGTATGGTTACTAAATACAGCCACAATACAGCTTCACTACAAAATGTTGTCCAGAGAGGATTATGGATTGGGCCTTGAAGATGAGACAGGCAGAGACAAGCATGGGTAGCTTATTGCTCAGGAGACACACTGTTTTCATGTTTTCTATGTTAGTACATACTGCAGATCAACAAATAAATCTGTAAGTTCCAAAGATTATCAGCATGCTTGCAGGCCCTGAGGTTCAGTACTGCCTTGTACTCTGGCTTGTTCAATGGGCAGTAGTAAAATAATGACATTATATAAGCTAAGGACTGAAAACCAAATCGTTCACTGGTCAGCATTCAGTTCTAATGAACAATGGGTGTATTGTTGCCTCAAAGCTGGTTTATTGATTATGGTCCATGAATGCTGAAGAGATCAGAAGCTGTTGAAATGATATCCTATTTTGTGTTTTCACTTCTTAATTGCCCATATGGTATACTCCTTTACTGGTAAGGACTAAAGGATTCACAAGACATTAATAAAACAGCAGAGTGTGAACAACATGGTTCATCAGATTAGAGCTTTTCATATATTTTTGTTTCTATGTATGCTTTCTCATACCCTTTGCTGCTGTTATTTTATTTCCATTTTCTTCCCCTTTCCTTTATATGGAGTGACTGAAGCCCATGTTTTGCCTTCCTTTCTCAAAAAAAGTATTTCAATGTAGCTTGATAGCATCTTGCATTTATCTGTTACTAAGGGAATATATACAAAAGGTACACAGAGAGTCTGAAGTCAACATTCCCACATACATGTCCACCTCTCAATGCTGTTTTCTTTCATTTCTTTCTTTGCTCATTTCTCAGTGCATGACAAAATACAGCACCAATAGCCAAGGCTGTTCACCACTTCCCAGTACAGGGTCTATTTTCAGTTTGTTATAACTTTGTCAAACATCAATCATTTCAGATGGAAGCTTTTTACCCTCACATCCTATCCATCATAATTGTTTTTTTAATTTGCTTTTTATTGTTCAAGGCCAGGGTGCATGAGGCCTTGAGCAACCTGATCTAGTGGAAGGTGTCCCTGCCCATGGAGGGGGATTGGAAGTAGATGATGTTTAAGGTCCCTTCCAACCTAAACTATTCTATGAATCTATGAATTGTTGTTTCTTTTATGTTTTAGAGGAGAGAAAGATGTTGATTTATTGCTAATGCCTGGTGACTAATGTGTTTCCTAGAGTGTAAATTATGGATGATATTTTGCTTTCTTTTGTCAGAGTTAAAAAATTTCACTGGAAATTTTACTGACAGCTAGAGGTTCATTTTGGAGGCATTTTGAACATAAGTTAATGGCTACATCCAGCAAACAAGCTAAGTGGATGTACTGGTCTCCTCTTGGATAGTCTTGTGATTGGGACCTTCAGCTGTAGAAATATGAGAGATCCTTGTCTAATACTTTTTTTCCATCCTGAATCTCCCACATGAATGCTGTAAACTCTAAGGTACAGAAACATTTTGTCTCCCCAAGTAAGTGCTTAAAATACTTTGTGCTGAGCAGAAGAGCTTTGACAAGAAACACTCTTTTTCTGATATATCCCTTTTTGTGCAGAATCCCTGCTGTGAAGGGAAAAACCTTGCTCCTGGGTAATAAGTCTCATATTTCTAATCTGTACAATGAATACTTAAATTTTTGCAGAAAGTAAATCTGGGGCTTCCCTTTTCATATTTTGTAAAGAATAGTTGAATTTAATTCTACCTTTGCCATGTCATAAACTTCTGAGAAAATTTGTTCTCAGAAAACATCACAATTTGGTAGTAAGTTTGGAATTTGTCACTACCATGTAGCTCAGCAGTCATTCACCCTGGGCTCAGTTACTTGAAATAGTTATATGACTCCAGATAATGTAATGGAGATAAAAAATTCAGAAAAAAAAAAAAGCCAGCTAGCATTCTATAAGACTTACAGGTTTATTTTTTGAAAAATAGTTTTCTATTCCTCAATAATAACTCTTAAACTCATAAGACATTTGAAAAAAAAAATTAATTCAACAATCCACAAACTTCATATGCAGCAAGGGAGTAACTTCATAAATATCTAAAAGTAGATACATTGGTCTGGAGCAATCAAATAGACTTATTTCCAATATTCTACAATTTCCTGATGTTATTTAAATCAAATAACATACATCTTATTTATTTCTTCTGGACTGTCTCATGTTTCCTGTTGAGGGGACATGTTTAAATGAGATAATTCACTTAAGATTTTGATCCACTCAGATTATTAAAAGAAGTTTTTCTGTCATCAGTGTGCTTTGAATCATATGGCCAACTACATCAAATAAAAACAAATTGCAGTCTTGTTTTATCAAGTGATGCTGTGCTTTTAAAGATCTGCTCAGCATTGCAAATAATGATTCTGCTTCTTCTGGCAGAAGAATGCTGCGTTTTCATTTGATTTCAATTTGCAATTCAAATCTTGTCTTCAAAACAGGATTATCAAACATCAGGTCTATGCAGGATTCCTAAAACATCTTAATACAAGTTGGCAGTCACTTATCACACGTTATTAAACAGTTTTAAAAAATCACAATGTTGTCACTGTAATTAGAAACCTCTTTACATTGTACTACATAAGTGCCTTCTTAATCTGAAAAGAAAGTTATTAATAGAACGGTCTTAATTGCTATAATTATATTAAAAGTAGTCTTGTTGTGAAGTCTGTGGATGCTCTAATTCCTTTACAGACCTTCACATCTTTGGATGCTCATTATAAAATGTCAGTGATTTTGAATTAGCTTCCAGAGATAATTATGATTTAAATTGTAAAGCCCATTTTAGTATAGCATAGCATGACTATACCTTCTACTTTGAAATTTTAATAATAAAACTCAACAAATTCAGCCTCCTGACAGGCTAGAGAGCAGCATCAACCCTCCATAATCTAGGAGGAAGCAGTTAAGGACTTGTTATGCTGCCTGGACACTCACGAGTCTATGGCACTGCAGCAGGAGTGCTGCAGGAGCTGCAGAGGAGCTTGCCAAGCTGCTCTCCATCATCTATCAGCAGTCCTGGTTAACAGGGGAGGTGCCAGGCAGTTGGAGTCTTGTCTATGTGACACCCATCTACAAAAAGGGCCAAAAGGAGGATCCAGGGAGCTACAGGCCTGTCAGCCTCACCTCAGTACCAGGGAAGATTATAGAGTGGTTCATCTTGGGTGCACTCACAGTAAGTGCAGGATAATGGAGGGATCAGGCCCAGCCAAAGGATTCGTGAAACGCAGGTCCTGCTTGACCAACCTCATCTCTTTCTATGACTAGATGACATGCCTAGTGAATGAGGGAAAGATTCTAGACATTGCCTGCCTGGACTTTAGTAAAGCCTTTGACACTGTCTCCCACAGTAATCTCCTTGAGAAACTTCCAGCCCTTGGCGTAGACAGGTGGAATTTGCTGGATTAAAAACTGGCTGAATGTCTGGGCCCAAAGAATGATAAATGGAGTTAAATCCAGCTGTTGGCCAGTCACAAACACTGTCCCCCAGGCTTGGTATTGGGGTCAGTTCTGTTTGATATCTTTATTAATGAGGGGATCAAGGGCACCATCATCAAGTTTGCAGATGATACTAAATTGAGCAGGAGTGTTGATCTGCTTGAGGATAGGAAGGCACTGCAGAGAGGTCTGGACAGATTAAATCAATGTGGTTAGGTCCACAGAATGAGGCTTAACAAGACCAAGTGCTGGGTCCTGCACTTTGGTCACAACAACTCCAAACAATGCTACAGGCTTGGGGAAGAGCAGCTGAAAAGCAGCCTGGTGGAAATGGATCTGGGGGTGCTGGGAGGTGCTGGTGCCCATCCAGCTGAACACGAGCCAGCAGTATGCCCAGGTGGCCAATAAGGCCAAGAGCATCCTGGCCTGTATCAAGAACAGTGTGTCCAGCAGGAATAGGGAAGTGATTGTGCCCCTGTGCTTGGTCCTGGTGAGGCCTCAGCTTGAGTAGTGTTCAATTCTGGGTGCCACGGTATATGAAAGAGACTGAGGTCCTGGGCTGTGTCCAGAGAAGAGCAGTGAGGCTGGTGAGAGGTTGAGGGAGCTGGGGTTGTTTAGTCTGGAGAAGAGCAGGCTAAGAGGAAATCTTACTGCTCTCTACGACTACCTGAAAGGAGGTTGTGGTGAAGCTGGTGTTAGTCTCTTCTTCCAAGTAACTACTGATAGGACAAGAGGAAATGAGTTTAAATTGTGCCAGGAGGGGTTAGATTAGCTATTAGGAAAAACTTTGTGTTGAGACATTTTAACAGGCTGCCCAGGGAGGTGGTGGAGGTGTTCGAGAAGTGTGTAGATGTAGTGCTTCAGGATATGGCTTAATGGTCATGGTAATAGGGTTACAGTTGGACTCAATGATCTTAAAGGCCTCTTCCAGCCTTAGTGATTCTGTGATTCTACTCCTTCACACACTTCCATGTAAAGTCTTCTCTTCTGCATGTCTTTTCTTCAGAGCTTGTGTTTACCTATCAGTGAGATCCTATCATTTGAGTTGTCCCAGCACCGTGCAGCTGTTCCAGTGATATCATAATTCTTCACCTGCATGCAGAGCTCTTATTCCTCACAAGCTGTGTGTGACTGTGTGTGGGTGGGAACTCTTACCCTCTTTAATCCTTCTAGAGGGCTCTCTTGTTCCCACCACTGTCCTCTTGTGCCAACAATTACTAATTTTTGTTCCCTCACTTACTGGCAGACTTTTACACCACTTCAGTGAGGTGCATTTCCAGGTTGGCCACCTTTTCCAAATGGACCTTGTCTTTTACTAGCAGTCCTCATTCCTGACACAAGGACCCATGGTTGTCATAAAAACCTTTTCTGTGTGAATCTATGTTTAGGCTCTATGGATGTGGATCAAGAAATTATAACCAGAAAACAGCTATCTGAAGAGAGGAAAAATACATGCTGAGAAGCAGCATGTGAAGATCTTCCAGGATCTTCACAGAGCAGTGGTTCTTTAGAATCCACAGGAACTAAGGAACTTGGGACATGAAGAACATGCTGAATCTGTACTTGGCCACTAGCTTATGCTAACATCAGCAGTGGGTTGTATAGCTCAGACCCCACCAAGAAGCAGTGGTGGGTGCTGTATGCAGATGAACATTACAGGATTGCCATACCCAGCTGGTGAAACAAAGGACCATTGGAGGCACTATTCTGAACACCTATGTACAAGCCACTGATGCATCAGTACTATCCTTTGCTTCTGAGTAAGCAGCCTTTTAACTGTTGCTCCAACTAGTAACTGTGTGTGCGTGCTTAAGTGAACCGTGAGAGAATGTTCTGTGTGAATAGTTATTTGCTGTTAATAACAAGTGATGAATATCGGCTGTGACTTGCATCTTTCTCTGACTTGATCCACTATGAAGGTAAAAAGAAATTTACAGCATGCTTGTACAAGCTAAAGTACTACCTGTGACACCAGCCTCACAGCCAGCTGTTAGCTCAGAAGCTGTTCAGTTTTACCAGGTCTTTCTCATTCACCTATAGGACTGATGAACATTCCCCTTGGACTCCCATGTCCTTTGTCTTTGCCTCTTGCACTCTGTAGACCTCTTAGATTTTCTCCAGGTCTCCCTTGGTTCCTGTGTAGCTGAGCAATGAGAAATAGTAGTCTGATCCCCAGCAGTTTCTTTGCAATGTCCTGGATCAGGTCAACAGCAAGCCTCCCATAATAGGAGCTCCATCCCCTACATAAGGGTATCTTCAACCATTATTCACCAGCACTTCATCTGGGTGCTAATGGATATTTCAGGCTCCAGAGTCTTTCTGGTAGAGCTTGTGTTCTCAGGGTACTGTAAACTCAGATCTGAAGGCAGAGGAGGACACATTCTGTTGGTGCCAGGAATTATAAAATTTTAGGTTCCCCCACTGTGGGTGACTCCATCCACCACGGTCTCAAGCATAGCCTTGTGCCATGCTTACTCACTTCACTGTGTGGCTCAGGCTCTTGCCTCTGCAAGGTATCTGAGAAGACCCTGCAGTCTCTTCCTTCTCTGTAATGGTGTGCAGTCAGTTACCTCACCCCACAACCCCTTTACCTGGCAACCTTGACAGAGCACACCTCTCACAGATGAGGCCACTGTTAACCCCAGCCCAGAGACTCCTTGCAGCCCGTCACATACCCACAACACAGCCACCTGCCCTCTAGACTGCCATTGCGATTGAGGTCTTTTATATGCCAGGGTGCTTTCTGCAGCTGGTGACAGGGACTGTGCCACATGGCACATTGCCACCACTGCTGCACAGTTCTTTACCACTTGGAGCAGGTTTTTTAAAGCCATCTCTAAACAAGCAGCTCTGTTTTTTTGCATTCCTATCTAGCAGCTAAGTAGTGTCCTCACTGTGGATGAGCAGTAGATTGCTTCCTGATCAGTAGGAAGGTAGTGACTAAAGAGGTGGGAGATTTTTAATCATGAACTCCCTCAGCCAGCCAGACACTGTTATTTGTGGTTCTTTCTAGAAGCTGCAAGAAATAGCAGTCTGAAGAAAAAGAATAAACAGAACAAACCCCAGAGCAGAACAAGTAAATAAAAGAGCTACCAAGGGGAGGTGTATGTGATGTGACAGCAGTACTGCTGCTGGCAGTGCTTGCTTTTACCACAGATCATTGCTCAGTAGAAATCCATCCAATCATCATTACTGTTCAGCTACAAACACAGATTGCAGGGTAGGCTATAACTTCTTGTATTCTCATTATTAAGCAAGAGGTTTTCGTCACTCAGTTTCAGAAATGTAGGAGTTAAAGGTAGGAGTCAAATGCAGGAGTCATAACTAGTCACTCTGTACATCCTTTATAGTCTGTAGGAAGTGGATGATTCATCTGGCTTACTTAGACAACAGTCTTTGGGTGATGTGATCCATCCTTTAGAGACAGCAATCCTTTTTTATATTTGATGTTTAGTTAATCACACTCTCTTGTCAGGTCACACCTAGCTCCCTTGAGGGTCATTTTCACAGAACCATGGGATAACAAAATCACAGAACCACAGAGCTTGGATATTTGTTAGAGCTTAGATATTTGTTAGAGCAAAGCGAAAGCAGCAGGAGGACTGTATGAATTAGCATCTTCACTGGGATTAGTCATTAAATAAAATTCCAAGAAATATTTTTAGTTTGCTCTCTCAGATGTTATTAGGCATACAACTTGCTTTTAGAGTTGTGGGTTTTTTTTTTATCAAAAGCAAGACAATTTGTAGAAACTTAGAAAATAGGAGCCTTGAAATCTCTTTTGGGTTGTAGAAACCCAAGCAAACAGTTCAGCCAAATTACTCATAGAACCCAAAGATAACCTGGATGTTGAATCAGTCATTTGTCTAAATGTGGACATAATGCAAAGGAGTTTAGTCAGCAGGTTTCATCTTACACAGATTACTTTGGTTTCTTTGCCTTTTCCTCAATCCATTCTGTTTACCCTCTTAGTCCACCAAATTTTAATCAATGAATCAGTAAGTGATATCAATACTTAGCAGTCTTTTGCCCTTTTATAATGCTAAGGGATCGAAGTTGCATTCGACTTTGACAAAATAATGGAGTAAAATTAAGATTTAACAAATAGGCATCAGCTAGTAATTTGCAATTAATTTTTTGGTCTCTAAAGCTTCCCAGCTCAACAGTCTAAGTTTTATAAGGTGACAGCTTATGGTTCTCATCACCCAATGGTGGTGCTTTCCTTCTGAAAGTTGCAGGCTTATTTCCAGTGAAATACTACCCCTTTGGACATCTCTTTCCACACTAGTTTGGGCTGATCAAAGTTGGAGGTTGCCCCACACCTTCTGGCTCCTAGTTTCAGTGGTATAGTAGTTCTGCTGGTCTGATCCTGCTGTGACCTTTCTTGCATTCCTAAGCCATCAGGAAACCTAAACAAGGGCAATATTTTGCTGGTTTACCCATTTGGATTAATTCACTCTGCCAGTGTTGGCATCAAGGGATGGGAGGAAACAAGCGACCAGAGAGAACTGTGACAACCCTGACTTAGATACTCGAATGCTGTCATAGCAGCATCCTTAGCTGTAGTTTGAGATACATCTAAATCACCACTGACTCCACCAAAGCAGACTGCACCTCTTAGCTATGTCCATACACACAACTTGGCAGGCATGTCAGCGAAAGAGAATGAAAGGTTGCAGCTGGTAACTTCTTACAATGGTGAGATACCCAGTTCTGGTAGTGCTGTTCTCTATTCTAAAAGCATACCAAGCATTTCAGTTGAAATTACGTACAAATAAAAACTCCAAGATGTGTCTTGCTTAAAAAGCTCAGTTTTCCTAGGAGTTCAGTTTATGCATATAAACTTAGATTATTATAGCTTACATAGAGAAAGGGAGAGGTGTGAAAGAATCACTGATATAAGAAGTAGCGGTATGAATGGTCCATGTTTTCCATTGCCCAAGAAGGCAATCCTAAGAACTGTTTCTAGCTCTGAAGGAACAGAACATCTGTATGACATCAGAGAATTTATTCCTGTTGTTAATTTGTGTATTTTTAATAAGTGGTGAATGAAGATATCTTTCCCATGTGATGATTTTATTCCATGTATAAATATTTTTGTATTCAATAAGTAAAACATTTCAGAATCAGACCACTATATTTTTTTTTATGGTTTCATTAAACCATTCCCAAAATATGTATGCGTTAAATCAGGAATGTCTTCCAGCTGCCTGAAGAATTATTGTTTGTTACTTAGGGAAGGCATTTTGTAACTTATTTCGCTTTGCGTCCAGAGTCAAAGTTAGTTTAGCTTTTGAACAATGTCCAAAGAAGAAAGTACAGTGCTAACTAAAGGTCACAGTTCTTCCATGTAAAAGCTCTGCTGATAAATCTTCTTGAGTAAACCAGCTCAATGTTCTGACAAGTTTAGCTCACAGCTGATATCCTATTCATTTAATGAGTATGATCTTACAGAATCAGGAAAGCATAAAAGCAGATGGCTCACAGTAATTTATGAGATGCAGATAAAAAAGGATGTCATTTTTGAAAGTCAGAGGAATATCCTGACAGTGGATATTTCTATATCAGCATAGTGTGCACTAAGTCTTTTGTCTCAGCTGACAAAATGCAACATTTGGTGATTGTTTGTGGAAGCAGAAAGAGGGAAAACATTGTCTACTGAACCGTACAAGAACTCAGTTACAAGAGGCCTAGGAATAGGAAACACCTGTGAGAAAGTCAGGAAACAGCAAATTCAGCCCTCATCACTCCTTCACAGACAAAGAAGAGTTGATGGTGTAGATCCTGCAGACTATGAGGCAGCATGATCTAGTTCAGGTCTGGTTCCGCAGGCATGCTGTCTTGCTGTTATGGATCTCCAAAAGTGGCTCATTCATTAGTTTGTTGATGAAGCCAAGGAAGGCTCTAACAGCTTAGATATGCAAGTCTTCATTTTTGTTATGTTTTACAAGCTGAACAGCTTTTAACAGCTTGATTTGCAGAACTCCAGGCTGAGATTGTCAGGGTAGCACACATAAAAATAATCTTTATTTGGAAACTAAAGAAACAAGTTCTCACTGTTAAATAAAGACTCCAGAAATGTAGACTTGTGTATATTATCACCAAAATTAAAATGACTGCTATGTACACTTGACTCTGGGATTTTTGTGTGTCTGTTTGGGTAGCAAATATACAGTGGGCACTGTAGGCAAGCATTTGTATGGAATCAGAAAGTATGATGAAACTATGGTAATATTTGTTCAATACAGATTCAGTGAATGAAACACTTTGCAGAAGTACCTGGCTATGTGTATACTGAGGTTAAAAATGCACATGCAGAGAATCCATCTGGGATTTCTGCAAGGTCAGGAGTCTAGTCAAACTTTGTGCCTTGAAGTCCTTGAAAGATGTTCAGTACCACTCACTCTGCCCGGACACATTTTCAGTGCAGAAAGGTGAAATATATCTGGGGAAACCCAGAGTTGTTTCTAGCATCAAGCAGATTTGAAAAACAGGACAGGGCTTGTATATCCGACTTGTACAGACTTGTTGGCACCACAAATACCGTGTTGCAGTTGTAGAGTTGTAGAACCAATGAGAATATTTCATATACCATACAGCTTGTTCATGTGGAATCATAGAATCATAGAATTCTTTCAACTGGAAAAGACCTCTAGGATTGAGTCCAGCCATCTGACAGTTCTGGCAGTGCAACTCCCTAGTGCACAGATGGAGAAATTTTTTAGCTGTAAAAATGACTGAAAAGGAACATATTCTCCATTCTGCTTGCAAATAGACACTTTCTGGAGTTACTGATAAAATGGCATGGAGGTGAGTAACATGAGAACTAGAGAAAGGGATTTTACCACAGTGAACCATTGCATAAGCTATGTTGTTAGTTATGCTCATTCAATAGCCGGAGCACTGAGATCAGCTGATTGGTCATGAAAAGAAGTTACCAGTCAGTTCACAGTGGGGCACATTCTGTCCTTTCATTGTTTGAGGCTTGTTTGTTGTTGGGGTTTGTGTTTGGTTTTCTTTTTTTGGTTTTGTTTTGTTTTTTTTTTTTAATTTTTTTTTTCCCATGAGGATCTAAATGACATTTGGTTTTACTTTATAAAAGCATCTGATGTTCCTGATGAGAAATAATACTTTTTAAGTTAGAGGAATACATATACTACTCATTTACTATTTTATTTTTATTTTTTTACCATCAATTGGGTGATAGGGGCCCCTTTTGAAGAACATGAAAAGTATCAGCTGTTCAAAATAGAAGTTACCTCTCTCAACTAAAAGGGAGTTTGCTGCCACCTTATGGGTTTCTGAAGTATTTCTCTCAAATGAATGCAACACTATCAATAGTTCTTAAAAGTTCTTATTGTATGGATGAGCTTGTGAGAGCCTAGGCTGCCCCTCGTCCAATTTTAATTTTTAAAATTGAATTTTAATTAAAAAAACCCTGATGCATCTTTTCCTTATGTAACTGCCTCATTTGGTGCTTTATAGGTCACTCTTTGCAGTAAATAGCAACATGTCATCACAAATACACATCTTTATATTTTATAAATTGCAGCTTATATACATTTTTCGTCTATTGTGTTGTCTATTAATTAATTGGTGGAAATTATTTCAAGATCTTAAAGTACTAATTTTAAATCCTGTTGACAGCCCAGGTGCTTTCTACATGCTGTACTGCTTTACATTTAGAGGCTTGCCTGACTGATGGCAAGCTGAGGATATGTAGGTCTTGCCTTGTACTCTGGAGCAACATACATACGGAATGCTCTTCTGTCTGGCCCAGAGTCCAGACTGTGTAAAACTCTTTTTAATCTTAAAAACAAATATTCATATTAAATAATAATGATTTTTCCATACCTTTTTATGTATAAATAACGAGTCCAGATGAAAATGTGAGATATGCTCAGGCTTAAAATTGTGGACTTTTTAAGTCTAAGGGAAGAAAGATCAACTACAAGCAGAATTTTAGTGTTTTGTTTTGTAAATGTGCTCCCATCAAAGAAAAAGTCCCCCAAACATGGCATTGTTTGGGACAGCTATATAGAAGTGTGGGTCTAAATTTGGCATAGATTTTCTTTTATATAGAGATTTCTGATCATAAGAGGTCCAATGTTTTCTTAGCATAAACCAGACATTTTGCAAATTTCTTGTACAAAGTGGTTCCAAAATAGCAAATATGCCTGTTTAGTTTATTCACCGTGTAAGGAAAGGAATTCAACAAATCCAAGTGCCGGGTGCTGCACTTTGGCCACAACAACCCCATGCAGAGCTACAGGCTGGGGTCAGAGTGGCTGGAGAGCAGCCAGGCAGAAAGGGACCTGGGGGTACTGGTTGACAGGGCCTGAACATGAGCCAGCAGTGGGCCCAGGTGGCCAAGAGAGCCAATGGCATCCTGGCCTGCATCAGGAATAGTGTGGCCAGCAGGAGCAGGGAGGTCATTGTACCCCTGTACACAGCACTGGTTAGGCCACACCTTGAGTACTGTGTCCAGTTCTGGTCCCCTCAGTTTAGGAAAGATGTTGAATTGCTGGAGCATGTCCAGAGAAGGGCAACGAGGCTGGTGAGAGGCCTTGAGCACAAGCCCTATGAGGAGAGGCTGAGGGAGCTGGGATTGTTTAGCCTGGAGAAGCGGAGGCTCAGGAGTGACCTCATTGCTGTCTACAACTACCTGAAGGGAGGTTGTAGCCAGGAGGGGTTTGGTCTCTTCTCTCAGGTAACCATCACCAGAACAAGAGGACACAGTCTCAAGCTGCGCCAGGGGAGGTTTAGGCTGGAGGTGAGGAGAAAGTTCTTCACAGAGAGAGTGGTTGGCCATTGGAATGTGCTGCCCAGGGAGGTGGTGGAGTCACCATCCCTGGAGGTGTTCAAGAGGGGATTGGACATGGCACTTGGTGCCATGGTTTAGATAGTCATGAGGTTTAGGGTGACGGGTTGGACTCGATGATCTTTGAGGTCTCTTCCAGCCTTCTTGATTCTATGAAATCTAGCTTCAATAAATTTTCTTTTTTGTTTATACAAACAGACACAGCTTCTGAGAAATAGACCAACTCAGTGTTATTCAAGAGCCTCTTGTTTGTTTCTCTCACCTGGGATGCAAGAATACTAGAAAGGAGAGCAGAACTGCTTCTCTGGTGTTGCAGTTCACACTTTTGCTCTGTCCTGAAATTCCGTGGAAGTTTAAACTGGGAACTTACCAAATTTAAAAATTGTTTTCATTTCTGCCAAAAAGAATTATTTAGTGAGTCAGAATTTTCTCTTAGGCTGTTTTTCTTGAGAAGTTCTCACTCAGATTTATTCACAAATAGATTGGGCTTTTCCACAAATCTGAAAGAAAACAGGGCAGATTGATTTGTAAATTGCAGGTAACACCTTTTCACTTTAAAAATGTTACTTTCACTCAAACCTTAATGATGCACTTTCTCTGACTTGAAATGGTTCAGTAGAGCACATTTCAGAAACATTGTGTAGGTGGCAACTTTGATAAAAGAATTCTAAAAGGCATATAAACAATTAAGAAAATGAAAGCATCTGATTTTCCTGTGTTAATAATGGTAGAACGTGCGTGTTCCCTCTAGTGGCTGACTGTGGGTTGGAGATGGCTACTGATGGGGCTTGGACCAAAGCACACTGCAGCTGAGATTTCTTCCAAAACATCTTTTGGTACCTAACGCCTACTCCCTGTGTGAGCTCCCCGCTGAAGCCAGAACCGTGAGCCATAGCAGATTGTGCCTGTTGAAGACAATGGTGTTAGGGAGCAGTGCAAAGTGGAGAAAGCTGCCAGACCCTCACTAAGTAAGGCCTGTATTGAATACACCCAGAGAGGTGAAAGGATCATGGGCCTCACGTTAGTTATAGAAATATATTATTCTACCTAATGCCCTTCCATGTCTTTACATGGCTACTCATGTAAAGGAAGATTCAGTGAGGTAGGTGTTTTGAATGTAGCTATACTTGTATGAATTGCAGGAATCAGGTTGAGGCTTTGTTCTGCAAGGAATTTAAAAGTATGTGTGTCATGTGATAAGTCTCATCAATAATACTGCAAACTAGAATAGGACAAGGCGCATGTTCTTTAAAGTCAAAAGGAGATATTGTTGGGATGAAAGAAATAGTTTATGTTCCTGTTCAAGCACAACATGCAGTTATTTATCACAAAGAAAAAGCTTTTCATTTGTGATGCAGTTTGTCATTTGTCCCTAAACATTTCCATCTTAATGCATTGCCAAAGATTGAATTGCCTATGAAGAAAATGACTAAATCTTCCCATATAGTTTGATTCCTTCTTTACCTAGACTTGGATAATCTGTGCATTCCGGTAGCAGGCAATCAATGGAGGGTACATTGCCATCTTTTTTTTATGAAGTGGTACATATGGGGCATATTTTGACCAAGGAAACATATGCAGGACATCAAGCTTAGAATTTCATTGCTGAAATTAGATTTTCATCTCTGACAGAAAAAGTGGGACAACCAGTTTACCTATGGCAAGCATATAATTAGTGTGGACTGGTAATGCTCAGCTATCACCCTTTATTTCCTAGCTAGAGAATCACTAGGAAATGCTGGAAGAGTGCCTCCCTGCTCTGGGTTCCCCTCTGCCTGTCTCCCTCCTGAGGACACAGCCTGTGGTGGTACCCAGCCTGCAATATCTATATTGAGTTTCTGTGTTCTTACAGATGTTTTGGGAGGTACAGAGGCCGTCAATACCCTGGTCTTCTCCTTTTCTTGGCAATCATATTCTTTTTATTTGATCTATTTCCATCTCTGTAATTGCTGTCATTATCATGGGTTTGACTCAGCTTTTAAAAACAGACAAATCTCTTTCTCCCTAAATTGCTAACGAAATCAGTGTCAAAAAGTGTTACATTACCTGTGTTGGTTCTCTGCATGGAGGACTGTCAGTTCAAGCTGTGTATCTGGAGTTTTTCCATATTATAAACACAGAACAAAGAATTTTGCTGCCATCTACTGATTTTGATTTAATTTTGGTATAAACCTATCAACTCAGAAGGTGGGGTTTTTTTGGTATGATCAGATGACACAATGACTCAGCAGTTAAACTCCGGCATCTGCTGCACCTCCTGGGAGTTTCTAACAAGAACTAGATTGCTATCAGTTTATAAATTAGTCATATAGAATAAAGAGGAAGTAACTAGTAAGTAGAGTAGGGAAGCATAGAAAAATTTCCTGTAACAAAACAGATAGTAACTAAAATGCCAGTAATATTTCCTTCTTCCTATTTTAGCATGACTGTCAAGACAATCAAAAATTCTGGAGAAAGAGACAAAGCGGTCAGATGCTTTACTGTTAGACAGTGCTCTAGAATGGCCTATCACGGCAGCCCTTATGTAATATTACAGGCTAGAAAGTCTGATTCTTCTCTGAAAGCTGATGATATATTTTGCTACTGATGCTGAATGAAGCATTGAACACAAAGAAGGGATATATTCATTAGAAAAAAGACATTTATTAAGCAGTATTAACAGTAACTTACCAATTTTTGCCATTTGCTGTTAGCATTTTTCAGCTTCCATAAGAGCTCTTAGGGGATGAGGATTTAATTTGCAGTGAGGTTAAAATATGGAAAAGTGCAATTTTTTTGGAGGGGATACTACTTTGAGGTTCCCTCACAAGAGTGTGCAAACCAAATGGCACATTGAGGTGCAGCATTTGTATGTGTGGGTGGGGAGCAGAGTATCTAGTTAGGGAATTTCAGGTGAAGCAATATAATGAAACCGTAGGAGTATAGAGAAAGGTAACGTGGGTGGAAATTGAGGGTTGATAATCCTGCATTTAATCAGACTATTTTGTATCTGTCTTTAAGATGGGAATGTAGTCTTCAGTGCGCTCTCAGAATGGGTTGGAGGAACGCAGGTGGTTCCCTTACAATCATGGGGTACCAGCCTGGCTCCTCAGTGGCCAGCGGCAGGGCTGCGGTTTTGGCCTGTCTGACGGCAATGCAAAAACCTTTTAAACTGTCAGTGTGTATCTTAGTCACTTGCATTTCAGTAGCAAAACTCAGAAACAGCAAACAGGTTGTAGTGCAGAATTTAAAATACAGTCCTGAGGTGACAGTTGCTAATCCATGTGGTTGTGTACTCCTGGCTTTTTGAAGTTGTTGGTAGATGTCAAAACCTAAATGTTGATTCTTATTTAGTGGAAGAGTAGCTGCGCTTGTGCAGAGGATTTCCTGGACAGACATATTACTTCTTATGAGCATGCATTAAGAAGTTCAGCAGTTAAAAATCAGACGTTCCAAAGAGCACTGAGTTACTTGCAGATGGTGGGCTTCTGCACCTACATGTCCAGAAACTTTCTGATGTGGTGACATATTTCACAGGTACAAATTAGCCACGATCATACTACAGCTGATGTTTCTAAGAAGCCCACGTGCTTCAGGAATGTCCAGATTTTGACGAATCTTACAACTTAGATCCACTTGAAGTGCATCTTAGAACTACAAGCAAAAAAAAAAAAAATCCTGAAAAGTTTTGGAAAAATATTTCTTATGAGAGTTCTTAAGAGAACATGCCCAAAGCAAAACCATATGCAGGAGAACTTTGGAAAAGACTTCCTCAAACTCAGGAAATTAACATGTAGACCTCCATCAAGTCAATAGTACTCTTTCCATTTAGCGATGCCATTTTTGTGAACAGTAGATACAACATTAATGAAGAAATGAGAAGTCTCATGAAGAGTTTATTTAATGAAAGCTCCTGATTTGGTCAGAAAAAGATCTAAAGCTCATATAGACGAAAGATATATTTCAACACCAAATGCAATAGAAGAAAAATTGGATTCAGAGCCATTTATTTTCAGAGCAAGGAATATTTTTTGTATCCTGATTGCTCATAATGAAATACCACATGCTATTTTTAGAATCTAAACGTCATGATGCTTGTTAACTATACTCACAACTTTACCTAAAATCTAGAAAATGTTATAGTCTGCAAAATGTAACAGAAATTATGTATCAGTTTTCTGGAACCCTTAAAGTGAAGGAGGAGATAAATCATACCCATAATTTAAGATAATGTTAAAATATTTACATATATTATTTTTTTCTAAATGCAGTTGGCCTTATAAGGAAGTTTTCAGCAGTTGGTTTCATTTGGGTTTTGGTATTGGATAGTATTGTTATTCTTTAAACTAAACACATGGATTTGAATTTTTATCATATGCAGTGCTGGATACTTGCTAAAAGATACTGTACTATTTTTCATGGCCTTTTTGATAGAATTGTGTTAGATGAACAGTGTGGCATATTAAGGGTTTAGAAATAGCTATTATATCTAATTTTAAAGTAATATCCTGAATTTTGTCTGAGAAGCTGACTGGTCAGAATAGTTACACTTTTACATTGGTCACAGCTCATTTCTGTGCATTTTTTTGTTTGTTTGTTTAATAAATGAGAAATGAGTTTTCTGTGAAAAAAGAGGAAGTGACTTTGGTTTATATAGCATGACCTTGTCTAAGAGGAGATGCAGTCTCTCATTTACAAATGAAGGAGAACATGTTCTTAGTCTGAAAAGCCAACACAGAAAATACATACAGCAAATTATGTGCCTGCAGCATTACTGAAGGTAACATTTTCAGAATATTTATTCAAGAATTAGAAACAAGAAGGTAGATACTACTTATTGAAATTTATTACTTATTAAAAAAAAGAAAATCAAAAGATGCAACTTCACTGCAGTGAGCTCTGAGAACTAAAATATTCTTAATTATGCATTTCTATTAGAGTGATAACTAGAGATATTCTGAATAAGCTAGAGGTCATTTTATTGGACAAAGAGGAAAAGACATCTTATTGCCCTAAAATGCTTCGTGTCATAGTTTAAAAGGCTAATGAAATGAGAAAACTAACATGTTAAGGGAAGGAGTAACACTAATACCAGTGTATTTGTCTGTTGTATGAAGATGCTGTGAAATTGATTGTTATATGTGAAATTTTGCATCTAATATACTGGGTACTTTGATGTTATTACATGGATATTGTGGTGTTTTGCAAGGTCAGTGCTTAATGTTTAGACATAGGTCTGGTGTTGGATGAATTATATTCTTTGATGTATGCTACTAAAAATCATTGTTGTAAGGGTGTGTGCAAGTGCAATGCTCCTTAATTATTGATGTTGTCTGGTGCTCTGCCCTGAGTCTGCTTCTTCATGCTCCATCCCTGTCCATGATGGAAAGCGGCAAAGGGAAGAGCAAAAGGGAAGGGAATTTTGACTGTCCCTATCCTGCTGTGTATTGCATCTCACAGCTTGGCCAAGACTGATAGCTTGGCAGTGTTCAAGCTCTGGTGCTCTCCTTGGGGCTGTGCTTTTTCAGTTGAGCTTTTCTGGAGGAAAGATTTCCAACCATGTTAAACCCAATGTGTGAAGGTGGAAGAATAGTTTAGTGACCTTGACCCTTTTTTCTTGGCTTTTTGTTGTGCTTTTATGAAGGACAGCAGCAAATCTGGTGTGGAACTTTGAAAGATGTAGCATCTGATGTAACTAATGATTTCATACTCAATTAGACTTGCACACTGACTTCCTCTCACCTCTTGATTGTAAAAAGTAGGTATAAATGGTATTGGACATATTGCTGATTTTGATCAGAAGTTTTAGAATGGCACAGTGGCAGATTCAGAACTTTATTTTCTAATTGGAATAGCTGGCCTGGGTGCAAGGTAGTAGGAAAGTAATATCCTCTCTGACACACTGTCAGAGGTTTCTCAAGCCAAGAAAAAGGAAGCTAGATGAAAGAGAGAGAGAAAAAAATGAAATGACAGTGTGTTCTTCAAAATCTCTGACAATGAAGAGGTAACCAGGTTCTGATTTTTCCATCTCTTCTTTGGTCAATTTATATTTAAAGCCCGTTGTATATAAAACCCCTCCAGAAGTAGTAATAAAACAACTGATGTTTTATTGCTGTTTAGATTCTGGAAATTTGAGAGAGGCAAGAAGCTTATTCGTGTGTTACTGCCCCCGAAGTGTCTTTAGAGCTGCATATTATATGAAAATAGACATGTCTAGCAATTTATCACAAAATGCTAGAATCACTCTCAAATATCCAAGATGTTTTTTCTTTCTAATAGTAGTC
The DNA here is from genome assembly GCF_027791375.1 of Indicator indicator. Classification (NCBI taxonomy): domain Eukaryota; kingdom Metazoa; phylum Chordata; class Aves; order Piciformes; family Indicatoridae; genus Indicator; species Indicator indicator. Next base: position 34,301,315 of record NC_072012.1, read on the forward strand.
ACTTCCCTAATATTTCCCCAAGCACTTAGACTTTTTAAAATCAATTGATAGTCATAATTAATAGAAAAAAATCTTGGCTTTTCAATTTACCTGCATTATATTTTCTTGACACACCTAAGATTTAAAGTAAGCATTTTGTTACTTTATACTGCTAAAAATGTATCAGTGGTTGTTTCAGGCCATTAATCCTTGAAAGCAAATTTCTTCCAAAATAAAACCACAGAAAGAGAAGCATTTGATTATATTTACTTACTTAAAAGAACAATAAATGAATATTAAAAAATAGAATATGCTTATTTGTATTGCACAAGTGATACCACTAAAATAAGTGGACATACTTAAGAAGTAGACCACAATTAAACACGAGTAAAGACATCAAAACCATGCTCTGAATGTATGGAAAATATGCAGTGTCCTATAACAGCTCAGTTTTTGGGAATGGCTCTGTGTACATGGAAGAATGGGTGTTTAGATATTTTGTCATGCTTTTTAGCAGCACAGGATGACAGTGGTGAAATCTCCCACATCTATATTTGGGCCACACTTCCTTCTTTCAAATGTCACTTTGTATTTTTAGATATGAATAAAGGGGGTTCTATATTCTTTTGACATATTGCAAAACATATGATGTGTAAAGAGGAGGCCATGCATGCCCTTTTTAAAACTGGTCTTAAATGTTGTTATGCTTCTTCACCAGCTCTTTCTGTGAAAATGAGTCTTGGGGTCTGGAGTGAGGACTTGGCCTCCATGAAGAAAATGTCTGTCTTGCATCCAAGGGCTTGGCCTTCCCATGGAGGAAATGTGCAAGACTTGTTACCCAACTTGTGATGCAGACTGAGAATCTGGAGTAGGCACATATAGGCAATATATAGGTGTACATGCAGAGAATAGATATACACAACTACATATGTGTATACAATGCTGGATGCCTAGCTCCCTGTGACTTTGAAAGTAGTTTCAGGAGGATAGTATCATGAATTGCCTCATGAATTGTCTTTTTCATTGTTTAACCTCAATGATTAGGATTTTTCTCTTTATGGCTTAAGACGAAAGGAGGGCTATGCATTTACCTAAAAACTCCCTGTCCTTTTAAGTAGAAGAGATTATCATAGGGCTCGATGCTGAAAAAAATCTAAGTTAAAAATAAAATTTGCTGTAGCTTTAAAAAGCTCTTCCATTTTACTGTATTTGAATTTCCTTGCTGTTGTTATTTGAACTAATTTCTTGCATCTTGGCCACGTTTTTGTCAGTGACTTTTTCTATAAGACTCTCTCTATTCCATGTCTGAATGACTTGCTATAGTTTTGGGGTATTTGTGACCTTTTTTCTCTAATGTCTAATACAGAAAGTTTCTCTGTTTTCTTATTTATCTGAAAATATGTTAAAAAAAATGAGATATCATGTTCCTAGTAAGACTAAGGCTGTTGGATGATAAGGTGACAAAAGGACAAGGCAGAAAACTGAAGACATAAAAAGTATCAACAGATAGAAGAAAAAAAGTATTTATTAGATAGAAAGCTGCTGGCTGACTTAATAGAATAGTATCATGAAAAACTATGAATATATACACAAGACATGTTTATCATATATGTTGTAGATTTTTGTCCTACAATTTTGCATTTTATTTTAGACTTTGTTTTCATTAATATATATGTGAATTATTTCCATATGTAAAGTATTTAGTCTTTCTGATGGAATACAAGCTTTTTGTATTTTGCTGAATCATTATAAACATTCTCAAAGACTCTGTTTGCGTGTTGTATGTGCCTCATACCCAGTGGTGATTTTACAATGCTGTGAATGCTCTAAACCCAGTAGAATAACTGTTTATTGATCAGGTATCACACTCTTGTTAGTAATTGAGAAATCACTCATGCCAGTTTTGTTTTATCACTAGAGCTTAAGGGCAATGTCTTATGGCTTTTTTTTTTTTTTCAGTCTGCTGCTTTCATATTTTAGAATGTTAGAAATCTGTCTTGTGTTTGCCTAAATACTCCCATTGGCATTTTGAAATTATTATGCCCATAGTTAAATTTCTAGTTTTGTAAATTCTTCTGCTCCATTGTTTTCTCTGGCTTGACTATCTGGTCATCTTCTTTTTTTCTTTTTTTTTTCTACCCCACCTTCTTACTGCATTATTTCTGGTGGACCCAATATGTTGAATTATAGTTGTGGTTTTTATCCCCCTTCTTCTGAACAGTCCTACTGAAAATAAGAATGAACATGATTACTGACTTCTCAGAAATTACTCAGTTTTCTGCCCTCCTAAATATGCCTGGTTTGCTGCTATGATTTTTTTCTGTCTCTTCCAATTTATCACCTGCCTGTGTCGCAGAATCAGAGAGAGGTGACAAAGGTAGCTTTTTGTCACTTTGTTTTAGTATTCTGGTTCTGACCCATTCATTGGAAGCTATTTTGGTGACTGCAGATACCACAGTAGAACTCCTTCATTTTTTCCTTTTCCCACTCTAAGTTTTAGGGCAAAAGGATAAAGGTAATATCCTAGCTCAAAAGTATGTAGGGAAACCTCTGATGGAGATAAAATACCCTCTTGGAATGGCTGTGCCAACATAATGTCTCCTGAAACAGGTCTGAGAATATGATTCCATGTTGGCAAAATTTGATTTTCAGTGTTTTCTGCTGACAAAAAGTGAAACCAGACTGAAAGCACTGATCTAAGACATTTGCGATATTAAATTTCTGGGGTAAAAAGTTGTTCATATTATTTGTTGTTGGGGGCACATGAGCATCATGTGAATGAGAGTGACTCAGAGCTGTATTAGTTTCCCCTGTTGAATAAAACACCATCACATTTACCAGTACTAGGTGCCAGACTTTTTTTGGTAAACTTAGCTTATTTATTCTATGTTGTGGTATGCGTTAATGTAGATTCTTGTTAGACAGCAAGTGTCATTTATGGATGAGTAATATTGCTTTGGAGGACTACAGGCCCTGATAATTAGGGTTGCAATACAAAAACATCTTACAGGGATACTGCTAAACTCTGTGAAATGCAATATAATATGACTATAATAAGAACTTAAAACTAATTTGAGAGATATCTAGAAGCACTCTTGGGGAGGATGTTGTAGATATTTTACCTGGGACAGTAGCAGCCCTCCAACGTAAGCCCAAATATCTTCTATTTGCTGTTCAGTAAACCCTCAAAGGAAACAGAGCTCCAGGTTTTCCCAGCTATCAAAGAACAGAAACACAAAGTAACAGCAATCCCATGTCTCAGCACTGAAACATAGATCTGCCTGATTACTATCAGTTAACATTTCAGACAGTTCCTGGGAGAGCAGAATAGTAAAATAGTAACCATTAAGCCTCTTAGCATGCACAGAATTCTGATCACTACTGGAAAACGTCTACTGAACTCTACAGAGTATAAAGTAGCCGGCATTACAATCATAAAATAAAACGTAAAAAAAAAAATTGCTTTCATTTACTTTTACAACAGACCATATAGATTAAAATGCACTGCTACAGAAGTATTTCAGTGACTGTTCAAGATTTTTTTATAGCAAGGAGACTCTCTAAGGATGAGGTTCAGCTCAAGATTAAGAGAAGTTGGTTTGGGTGCCTATATGTAGAAATTCTTTGTTAGGTACCTAAGCTTCCATTTACACTCAGTGAATGTCAAAACAGCAATCAAAGACCAACGGAGTTCACTTTGGAGTAGCTGGTCAGTTGAATCACTTTTTAGGCAGCTCTGACTGTATTGACCAGATCTCCATTGAGATTAAGGGACTTGAGATGGCTTGCAGATAGACACACAGGTGTCTGAATCCCAAAAGAAAATCCCACCTCTTTTAAGGAATTTGAGGTATGATATTATGAAACAAAGCTTTTGGTGACCTCCTCAGTCTGCTGAGGTTGAAACCTACAACCCACATCTTCCTGAGAGTTTGCCCTAACCACACCACAATTTTTCATCCTATGTCTTAAAGCTAGGCCACAGCTCAGCCAGGAGTTCCTGGTACAGAGAGCAAGTAATGGGTAGTTTGATGTCACAGCCCACTGATAGGGCTCTGATGGAATCTCTGAAGCCTAGTCCTAGCTACTGTCCTTCCATCATTTATAAATGCATTTGGCCCATACTCCAAAGAACTACAGTAGCTTCTGTATTAGAATGATTTTTAATAGAGTTTTTTTAATCTCCTTTTTGAGTAAATGAATACAAAGATATATAAATAGGTTTTAAATTACTGTCTCTATCACACACAGTTGTGGAGGACAAGAAATCTCCTGGGAGTTTGATCGGTGTTAATTAAATTGAAAAAAAAAATTTCATAAGGTCTAAAGCGTGCTTAATGAATTAACATGGAGGCCCTGTTGAGCAAAAGCCTTTTAAACTCCAGTGAAACAAATCATCTCACATTTTATTATTATCCACTTAACAAATTTAATCTGTCACTTTATATCATGTGAAACCACAGTTTTTCATAAATGCTAATTAAAACCATTAAAAATGGAAATTGTCTTCTAAAGGGCTTAGGCAAAGTGTGAATATTGATGCAAAGAGATAGGCTTGTTTGTCCTTATGAATGAAAAATAGTACTTCTGTTATAAAAAACTGTACTTGAGAAATCTGCTGGGAGTAAGTATAGATGCCTAAATAAATTTGAATCAGAGAGAGGCTTCAAAAAACATCACTTAAAGGACACCATTATTTCTATTTCGTTTACAGAGTGCCATGAGTTTTGAGAAATACCATCACACTTGAACCACAAAAAGCAAGAGGAAGGAAAATAAACTAAAACATCAAATAATGCATGTCCTGATTTGAATCTTTAGAATCCATACATATTGAGGCCAATCTAGTGATCATCTATAACTTGAACCATGAGCTATTAAATGTATAGCAACAGTAATGCTTATAGCAAAACGACGGAAGTGAGTCTGCTAGGATGCTCAAAGCATCCGAGTGAGTAACCCTCCTAGCAAGGAACAGGAAGTGAGGGAATTCACATGCACTACATCCCTTCTTTAGCAACTGGGTTTATTCTGAGAATTTTTTTCCAATCATGCACTGAGGACTACACGCACATGACTAATACCAGATTTTCCTGCTGTTAGGTCCATTTGGTAGGTTGATGCATGAAAAAATCAGTTTAAAAATATGCTTAAAGTCTATGTAATCAGCATTTAAATCTTGTTTTCTTTACAAATCCATCTGATTTTTCTGTTTGTCTTGCATTTTTTTTTTTGGGGACTTCTTGTAGGGACTCCCAGAGGATTACTGGCAGTTCCTCTTCATTGCTATTAATTCCCAGGGACATTATAATCTCCATTTAAAAAATAATTTTAAAAAATGTGTAAAATGAGCATCTTTTATAGGTGTGCTCCTAGACTGTAATGATTTAATACAGGGCCGAGGCCTGCCTGAGGTCTGAATGGTTTGGTAGCTTTTATGTTAGAAAAGAGAATATACTGAGAAGAAGCTCTCAGCAAGATAACTAACAGATCTGTTAAAATCAAATTTTTATGAGAAATTTATCTTTTCTTTTTTTTTTTTTTTAAGTTAACCAATTAAAATTAACATTTTATCCAGAAATTAAAATTCAGAATGCTTCATTTTCCCCAGCACTTAAACGCTTACTTAAGAGTGAGAGTTCAAGTAACACAGTAACTTGAACAACTTTGTTCTAGACAACCGATGAAGAATCTTCCTGAATCTGGGCTTATTATTTCTATGATAGAAGTATGATCTGTTCTGGAAGAAAGACTACATGTGACATGAGAAGGAGTGTAGTTTAAGGCCCTCTATCAGGTTGTGCTAATGTGAGAAATTCACAGTCAGTGAGGGTTCATATTTCTGACTTCCTCTATAGAAGAAAAAATATCCTTCTGGTTCAACAGATTGTAAGAAAAGACCACCTGCTCCTGTTTCCTAAGGTCTGGCTCCATCAAAGTATTCTATGAGTCTTCTACAGGAAAGAGTTAGTACATCTTAGGCACATATGCAAGTAGGTGTCATGTATGCATGCAAAATAGTCTTCATGTTGGTAGTTCCTCATACAGGATCCTGGAGCTATATATTTATGTCAGGATGTGTTAGTCAGCATAACTAAACTTACTACAGTGTTAGATGTATGTGGGGTTCAGTTACTGTAATTTGGATGGGGTTTTTTTGAGAGTGCTACTTAGTGATTTTTTTTGTTTTCTAATTTTTGGGCAATGAAGTGGTGAGATGATGGAGGTTCTTGGAAGTATTGTATTCCCCTTTTCCAAACATCTTGTATTTTGCAGAGACATACATGCAGCAGGCAACACTAACCTTTTCCAAGAGAGAAGACTGTATAGTGTTTCCAGTCTTTTTTTGGCTCAGTGGATCAGCTACTTAGTAAACCTTATGAGTCATGGTATGACCCCTTCCTTTTGAGGCTCCTTTAGAATTTTCTACAATTTCCCAAAACACTAAAGTGGAGTGACATAGCAGATACTTAGGGAGAAGGTTTTGGTAAGCAGAACTGAAAGTTGTTCTCTGTAATTTTTATCAAAGAAATGTTAAGCACTTGGTCTAAACATATTGTCTAGACTTCTTCTAGAGAGAGAAAGAGAGAGAAAGGAAGAGGTAGAAAAGTTAAGTTAACCCTTAATCCTTAAAACAGAGAGAAAATGAATAATTTTCTGCATCTCCAGTAAGGAACCTAGAGGGTGAGCTTAGACCACACATGAACGGTATGCAAGATGAATGGAGTCTGGAAAAAATTGAGAAGGATAAATAAAGCAGAACTCAGCTTTTTAGAAGAGGGTAATGAATGGGCTTAGGTAGTCAATGAACAGGCATCAGGACGCTTGAGGGACAGGGAAAGCAAAGACAGGACAAAGCAGAGTAGTCAGGAACAAGGACGGAAAGATTTATAAGTGCAGCATATGACAAAAAGAAAAGCTGAAATTATTACCTCATCTACCAGCCAAACTGTATGGGGTACCAAAGGGGAGTTCCAGTCCAGAGGAACCTCAAAGGACCTTAAACAGTCTGCAGATGGGAAAACGTAGAAGAAAACAGATGATCTGATATATTTGGTGATATTTCCCCTGCTTGAAGTCTGCAGAAGGGGAACCCCCAGAGAGATACAGTCAGCCCACTATGTGAACTTTGGGGAGGAAATGTTCTTTTTTTACGTTGTCAAACATCCTTTGTGAGCAAGTCAGAGTTTGAGCATTCTGAACACTATTTCTGCCACAACAAAATCAGAGAAATTTTACACTGTATCAGTTCAGATACTTTGTCCTAGTTTTGGAGAAAATCCAGTCAGTCGTATACCTCCTCAGCTCTCAGTTTTGGAGGTATTGGGATGCTTTTGTGAATTTTAGGGTACAGAGGAGGTAAAAGCAAACCTCTGCCCACTATTCAGGGAAATCCAAACTCTGTGGGAACTTACCTTACTCTGTGAGAGTTTGTTAGTCATTATAAGATGTGATGAGCATGCAGAATGTGTAAAAAAAGATTAGTTCCTAGAAGCTGATATGCTTTCACAGACTCCCGGAGTTGGAATCGTTTGGTATTATCTCTGCTTCGCAGATGGGGATGGGGCAGCTTCTTCAGGGACTTGAAGGTGACTCAGTATGCCAGCAGTAAAACTGTGCTGTAAGCCCTGGTGACTTTTGGTTTAATGCCCTACCCACTTTTTGCAATTTGTTTGGCTTAATTTGCTTGAGGCCTGAGTGAAGAAGTACCAAGCTAGTTCAACATCACAAAGTCCTTTCACATGAGACTGCCTCCAGCTAGTTGTACATAGAGAAGGATACACATTTGCTGCAGCTGGCCAAGGTAAAAAAAATGATGAGAAAAAAAAAAACAAACAAACAACAGAAATCTCACCTGGCTTATGTTTAGCCTGGATGGCTACCTATTTTTAAGATCTCTGTCATACTGATATTCATCTATTGGATTTCTTTGCCTAAGCATTCCCCAAGACCCCAAAAACATCCCCAGGCTTCAGCTCTGTCTGGCCCATGTGCAACCCAGAAGCCAAGTAACACAAGTGGGAATATGTGGAAAAGTTTTAAGACTGAAAATCCACGCTGATTCATGAGGAGTTAGTACCAAATCCTGGGGACAAGATACTGCAAATGGCAGCAAACAGGACGCTGTCATAGGTCAGATGGTCAGCTCCCTCTGATACAGAAACCTGCTGTGTTGGGGCGGATGAAGATTCCCCCTGACACGCGGGCATCCTTTTGTTGCTTATGTGATAATGAAGAGAAAGCAAACAACAGAAAGCTTGGAAAATATTTCACTCTTTTACTCCACTTTCAACTGCTTGGGTTTTGTTTCCCTGAATCCCATAGCATTATTTTGCCAGTTTTTCAAAGAGCACTGATCATCTGGGCTATAGAGGAAACTATTTTGAGGTGAACAAGTTGAAAATTAGATACTTATCATTCTAAGAGCAAACCCTGTACAAACCCTCCAAGATTCTCATCATTAAAAAAAAAAAAAAAAAAGAGAAAAAGGCTCTCAGTAGCCTTATCAGCCCTCTAAGTTTTAAAACTGCTGTTTTTTCCACTGTAAAATTCTTTAGAGCCTTCTACACAAAAGAAAAAGAAAAAAGACAGTAAAGCCTGTCACTTGAGAGCTATAAATGGAAATATATAAATATCTGTAGAAAATGTGTGGCAGCGAGAGCACTTGACTTTGTTTCACAGTTTTATATATCTAACCTTTTGTTAGTATTGGCAGAATTCTGCCTTTTATTGCCACACTAAGTCCTGGTGGCTCTGCTGATGTGCTGTGAAACCACTGCAAGTTGTGGACCCCTGGCCAGTGTTTACCATTGTTCCAGGGACGTGTGTGAACTGCAGAGAGTAAAAGGTCACTCAGACTACTTTGTGTTTTTTCCTCTGAGACAGGAACTGCTCATCTGCACAACACTAACATTTTACCTGATGCCCTGAGAGTTAGAAACATGCTGCTAGAGTGTTTCCAGTTGGAGACCCACTGGCACCTTTTGGAAATCCTTATTGCGTCCCTGAGATCAAGAAAGACACAATCCCCCACAGCACTGTTTTGCTCTGGCAGCGCTTACAGCTGAGTGAGTGCAAAACCCAAAGGCTTCACAGAGCTTACTGCATCTTCAGGAAAGCCAAAGTATTGCAAGATTAGTACTAGCTCAACTTACCTACTTTAAGAGCCTCATATGACATCTTTCTTTACAGCCTCCTGTGCTTTGTTTTAGGGGCTGTTTTTTGGAAGGTGGGAAAGGCTTAAAATGATATTTGTGATCTCTCCAGATTTTGCTGTCATCTTGCTTTAGAGATCCATTAAAGCTCAAATTCAACAAGATTCCTGCTGTTGGATCAGTCAGCTGTGAATGGGTCTGTGCAACAGTTAGACATCCTTTGAAAGTAATGGAGTAGCAGGAAGACAATCTGCTAAGGCTTCCTTTTTGATATAGAAGGATTTTTCCTGCAAGAATTTTAGTTTGCTTTAAGCCTTTGATTGCTTAAATATTTTGAGTGAAGAAAACATAAATGATTCTTAATTGCTTCCTAAATGGGGAAGCTTCTACATCTTAAGCAGAAAATTAAATTATTGTGTTCTTCTTGAGATTCTGTGTCTTGCTAATCTTCCAGATAAAGTGAACTCTGGAGTGAAAGTCAAATAATACACTTCAAAAGAAGTATATACCATTTCAGATTACTAAGATACTGTGACTGAAAGCAAAACATAATGTGGCATGCTGGGGACATCTAGTGGAAAAAAAAGTAAAATACTAAAAATACACAACAGCTGCCTGCTGTTACAGTAAAATCAAAATCAGGACTTGCACGACTGAAGATTCACTCTATTTAAAGCATAAATTAGATATTTCCAGACCCCTCCTCCCCCCCTGCCCCATTCCCCCCCCCCATTATTTTCTATTTCAGGAAGAACTTTGTAGTTGCCTTTAGATACTACATTATAATTAATCTAATTTCATTTTGGATGTGTGATAGTTTCTGTCTTTTTGTCTTTTTCTTTTAATGGTTTTATTTATTTGGCAAGTAAATTATTTACATTTATTTCAAATTCCTTGCCCACAATAAAGCAAAATTAATACTTATCAAGTACTATTGGCCAACTATTTTATTAATTTTAGATGTTTGGATGGAAGATGTTAAAAATGGTGTGTACAAGTAGCTCAAACATTCCTTTCTTGTCAGAGTTAAAGCTTTCAATGAACTTGGTTTGTACAATGAGTATTACCAGCGTTATTACATTTCATCTTTGACATTTTATATATGACCTTCCAACTTTACTTGAATTTTGGAGCTTTACTGTCATATTAAGGAAGAAAATGCTTATTTTGACAGCCCTCACTACACATTCAGAATTCTGAGTCCCTGCCAGGAGTAATTGCAAGTCTCCAGGAAGTGATGTATTGACTTGTGTGGGCTGGAGTGAGACCACTATACCTTGAGATTGGTCAACTGCAGGAGCCTGCTGGTTTTAGAAACTGATTTGAAGTAGCATCAAAACAATTACTTAACTGCCATTATGATTACAGACTGGCCAAATGTTATTTAATACACGTCTTCCCATCTTTCTCACTTCACCTACATACCCAATTCACTTACAAACAAACCTGCACAACTATGTACACAGAGGTTTGCAATATACAAAATTACTGCTTGGGAGCAGCCTAAGACTGATTTCAGTAGCAAAAGTCAGAGACAATTACTTAATCCTGAGCAAAGCTTAAGACTAGAAAGCATGGGAGGCCAGACGCTAGAATATAATCACAGAATCACAAAATGTTTGGGGTTGGAAAGAACCTTTAAAAATTAACTAGTTCCAGCTCCCCTGCTGTGGTTAGGGACATTATGTTGGACTGTAGCTAGATGGAGTTATGCCAAGGCCCCTTAGGGAAGTGGGACACCACCAGTATGTGTTGACTTACATTTTTGTTGGTGAAAGAGAGTTAACTTTTTCAGCCAGCAGCAGCAGTGGTTTCACATGGGGACATCGAGTAATGCCTCTGTAAAGAGGCATAGAAGCATAGCTTGTGTAATAACCATCTTGAAGAACTGGGTTACTTCAGAGCTGAAACTTGAGGGAACCAGGAAACAGGTAGCAGTTCCTCAGCGGTACTGTTCGAGCTCTTCTGTTCAGTCTATGCTGTATTATTCTCTGTGCATCAAGAGACCTTTGGATAAGTAAATGGAGCCATAGCTTTTTGTTTTAGCTTAGGGGTTTTGAGATAGTTCTTCAGAATAGCAAAATCTACAACTACTTTTGAAAGGGAAAAGGCAAATAAATATACAAGTCCCAAGCCTTCCTCATTGGAAGCTATCATAAAAAGCAGTAATCAGGAAGGCAGGTGGGCTTAAGAAAAATTATTCATAAGGAGGGGTAAAATTTGTTTCCTCATTTCCTAAAACAGTGGCTTTCATCTCTCTAGATAAATGCCATGATAATCCTCTCTGCCACAAAATGGGTTGTGCTAGCCAGGTTCTCACTAGTCCTAACTACTGTTTTCCAGAGACTTCTGAGAAAAATGTGTGATCATGCACTATGACTACGGAGTTCTACTGTAAGATTAGCAAATTAAGAGATTCAATATATGTTTTAAATTTTCAGGTGTTAGAATCTATGGGATTGTTATAAACTGTTATTTATCTGCTGTTTGTTTACAGGAATTATTGTCAGAAATCTTCTCTTCTGCATCCTGCATTTTATAGGAGCTGAAGGGACAGTAAAAGCCTCTTTGGAGGAAGAATCAGTAGTGAAAGTCTGAATGTTTGTTAAACAAAATGTTAATCTTAAAAGAAATGTAAGATTTTCCAAGATTATGCAGCATATATCTAGATTATAGAGTACTGAAGTCCAACTCTTCCTCTAGTGAGAACCACTACATTAGGATCTCTTAAGCAGCTAAATGAGGCAAACTACATTTTTGGGCTGTTTTTCAGATATGCCACACTGAGACAATTCATGGAATCATAGAATTGTTAGGGTTGGAAGGGACCTCAAGGATCATCTACTTCCAACCCCACTGCCATGGGCAGGGACACCTCCCGCTAGATCAGGTTGCTCAGAGCCACATCCAGCCTGGCCTTAAACACCTTCAGGCATGGGGCTTCCACCACCTCCATGGGCCACCACACTCATGGTGTAAAACATCTTCCTAACATCCAATCTGAAACTTCTCACTTCTAGTTTTGCTCCGTTATAATTCTGATGGATCTACATTTTAACAGGAAATAATGTAGACCTATTAGTGTCGCAAAATGGATTAGGAAAAAATAATAAAAATATAATAAAATTAACCTCCATTAGACCAAATGACACCAGAGATTGTTTCCCAGCCCCAAGGGATCTGATCTCTTGTATCAGTTGACCTCTTTTTTTAGAAGAAGTGTCTGCCCTTCCATTATATTGAAGGGAAGAGAAATCAGTTTACATTTTCACTCATGGACTGATGAGATTCCAGACAAGTTGCACAGCATATTCCTCCTTTTGGAAGAGTATTATTTAAGTGTTATTGCCCTCTAGACTCAGTTTCATCATCAGGCAAACCTACTCATTGCATTCCTTGAGGTAAGGGTGGGTTGGATCTCCTTCAAGATACTGACTGCAAAATCTGGAAAATAAAAGTGGGATCATTAAGACTAGTTTATTGAAGTGACATGGTCATGTAAAGCCACATGTAGCACAGGCAGGACCTGCTGAGGGTTGGTGCAGACCCCATATCTGGTCCTTTTTAAAGCTTTGTACTTGTATGGGAGGTCTATGTTCTGTTGAAATTTCGTTGGCTTAGGTGAAAAAGCCAATATTTTCTGAACTCGTTCATATGAAAAGTCTTGGCATGGCAGTTAGAGTAGGACAACATAGAAATCTATGTCTGGTAAGCACGGATTTTGATTAAACTTCCAAAAAATTGTCAGTCACAGGTTTGTCAAAGTCTGGTGCTGATGCAGAGTACTGCTAAGGGCTAGAAGATAACCAACTCTGTACTAGGGAAAATAAGAAAACGCTGCTTACCAAGAAAGTTACTTGTAACTGATGAGTAAGACAGCCCTGAAGTTTTTGATTCTTTAAAAGATTGTAAGCCTGACTGTTTTTCTGTAGGCACTAATCTTTTGCCCTCTGTTCTGCTGAAAACATTCACATCTAGTATTTTAGCAACTGTATTTGAAAAATGTGGCCATTGCTACTGCAAATTTCTTCATATTTCTCATGTTGTAATGTGTTTTTTGGAAATGTTGACAATTTTTTTTTTTAAGAATAAATGCAACAGCAGTATGGTGAAATCTTGATATAATAGAGTCAAGGTAGGATACTTAGTACAGGACAATGTTGGGGAGATCAACCAGGTAGCTGTGTTGAGGATTTTTCAGCCCTGTCATTCTGTTAATCAAACCTGCTCATAAAAACCTCCAATAACCTTTTTTTTTTTTTTTTTTTTTTTTTTTGTGTAGCCTATTCAGATACTTGACTGTCTTTGTCAAATCTGCAGAGAGCATAAAGAATAGTGGGCACTGAAAGAACATTCTGAAGTTTTCTTTAAATGTTTGTTTGGTTTTGTTTAGGTTTTTTTTGGTGTGTTTTTTTAAAATTTAATTTTATTTTTATTAAAACAGAACATTTCCTCTAACATAACTTGCATATTATATTTTCTAAATATCTTACATTCCTATTATCTGTAGGGCTATTTCCCAAAGGAGAGGTAATCTCTGTATTACATTGCAGTGCCCAAAAGTGAACCATGCACTCTAGGTATCATCTCTCCTGTGCTGAGCAGATCTTATGTCTGGTAGATGATGCTCCTCAAATTACACCCTGGAAGATTGTTTTGCAATAGTATCACATTCTTGACTTAAATGAGTATTTCACTGAAAGCCCAGAGTCTTTTTCTCAGCATTGCTGCCTGGTCAGTTACTCCTCTGTTGTATTTATGTATTTGAATGTTCCTTACTAAGTGCTTTACCTATCCTTTATTGAATTTCATCATGTTGATTCAGGCCATCCCTTTAGTTTATTAATATTACTTAAAATTCAAAGCCTGTTGTGCTGAACATTTGTTCCAATTTGAACTTCCCTGTTCCAAATATGTTCTTTAGTAATTCATCTGAGGCACTGTGGAAGATACTGAATACAGCCTACAGTGGGTGTCTGCAGCCTGTCACCTGATATCTTCTGACAGTCAGGCAGATAATTTTTGACAGCTGCCTTGCAAGTGCTTTCTTTTTCCTGGATAATTCCACACCTGATGTTTAACTATATGCACTCTGTATTTGTGTATTTTACTAGCAAGAATGATATTTAAAACAGTGTCAGTAGCCTTACTAAATGCAGTGTATATCAAATACCTGATCAAATCTCACCCTTTATGAGTGCTGAAGCAAAGATCATACTTTTCAGCCTTTAATATCTGCCATTCTCTTTCTTTTCCTGCTAAGTAATAGACGTTCTTTTCCTTGCCATCTTCTCATTTCTAAAATAGTTTTCTTGTTGCATTTTATGTTTTTTGATAGATGAAACCTGTATATACTTTGATCCATGCCGCATCTCATTCCTTTATAGTCTCTTTTACATCTTTGCCTGTAGGTCCTTGTTCTGCTTTTGTATTTATATTTATATTTTTCTTCTTTCTTTTTATTTTCCTGGCCCTTAAAGAGCTTTTGATGGAGCCATGTTGGTCTTTTACTATGCTCCATAAGTTTCCTTTGCGTCGTGACAGTCTGCCATTGTATCTTTAATATAGTCCCTTTCAGTAACTGCGAACTCTCTTACAGTCTTTTTTTTCCTTAGAATATCTTCCCAAGAGACCCTACCTTCCAGTTCGCTCAGTTTGATGAAGTCTGCTTTTTTGAACTCCATTGTCCTTCTTCGGCTGCTCTCATTCCTCCCTTTCTTTAGATTTGTGAACTGTATAGTTTTGTAATCACTTTAACCGAAATTACCTTCTACCTCCAGTTTCTCAACCAGATCCTCCCTATTAGTCAGAATCAGTTCTAAAACAGCTGCAAGCTTCGCAGTACCTTCTTCCATTTTCCTAAAAGAAAGTTGTCCTCAACGTGTCCTGAAAACCTTTATTTTTTTTCCTTTTTACCTTTTGCTTGAGATGCCTAATGCATCTCTCACCTCTTCTGGTAGTCGAGCAAGGGTCTACATTTTTGAGGTACACTGTGGCATCTTCCTCTTTTCCCCCAGATCCTGTCTTTCATAAACAAAGTGTACTCCTTTATCCCAGCAGTTAGAGGAAATTGTATGGAAACTTGACCATTACACAGCAATCATAGACAGCTGCATAGTCTAGCTGGGACTGTTTCTGTCTCACATTCAACAGTTACCTTAGTTCTAGGGAATCAGAAGATTTCAGAAGTTTTGTTATACCCTTACTTGTGATTTTTCATGAGTAAAAGCTTTTAATGAGTTTGAGGCTTAGGAAACTTGGAAAATTACTTTATTGAGCAAAATAGCATTAAGAATTTAAACTATACACACTTCTGGTGAGAATTCCTACCTTAAATCTAGACCTAACTGGTATTAACTGGCCAGAAAATCATATAATAAATAACAATTTAAATCTGAATACCAGATCTTAGGAGAGGGAGACAGTGTAATTCTCTATCAGAGCAGGGTTGATTTTTTTTCCCTCTTTCAAAATGCCTGCTTCCGTAGGCTCTCTTTAGCTATGAGTAAATTTATCTGCAAAGCTACAGAAATCTTCATAAAATTGATTTACCTCTTTAACCTACTCATGGTTATTTGGATTACTTGATGTACAAGCAATACCAGTCTGCTAACATCTCCCTTCCCAACACTGAAAGAGTTTTTTGTTTCATGATGGAAAGTACATCTCTGTCTGTTAAATAGTTTTAGTTTGAACAGCCAGCAAGTGACACCTGTCTCTTAGGCCTATCCCTGGACATGACTGAGAAGAGTATTCCACTCTCTTTTACTCCCCACCACCAGACATTTAGTCTTCCCCAGGATGACCAGTCCCAGCCCTCGCAGCCTCCTTACATAGCTCATTTGCTCCAGTCCCTTCATCATCTTTATTGTCTTCTGCTGTACTCCTTCTAATAGTTCTGTGTCTCTTTTGCATTGAGAAGTCCAGGACTGGACCCAGCACTCCAGCTGTGGCCTTCCAGTTTAAAGGAAATCACAGCTTCAACTTGAAAGCAATGTGATGCTGTTTCTGATGGAGCCCAGAAGAGGTTGTTAGTTTTCCTAGATGTAAGGGCTCATTGCTGTCTCATTGTCTGCCAGGACTGTTAGGGCTTTCTCTTCAAAGCTCCTTTCCCTCCAGTCACCCCCAAGTCTGTACTAGTGGGTGGATTTTTTTCTCCCCAGTGCTTTTGACCTTTACTGGAACTTCTTGAGATTCCTGTCCAACTGATTTGTCTAGGTTGCCATGGTCTCTCTGAAAGGCAGCAGAGCTGTCTAACGTGTCGACCACTCCTACCAGTTTTGTATCTTCTTCAGTCCTGATTAGGGTGAAACCTGTCCCACCACCGAGGGTCATTAATGAATATGTTAAACCATATTGGACTCAGTATTGGCTCCTGGGGGACACTAATAACGACCACCCTCCAACTGGACTTTGTGCTGTGTTGAGCCCAGCATTTTAGACAGTTTTTAGTTCACCTCACTGTGCACTTACCTAGTGTGAACTTTACCCTTTTGTCTATGAGTCTACTGTAGCAGAGATGTTTGAAAGCCTTACTGAAGTTGAGACAGGCATCCACAGTTCCCCACCCTTGTTCACCAAGGTAGTCCTATCATTGTAGAATGCTATCAAGTTGGTCAAACCTGATTTTCTCTTTGTAAATCCAAAATGACTACACCCAGTCATCCTTCTGTACTTAACTTCTTCCTAAATGGCTTCCAGAAGGATTTGCTCCATTGGTTTCACAGGCATCAAGGTGAAGCTGACTGGTGTGGTTTCCCCTGGATCCTTCTTGCCCTTCCTGAAGGTACATGTGACATTTGCTTTCCTCCAGGAAAGATAATCAAGAGTGGCCTCAAAAAACATTCTATTAAGTCATATGTACTTATTTATGTTCACTAATGTGATCTTTTTCTAACAAGAGCAAGTCTTCTTGCTTCAGAAAAATGCTTTAACAGGAGTTGCCAGAGTGCAATGGAGTGACCAGCCTAATGCTATACAGCCCATTTTCAGTTGGCTAGAGCTCACTTTAATCTAGACTGTGTTATTTATTTTAGCTTTAATTAAAAAAATTAAAATACCCTACCATAAAATCCAATCCAATGATCTTTCTCTTTCTTGTGAAAAACATAACCAAAGTCAAATGCATAAATTATATCCTCTAACAAAACTTTCTTTATTCATATAAACATAGGAGTCATATTATAATATGAAATTGTCTCATGAGAAATATGTCAAAGAACATTTACTTCATTATGATTAAAATGTTCTTTGTCTAGAAATACTGAACAAGACATATTAGCAAGAGTACTCAATGACCTCTAGTGAATAACCATTTACTGATCCATACATGTACACAGGATATTTTAAAATAAGTAGGGATGTTGTGAATACAATTCTGCTTACTGACTTGGAATACTGAAAAATATAACTGATACTTGCATATCTGTTCCTCCTAAGGCAGGAAGTTTTCTTATAAAGTCAGTATTAAGTTTCAGAAAATTCACATCAAGGGTAATTCAAACGTTGGCTGACAACTTTTTATTTTCATTGTGTCCTTTTGAGAAACTGTCTGCAGCCCAAGAAATTGGAAAGAATTTTGAAAAAAAGAATCTTCTAGATCAGAACATGATATCCTAGATCAAAGAATTTCCTTGGTTTTAGGATATATGGCAGCATCCAGGAATGATTAACTGACTGTGGCTTAATTTTCCTCATATAACAGAGTGGTTCATACTTCTGGAAACTATCCAGTGCAATATTAAACAAATGATTGAGATAATTCCTCAGCCTCAGTTCTCCCAACTGCTTCTGCAGGTGACTAACCATTGCAGGGAGTTACGGATACAGAGAATGTTTCCTCTGTGTCATTGCAGTCAATTCTATCATTTCCAGAGTCCATAATTACCCTTAATATTTTGGACTTTAGAGTTCTGGAAAGACAGATAGTCAGGATGTGAAAGCAAGAATGGAGATACATAGCAGACTTCCCCCTGGATACCTTTCCACGTACCTATATGCAGTGCTCAGGTAGCAGCATGGTGGCAGTTCCTGTGGACAGGGGATCTGCTTAGGTGTGGGCTGGCCCCTGTCAGTTGTGTGCCCACAGAATGCCCAGGAACACAGCGGGACATTCTGCTGGGCAACGTATTTCCCATCTTCCAGCTATCCCTGGGCTCAAGAGTCAGAACACTGAGCTTTTCTCCTATTAAAAGGCAAGATTTAGTACTTTTTCTCCATGAAGTCCCTGTCTGCCCTCTCTCCTTACTAGAAAAGCCTGAGAGGGTAAAAGAAGTGCTGACTTCGTTACTTGAACCAAAATCAATGGGGGGGGAGAAGCCAAAATCAATGGGAGAAGAACTAGGCTCTCTGTGGGTTTAGATAGATTTGGATTTATAAAATGTATACATTATTGGTTAAAATGTATTGATTTAAAATGAACTACATGTAATAGTGCTGTAATTTTTATCTAGTAGCTGTCTGTAAAACCAGCACTCAGTGGTAATGCAAATATGCCAACCCATACAGCCTTTCTTTCCAGGTACATATGCTGTTTGTATTGAAAGCTAATGCCCTTACAGTATCTTCTAACAATTTGCATATGCTGAATCTGCTATGTAGAGCAAAAAATATGACTAGCATAATGAATTGCACACACACACACAAGAAGGTATGCAAAATAAACACATCAACCAGCTGAATACTAATTACTTGTAAGCGAAATCTGAAAACACTCAGTATGCAGAACAGAACAGTTTTTGCTGTGAACACTTATAACTAATTTCCTCCAGGAAGAAGATTTTCCATTAGCTTTAGTGAATTTATACCCATTATAGAAAGGTTGTAGCTAAATAAATATTATTTTAGTTTAATTGGATTAAAAATTAGAAATGCAAATTCTGGTGTACTATGTCTCTAAGTCCTTGTCTCCCTTTTTATGGTAATACCCTTCTAATGGTTTAAGCCTATGAAGAAAAAACACTGAAGATTTTAACTAGCAGCTTTGCAGGGGGGCAGAAAGGAGCAAAGAAGATTTAGTGGTGAAAAGAGCAAATAAATAGGTGCTTCAAGATTAAAAAGAGGGTAGAAGTGCATGCTGAGCTGTTGAAAGACCTCTCTGTGTTTAAAGAAAAATATTGTTTGGTTCTTTCACCAGTGCATGATCAAAATAAGAGGTACAAATTAGTTCATGGCTGCTGAAGCTACAAAACATCATGCAGAGAGCTGTCTTTGGGAACGTTTTAATGAGGAGAAGAGGTCATCAGACTGTGACATTGCTTTTCAGAATTCTTCAAGAACAACACAGACTTCCTGTTCCAAATGTGGTAAAGAATAAAACAACCTTAGTAGTAATCGTACAACTTTTGAACCGTGTTCCTTGGAAATACTGTGCCGTGCTCATTTTGTAGCTTTAGTTAGCTATCTCAAAGGAACTCTTCCATATTTTCCATGTGCCCTTATTTCAAAAGTACAGTGAAATGGTAAAGCTTCAACAAGGATTATATTTATAAAATAAAGTTTTATTCAGTGTTCCAAAGAGATTTTAATGTTTTCATTGCTGTAGGTGAAATGGTACACTGTGGCTCTGTTCATTAACATTTAGCATCAGTGCAAAAATCAAAGATTACCACATACAGTTTGAAAGGACATCCAAAATTATTTTGAAATTAAATTCACTACAATCTTAGTTTTGCAGCATTTCAAATGTGATTTTAAAATGTATAAGTTATTTTAATGGCATTTCAGGTCAAATATCCCCAGCCCAATAACAAGTCTCACATAGAATGTCGTTATTTAAATCTGTGGCATATTGTGTATGCTGACAGGATTGAAGATGTCAGTTTAATAAATTTGATAAATAAGATGTATACTACAATGCAGTTATTAGAAAAAAATCTTCATTGAGGGTACTTAGACCATTAGCAGAGACAACATTCTGGTAAATCAAATAATTATTATAAGTTATGGGTATTATTAGCAAAAGTCTCACAACTGGAATGACTTCAGGATTGCCAATAACTATAAAAATGCCATCAACTAGAAGTTAATTGATAGTGGTTTTTACTCCTGATAAGCAATTCTCCTGTGAAAGAAAGAGGTATCAAAATCATGATTTCCAAACTTCTTTTTGAAAGGTTTCTAACAATAAGAAAGACTACAAATGTACATTAAATAGCATTCATGAATCAAGTGCTGTAGTTAATAAATTGGCTAAAAATTGACTTTTTTATCTATTCATTAAAACTAGCCCTTGCTCTTTTCATGATTGTTTTTAATAAAATTTCATTTGGAAAAGCATCATCAACAAGGTGATGTACAAAGCAGGTACAAAGCTGGTGTAGATGGACTGCTGCTCATGCCATAGAAATTATATTGTAATCCTTTTAAATCGTGATCACTATGTTAAGAGACTGTATACTTCTGTTCCTTCCTTTCCCACCAAATAAAAGGAGAAAATTAATTTTGTAACTATCTTCTGTAATCAGAAAGGAAATATCTGTGCTTTCACTCAGCTTCTCTTTCAGGTGTAAAGAACACTGGCAACTGCCTGACATCTAAAGTATGTAATTCTAACCTGAATATTGAAAGTCTACAAAAGAAACATAATGTATTTTCTTCAAAAGAGGGTGTGCTCTCATTGACAAATACATTTTAGTAACAAATATACATTTTTACACAATTAATCTTACAACTTTAAATATCAATGACTACCAGGACATTGTACCCTGCAACATTCTCCCATGAGTCAGTTTACTCAAGAATTGTCACTGATTTTATTTTCTGAGGTATGGTTTTCTTCTTCTTCACAGCAGGTACTAAATAGGCATTTAAAAATACGTTGTTTGTTTCACCTCTAGAAAATCCCAATGCATTTTTTTTCCCACAAAGACTAATAAGTTTGTTGGTTTTCAGTTTAAACCTTTAATCCTGTTTGAAAGGATTGATGTCTTTTTCCTTGATTTACCAGATTCTTCTGTCCATGATTAGGGCCTGGGAGTTTGGGCTAATCTGAGATTTCTCCTCTTCTTGTATTGTCATTCTAGTGCCCATTATTCTTCTCTCTCTTTTTTTTTTTCTTTCCAAGAATACCACTGTATTCTATTCAATAACCAATGCTTGCTGAAAGAAGATGTCTTAGATAGCCAATTAGTTGTTATGCATAGAGTTTTTAGCCAGCATGGTAGCAGTATTTGTTACAGGATTGTAAGCAAAGCATTGAAAAGTAAATGTTAAAAAAGGAAGGATAAGAAGATTCTGAAATTCTGAATTTTGCTTTCAATTATCCCAAACTACATCTACAGGCAGTAATGACAAGTGTAACTTTGTGAATCAACATGATAGGAGAAAAGAATCTTTGATTCAGTGGATAAGATCTGATGTAGACATCCTGGAGAAGTTTTACTAGTAAGTATGCTTTTATAATTAGAGTATCAGTGATTCTCTAATATAAAAGCATTGCAGGGTCCTTTGATAAAAACGTGGGCAGGTCTTGGAAGCTTTTATATAGCTGATAAACTAAGACACTGCAGAGTGCACTAAATTAAATGCCATTAAATCCAATTAGTATCTTCACTGACTGCAACAGATTTCTAGTGATGTAAACAAAATAAAAAACTGCTCCTTGACAGAGATGTAAATTTCAAAAAAAGCCCTAAGGTTATAGACAATCATAAAATAAAAGGGTGTAATCTAAGGAAAAGAAGTGTGTATTTGTTTGCTTTCATCAGAGTTTAAACTACCAGTCATCTGTCAAAGTGCTTTTTTGGCTAAAGAGAACAGACAAAACCCATAACATCCAAACCTGTGGTTTATTTTTTTTTCAACACGAAGCAATATTCTTCATTAAATAGCAAACATGTATCCTCAAATTAGCTTAAGCTATGTCTAGAATTGTGTAAATGTCATGGAATATGCACGTAACTAACATTATGTGTTGTTATTAGTTGTATTTATTTGTACTACTATTAGTTAATTGCTCTCCATTAATAAGTTTATGGTTATCATGCATGTAGTCTATCTTCCTAATTGAAGCATGAACTGTATCACTTTCAGAGTGTCTTAAAAAGTATTTGATACTTTAATTTGACAAGTGACTTAAGATGTGCTTACATAAGCATTTAGTATAAAAGTTTTAGAAGTATTCAATAAAACTCATATCTATATATATCTCTTCTGAAATTTTATCAAATATCAATTGTCTAGAAAAATAACCTGTAATTTTATCCAAACTATTTCACTTAGTTTTGGTTTTCAGTGTGAATTTCTTTTCTTTTTAGCAAACAAGTCTGCAATATTTTTGAAACAGACTTATGTGCTATTTTGGGTAAAGTGTTAGAGCAGAACTTGAAAGAGGAAAGTCAATCCCTGTAATACAGGAAAGGTTTCTTGGGAGCTTTCTCTTTTAAATGCAGATTTTTCTATGAAGATGACACTCTAAATGTCTACTAGTGCTAAAAGGAAGTGTCTGCTGATCCAAAGTAATGGCACTCATGTTTTAATATTGCCAAATCAAATCCAGAGTACCCCACATCTTTTTGAATTGTTCCTTAAAGCTTTAACTCAGTGAAAACAGACCAATCTAGTGAGCTACACCAAGCAGTGCTTAGCAAGCTTGCTGCATTTTCATGCCGTGCATGCTTTGTGATCTTGTCAGGACTTCTGAAATGTATTTTATGAATGTGAGACAATCAGAAAGATAGTCTAGGTGCAGTATGGTGCTTTGGAAGTGGTTTAGCAAACTGTTAGTTCATTATTTTAAGAAAGTACCAGTGCAACTATGGAGAGCTGTGAGACATTATTCATTGCTGAGTTATTACTTGGATGAAACAGAAGCCTAAGTTTGTGTTTCATTGCAATTGCGAGATTGCACGGTAGTTTTAGCAAGAGTAGGAATGCTAAGCCCTGTATCCTAACCAAACTCCAGGTGAATTGGTTAGATTCTACTATTCCCAGAAAACCCACCAGTGGAGTTTCTCACTTCATAACCTGTTGCACAGTTCTGCTTTTCACTGAAAAAGTGGTTAAGTGTCACAGGTTGCAACCCTCTTAGGAGGCAACGCTGAGTACGTAAATGAGAGAGATCATTTCTTAATGTGTTTCTGGAAAGAACCTGTTAGTGATGGGTACTTCGAGACAGGTGAACAAGAAAGATCCTAAATCATAGCATTCTGTAGAAGATAGCATGTGTAATTAATACAGAATAAATCTTAAGGCTTCAGTAACTGGTGTTTCTTCTACTGATGCTTTTTTTTTTTTTTAATGCATGTATTTACACCTTGATTTTTATTTGTGGTACAACAATGCACGTGTAATCAATCACTTGATTAGATCCAAGATTTCTAGAGTGCCAAAATAGGAGCACTGACCTCTACTTCTATCAGTGGAGAGCAGTTGGGTAGCAGTTGGGTAGCAGTTAGTGTTCGCTTGAGAGTAATTCTGCTTGTCCTCGGGACACTCTCTGCATTCCTTCCATGCAGCCCTGTGAGTTCATGCTCAAAGACTGAAAGGTGAAAGAGGAGAAAATCTTTCAGAAATGTAACAGAAAGCAACCTAATAGACAGTCAAAGTGCAGTAAGGCAAGGGCAGCACAGTGCTTGAAGAGTCCCTGATACGTGACGGTAAATGGCCTTCTAGCCTGATGTAAGATCCAGTAATTTAAGAGGCCAAACTTCCGTTTTGTGGCAGTCATAGGAAAATAAACTGTATCCTGGAAGAACAAGAAGGAAACTCTCTGAGTAAAAAAGTATCAGCCTGTTATATCTCTTAGTCCAGCATGGAAGAATATTGCTTGAGGAGAATAATAATAATAGAGATAGACCCAGAAGGAAGGCAAATAGTGAGACGTATAAAGATTATGCAAGATCCTCATAACTGATGTTATTAGCCTGATTCTGCCGAATTCATACTCATGCTGGTAGGTAAAACATAGTAACTGTGCATCAGTGATGGCATTTAATAAAGCTTCATCACGAAGATTTAAAATCCTGTTCTTAGGGCTCATGTAAATGGTTATAACTATGGGTAGGTAGAGGCTTTGGTCCTCTTATCTAGCACTTTGAGTCTCACTCCATGGCTGGTTGCTGGTGGATTGAGAGATAAAAGATCTTATATATAAGCCCCTCATAATATTTAAATAAGAATCCCAGATTATTAGATTCACAAGTTGTAGATTTGTTTCCTAAACTAGAGTAGCAAAACTGTTGCATCCCTTTGAGTATTGGTCTAGCATATACTTGCAGAGACTACAAAACCACTTTTTCACAGCTGATCTTTTGCCTGCTGGAGGTCACAAAAAGAGGCTGAAAGAGATGCTTTAGTTTCATTTGCAGGGCTCCCCTTGGTATAGAGAGAAGAAGGTGAAGGAGAACATTGAATCAGGAAAGTCAGATGTTGAATAGTTGAGAAATGTCAGGAATTTAAAACTGGCCAGCAGGTTAGTTTAGGCTGTCTGCTGGAGGAATTTTTGTACTCTTCATCTTACTTGATACATAGCAACTGTGCTTCTGATAGCAGATCTGCTGCACACGTTGTTACAGTTTTCTCAGCAAAGATGTATAATGACAGGATTCTGCATTGCTCTCAATAGCTGCTGCCAGGCTAGTCCATGGTCTAGAGCATGATGTCCTGTTCTTTTTTCCCATACAAAAGTCACTGTTAATGTATTGGTGCACAGGGCCTCTTTACAGCTTTATGGAATAACTATTGATGTCACTGGAAAATTTATCAACTGTATATACTCATTTATGGACTGTGTTACTCCCTTTTCCCCTCAGTATTTGGCCTTAAAAAGTTTAATACTTGGTGTAAAAATACACCCAAATGTATTCTTCATATTTGCAGCCCTAATTAGTGTGATCATACATACATGTAAAGTATTTTCGTTAGTATTATGCTCTTGTCTGGTTTTGTTTGTTTTTTTTTTTTTTTTTTTTTTTTTTAATCCTCACTCCCTCAGGCTGTGAATACAATAGTATCTCATGCATTCTCTCTTCCAAGAAAACCTTTTGGCTCTTCTGAGAGTAAAAAAAAATTGGAGAGTTAAGAAGCTTAAAACCAAACTATGATAAAAAAAAAAAATCATGAAACTGCATGTTCTTTTGTACAGTTACCTGACTAAGTGGGTTCGTAACACTTTAGAAATACTCTGAAGAAGGAGAGACTGTCAGACTTATCTGATTTGAATTTATACCCTGTACTGGATGCAATCTGTTTTCATTAGAGGATCTATGAAACTTGAATCTGTTTTTCATTCATCTGAAAGATCCATATTTTAACACAGATCATGCATACCATTGCAGTGCATTGCCTAGAAGGTCCTAAGACCTGTACGGAAGGGAAACCCAAAGGACTGCAGGAGGCCCAGTTTGGGTCAGGAAGCAGCCTGTCTCTGACCCTGTGGTGCTGAGGCATCCACAACTACATAAATGTGACTGTTTATGGGTGGAAGTGGGAACTCCAAAGGACAGCACATGTTGTGGCTTTTGATTTTAATAAGATGCTTCTGTGCTAGTGTGTCACTGTACTTGTCATGCATTGCAATCCATTGTCTGGATGTGGAAAGGCTGGGAAGGCTGTATGTGGTTGGCTTGGGCAGTGAAGTAGAATCAGAGTTACTGTCAGTACGCCTAGTTTTGATCAGTGTGCATGCAGACTGTCAGCAGAGGTGGACTATTTTATGAGGTAAGGTCTGGCAACAAAGATGGAGAAGGCTTTATGGAGTCTTTTTCACCACCTCTAGGCCATATATAGCCCTAGGCATTTAATGTAAACTAATACTTCTGCCTTACTAAATCAGAGACCCCATGATGTGATGCCACAAATCAGGAAAGAGAGGTTACTCCTTCCGTCTATTTGAGTTGGATTCAAGTATATCGATCAAAGGACTGTGTGTTTATTTCTTTACTGTTGGTGGATAGAATTAATTTATTTTACGGAGTTATATAGGTCTTCAAGCATGTATCCTTTTAGGCTGTGTTATTAATGTGCATGCTTTTATATTTTCAAACATAGTAGCTGTATTGAAGCAATGGTTTCAAACTTGAACATGGAAGATTTCACCTCAACATGAGGAGAAACTTCTTTACAGTGAGGCTGAGGGAGCTCTGGAACAGGCTGCTCAGGGAGGTTGTGGAATCTTCTCTGGACACATTCAAAACCCACCTGGATACATTCCTGTGCGGACTTCCCTAAGTGATCCTGTTTTGGCAGGGAGACTGGACATGATGATCTCTTGAGATCCCTTCCGACCTCTAATATACTATGATACTGTGATAGTCTGTAAGGCATCAAGGAGTGATTAATGAACTTACTACAATCTATATTCTATGCAGATGTACAATAGAAGAAAATAGAAAAATATGGTAAAAAAAGGTACAATGCTGATATTTTAGCATGTTTTTCAGGCTGAGAGATTAGATGATCTTTGCTAGTCCAGAGAATGGATTAATATGAAGGACACAGGGCCACTCTAAGGAACTAAAACTCCTGGTTGGTTCTGACCACCCTCTACACTGGCAAGCCCTCTAACAGCTGAGGGCATCCATAGCTAATGATTCAAGTTTCTCTATTAATTATATTATAGCCTGTGATGTTTGTTACTGTGTTTAAACATTCCTTTGAATATATTATTAAATTTTATTTTATCCTGTAATCCTGATGCTGAAGGCAGGAAGACACACTGTTGTGGAACTTTCAGATCCTGTTGCTAACTGAGGAGCACATGTCCTACTGAAAGGCACTGGGAATTCTATTACGGAAATATTCTCCTTAGAACTACAACATAAAATATATTAGCTGATAAGTGTTTAGATTGTAAACCAGCAGTGACTTCCATGCATTTTATCGTGGGCAGAAAATGTGCATGTATTTACATGAGTGTGCAGGTACATATTCAGAAAACACAACAAAAGCCAGAGAGGACATCATACAATTAATGTATATAGGCTGTTCCTTAGTTGTTATACATTGAAAAACAGTAAGAAAATAATTTGTTATTTTGCAAAAGACTGTGGCTTTATCCTATATACTCGTTTCCATTTTCAGCCCAATCTTCCACATCTTTGTCTCTTCAAGGTAGTAAGATCCCCTGCTCTGCAGGTTTGCAAATACACAAGAACTTTGCATCACCTTCAAGCATTTGGTTAAAAAAAAAAAATATTATGAAAACCTGCTATGTGTTGTAGCATGCTATAACTTGTTAATGGGATGTCTTCATTGTTTCACATTATGTCTTCCTTGCATGCAATATGTTTTTATTGGGTTATGTTTCTGCTCCATGTCATTAATAATGACATGGCAGGAGAACAAAGAAAGATTTTGTTGAGCTCATGAAGTTCTGGTGGGGATGAACTCCATCATCCTCAAAATAAAAACCGCCCTTACTGAATCTCCCAAAATAAACTATTTTTGGAGCTGTTTTTTTGCTAACATTTAATGCCACAAGTCAAGACACACAATTATTTTTAACCTCTCTGTGCTTCAGCGACATGTGTAACATTTTTTTCTGGCCTTTGAAAGCTATGTTAAAGCCAATTCTCTTCTTATGACACAGAGAACATGTTAAAATAAATTGTTCTGGAAGAGAAGCCAAATGTTTTTCTTGTCCAACTGATCACATTAAAGCTTAGTGAAATTTGTGGCAACTGAGTGGCTGAATGTTTTTTTTTAGTAGCTTTTAGGATACATGAGTATTTTTTGCAAGGCTGTTCTGGTGCAATGACTCCTTTTGTAGTTGGCTGATTGGGAAAGATATTGATGATGTACATTGCACAGGAAACAATTGTATCTCCCCAGAGATGCTTTTCTATGTTTCCTCATAAAAATGTAATAATTGACTACAGTGGACCATACCAGGAATTTTTCTGGCTCAATATCCAGTCCCTCACACTGTAAGGTGTGTGATCATCTGAGGAACCTGAAGATATAGAAGTCCATGGGACCTGATGAAATGTACCCCAGAGTCCTGAGGGAACGGGCTGATGTAGTTGCCAATCCACTCTCTGTGATATTTGAGAAGTCTTGGCAGTCAGGTGAGGTCCCTGGGGACTGGAAGAAAGGAAACATCACACTCATTTTTCAAAAGGGTAGAAAGGAGGAACCTAGGAACTACCAACCTGACAGCCTCACCTCCGTACCTGGGAAGATCATGGAGCAGATCCTCCTAGATGCCATGCTAAGGCACATAGAGGGCAGGGAGGTGATTCAAGACTGCCAGCATGGCTTTACTAGGGGCTGACTAACCTTGTGGGTTTCTATGACAAAGTGACTATGTCAGTAGATAAGGGACGACCTATGGATGTGATCTATCTGGACTTCTGCAAGGCCTTTGACAACACCCTGCTCGCCAAGTTGATGAGATGGATTTGATGGGTGGACTGGAGAGTGGATAAGGAATTGGCTGGATGGTTGCATCCAGAAGGTAGTGCTCAATGGCTTGAAGTCCAGATGGAGAGCAGTGACAAGTGGTATCCCTCAGGGGTCCATACTGAGACCTATACTGTTTAACATTTTTATCAATGACATAGTGAGATTGAGTGCACCATTAGCAAGTCTGCAGATGTCACCAAGCTGAGTGGTGCTGTTGATACACCAGAGGGATGGGATGTCATCCAGAGGGACCTGGACAATCTGGAGAGGTGGGCCCAGGTGAACCTCATGAACTTCAACAAGAGCAAGTGCAAGGTTCTGCACTTGGGCCGGAACAATCCTCACTGTCAATACAGACTGGGAGATGAGGTGATAGAAAAGGAAAGGGGGAAAGGAAATCCTGAGGAAAAGGATTTGGGGGTGCTGATGGCGAAGCTAGGCATGAGCAGACAGTGTGAACTTGCAGCCCAGAAGGCCAATCACATTCTGGGGTGCATCAAAAGATGCATTGCCAGCAGATCAGGAGAGGTGATTGTACCACTTTACTCTGTTTCAGTGAGACCTCACCTGGAGTACTGCATCCAGGTCTGGACCCCTCAGTACAGGAAGGACATGGACATGATGGAGCAGGTCCAGAGGAGGACCATGAAAATGATCAGGGTGTTGGAGCATCTCTGCTACAAAGAAAGGCTAAGGGAGCTGGGGTTGTTCAGCCTGGAGAAGAGGAGGCTCCAGGGAGACCTAATAGCAGTCTTCCAGTACCTGACGAGAACCTACAAGGAGGATGGAGAGAGACTGTTTATGAAGGCCTGTAGGATGAAGGACAATGGCTTCAAACTAGAGGAGAGTAGATTTAGGTCGCATGTTAGGAACAAGTTCTTTACCATGAGGGTAGTGGAACACTGGAAGATGTTGCCCGGGGAGGCAGCTGGGGCCCCGTCCCTGAAGATATTTAAAGTGAGGCTTGACAGGGCTCTGGCAACCTGACCTAATGGAGGATGCCCCTGCTTACTGCAGAGGGGGTTGGACTAGATGATCTTTGGAGGTCATTTCCAACCTGGATCATTCTATGATTCTATGATTTAGCAGTCAGTAGTAGTAGAAGTCTAGACGAGAGTCAAAGAACATCTCGAGAAAGCTGTCATAGTCATCCAGGAAAAAAATTTAAATTTCAAGCACTCTGTGACTCAAATACTTCCTAAGCCAGAGATGTGCTATTTTTGTAATTTATAGCCATTGATGTGTTTCCATTAGTTAACTCAGTGACATTGCAAACCTGTGTAACTTTTTCATCTTTATATAATCCTCTAACAAAAATTATCACAGTTGGGACACAAGTTAAAATGTTTTCCTTTTGTTTGTTCTGAACTTGTCCTGTGGTCACTTCACCATGGACATGACAGTCCTAACATTTAACTAGTGAAAAGTACGAAGTGTTTTCTCTTCACCTTCTTCACTCTATGCAAGTTTTACACATACCTCTATCCTATCTTGCCTAAGGTCTCTTTTCTCCAGAACGGAGAATTTTATCTGTTTACTTAATCCTCATGAAGCCATGGCATAACTTCATCCATCTTTGCTGTTATTTTTTGTTATTTTTGCAGTACTGTTTTTTTACACAGATAGACAAGAAGGACACACTGTTTGAGGTATGAATGTACCGACTTTAATCCATGGCATTACCTAGTTTTCTGCGTAGTTTGCCATCTCAAGGAACTTTTCAGCTTCAAAACCTTTTCCTAAGTGGTAACAACTAGTTCCGTAAAAGCCTATAAACTCAGAAATGTGTTCCTCCAAGTACCTCACATAATTTTTGCTGGCAGTGAATTTCATCTGCCATTCTTAAACTATTCAGTCAACGTCGTGAGACCATTCAGTTATATTACTGAAGGTAATATATACTTTCCTCTCTATGGTTTTTAGAGATTATTTCTGAACATTTGGAGCATCCAGTGATGCCTCTGGGATTTTGCTAACAGCAAAGGTGATGAAAATAGGTTGGAGCATTGTGCAGTGATTAATGGGATGAAATTTATCAAGCTGAAATGCTGGATTCTGCATCTATGAGGGAGTAATGCTGGGCACAAATATAAACTTGGAGAGGAGTGGCTGGACAGCAGTCCTGCAGAAAAAGACCTGGGGATGCTGGTTGGCAGCAGGCTCAATATGAGTCAGCAGTGCCCTGGTAGCCAAGAGGGCAAAGAGCATCCTGCAGTCATCAAACACAGGATCACCAGCCAGTCAAGACAGGTGATTATCCCACTGCATTCAGCATTGGTACATCCTCACCTTGAGTGTTATGTGTATGTCTGGGCCCCACAGTTTAAGCAGGATGTGAAGGTCCTTGATTGCATCCACAGTAGGGGCAATAAAGCTGATGAAAGGGATGGAAGGCATGCCCTATGAGGAGCAGCTAAGGATTTTGGACTTGTCTGGTTTAGAGAAAAGGAGGCTGAAGAGTCACATTGCTGTCTACAGCTTGCTGAGGAGGTATAGGGGAGAGGGATATGCCAATCTGTTCTCCCTGCTATCAGTGGTACCATGCATGGAATGGTTCAAAGCTGCATCAGGAGAGGTTTAGGCTGTACCTTCCTAGAGGTGGTTGATGGGCCAAGCCTGTCAGTGTTTAAGAGGCATTTGGACAATGCTCATAATAACATGCTTCAACTTTTGGTCATCCCTGAAGTAGTCAGGCAGTTGGACTGGATGATTGTATATCCCTTGCCAGCTGAAATAGTCACCTCCTCTCCTCTCCTCTCCTCTCCTCTCCTCTCCTCTCCTCTCCTCTCCTCTCCTCTCCTCTCCTCTCCTCTCCTCTCCTCTCCTCTCCTCTCCTCTCCTCTCCTCTCCTCTCCTCTCCTCTCCTCTCCTCTCCTCTCCTCTCCTCTCCTCTCCTCTCCTCTCCTCTCCTCTCCTCTCCTCTCCTCTCCTCTCCTCTCCTCTCCTCTCCTCTCCTCTCCTCTCCTCTCCTCTCCTCTCCTCTCCTCTCCTCTCCTCTCCTCTCCTCTCCTCTCCTCTCCTCTCCTCTCCTCTCCTCTCCTCTCCTCTCCTCTCCTCTCCCTCTCCTCTCCTCTCCTCTCCTCTCCTCTCCTCTCCTCTCCTCTCCTCTCCTCTCCTCTCCTCTCCTCTCCTCTCCTCTCCTCTCCTCTCCTCTCCTCTCCTCTCCTCTCCTCTCCTCTCCTCTCCTCTCCTCTCCTCTCCTCTCCTCTCCTCTCCTCTCCTCTCCTCTCCTCTCCTCTCCTCTCCTCTCCTCTCCTCTCCTCTCCTCTCCTCTCCTCTCCCTCTCCCTCCTCCTCTCCCTCCCCTCCTCTCCTCTCCTCTCCCCTCCCCTCCCCTCCCCTCCCCTCCCCTCCCCTTCCCCTGAGGTGATGGTCAGACTCTATGGTTACAACAGAACTTTGTAACCAGTAGTTGTGATCTGGTCTCACCACCTCCTGCTTTCAATAATAAGAAATTCTAGTTGTAATCAAGGTATTAAATTTTCCTGAACATCTTCAAATTAAATAGCTTTCTTTGGTTCTAGGTTATTGCTCAAACATTGCTTTTTATTTCTGTCAATTGTTAAAGACACTGAAAACAGCATAGATGGGCAGGAATGAATCTTTTTCTAGGAGATTTTCTTCAAAAATTTGTTTCTATGTGAATGATAATCAAGAAAAAAAAAAAGTTTGTGCATGAAATCCTGCTACTGCTGTACTTTTGAGACCTGCATTTTCAAAAAGTTCATGGCAGGGGACTGTACATTTTCTTTTGCTGCCACTCCAGCCTGATCCCTCTGCAGTAGTGACCTCTACACTTATTTTGCTTTCAATGTCTTAAAATTTAGTTTTCTGTGCAGTCATTCACACTGAACCCTGAAAAGAAGATACGTGTATATTTATAATCATAAAAGAGAAAGAATTTCTTGACTGTTATGGGCTTCTGATATTTTATTAGCCAAGTCTACATTCACCCTCACCCTTACGTGTCTCCCTGTGGTAGCTCTGAGCTCTGCTGATCTCGTAGACAAATGATGGAAGCATCTGACTTAGAGCCTTTTTTGGAATCAAAGAAGATTGAGAGGGAATAGACCTGCTAGGTCATTTCGTCCATCCCCTGCCAATACAGGATCATGACCTACTGTACAATAACTTCACTAATGTTTTGCCAAGTCTCAATTTAAACGAATCAAATGATGGGGATTATACCACTTTCATTGGGACAATGTTCTCTATGAAAAATTGTTATGATATTCTACTTAATATAGTCATAATTAAAAGGGAAACTTTTTTTTTTCTCTTTCTGCAATAATTGTGTTGTGGGTGGGCTGTTTTTTTGTTTTGTTTTTCTTGGTATTCATATTTTTCATATATATATAATGTTACAAGCACTGTATTTGTCATGTAATTTTTCCCAGCTTTTTTTCGCAACTCATCTCATAAATCCCTTACCAATGTTTACTGTTTACTTTAATTTAATTCACTGTATTAATCTTTTGGCTATAGGATTTTGGTAAAGATAGTTATTGTTCATTTGAGTATTCTAGGTGCGAATCTCAGGTGTTAATGTTCTACAGCAAGGCTTTTGCCTGAGTCATAATGTGATGTGCCTAGATATGCAATTCCAAATCTCCTGGGTATCCCTCTTTATAGCTTAGTGCAGCTCTCTGACCAGTTCTCATTCTTGTCTTTTATTATACCAATATACTTTTTACATGCTGCTGAAATTGTGTTTTAGTGAATCATCCTTCCAGTTCTCACATAAGCCCACTTGTTCATTATCTTCATCATTTAATATTCTAATTCATCCTACTTATTTCCCTATGACCTTTTGTAAAATACAGATTTTTGGGGGAGATTTTCTGTACCTTACACTTTACTCAAACTGGAACTAAATAAAAAAATTATGGCAGACATGGAATGACAGAAACCGTACCACATATTTTAAAAGCAATTTAATCCTTTCTGGATCGACAAAGACTAAACTACTATCAACACAAATACGTACTTGCTGCTTGCCATTGCTTCAGATCAGAGTTAGGGTTTTTTGGATAAATTCCTTCGATATTTCCAAACCAGTATATATATACCTTCAATTTAAACATAAACTCCATGCAAAATTCTTATGACTTTTTTTTAACTCTTAAAGATCTCATATACACTTGCAATTTTGCCACTGCTTTCAGCTGTGTTTTGTTTTTTTCATTGTCATTGATTTGAGCACAGAATTGTTAAAGCCTCAAGCTATTAAAAAGATATAATGCGATTTAAACTTTTTTCCATGCTACTTTTTGATCAGTTCTAAAGAAAGAAGCAGGGAAAGAGAAAAATTATATTTTAAATTACTGCAGAAATAAAGTAGGATTAACTTTGTTTAGCTATTTGTAAGCTGTCATGCAAAGCAGGTAAGCTAAGTTGGATTTCAGTTTCAAAATTTTAATTTGGCTTACGTTTTTACTTTTTTAAATTGTAAAATAGGTGAGATAAATGAAACCTGTAGAAATGGAACTACTTGAATCTTCCATGTCTTTTATACACACAGTTTTACATGTGACTGTCCTCCTCCCCCACTAATATGACTAAGGGATCATAAGTATGCACACAGATTCCTTCACCATGAGAAATTGTTTCAGGTAAAAAGTTGCCAAGCAAAGAGTTAAAAAAAAGGTGAAGAAATCTGGTACTCAATATATAGAAAGATAATATTTGTGGGTTTAGATGTCCTTATGTCCTATTGCTCAAAAATAATAGAATAGATTTTTCTTTTTTGCTAAATTCCTTTGTTCAGAACTGCTGCTCTGCCTGTCCAGTATGTATTTTCATACAAAGATGTACGAGTCAATGGAGAGTTCTACTTGCAAAAGGACTGCAAGATGAGGTTCCTAGCATGCAAAGGTGACCACCAAATGGGCATGATAAGACTGGAATGACCACGAATGGGCAGTTAGAGCCATCTTCTCAAGTTTTGTATTTCAGAACTTTTCAGGTATTCACATTGGAGTAGTTTGGCCAAAACAGGCCAGAGGACCATTGAGAGAAGGAACAGAATCCACTTGCAGTGCAGAACAGCTAGGAAGCAAGACTGGTTAGACCCATGGTTATGGCAGCCTGGTGCTCAGACACAAGAACAAGGTGATCTTCTGAGAACTTTGGATTTTTGCTGAGCTTTAGTATGGATCTGAATATGCACATACCTGCAAAGCAGGTAATTAATCCAGGCACAATGATTCAAAAGCTGTGTACAAAAGACCTAAACTTACTCTTTGTGGCTAAGAAGCAATATTAGTAGTTAGGACAGAGAGAACATTTCTGGGTTTTATTTCTGAATTGGCACAGATGAGTTGAACTGTTCCTCAACTTTCCCTCTTACTTGTATCTTTTATAAGAGGCTGCTGTGATAAGCAGTGCTGTAATGTTTGTAATGTATTTACACCAGAGCCTCTGTTGAAGATGCTCTGAAAGAACAAAGCCACGTTCTTGTCCTGACATTTATTCTGGACGCTCAGGCAGTGCTCTATGCAGAATTGCAGAGGTCAGCAATACTGGGATAAGTTTTAGCAGGGATGTTTATTTTATGAGCAGAAAGAAAAGGAGATGCTGGTGCATTAAAACTTGCATTTTTATTTAATTACAGCTGTCCCCTCTTTATTGTATATTAGCTAGTAAGAAATACATTTTAAAAACCTTTGTCAAAAGGAAAAATACACAAGGCTTTCTTCTTTTCCTTTGCTGCTGCTGCCACTACCAAATTCTTCTATGTAATGTTTTAAAATGTTTGTTAATGTTCTTGGATATATATTAGCATATTAGCTCTTACTAACTACTTAATGGTTCTCATAGTTCAACACTTTCATAAAATGCATTTTTAAAGTCCTTGAACATGCATTTGCATAACAGAGGAAGGAATTCTAAGTGTCAGAGACATAATACACATTTTTAAAGGTCCTGTTAATGTATATTGAAACATTGGTTTGAAACATTGGCTAAATTAATAAATTCCATTGAAATAGAATAGAATAGAATAGAATAGAATAGAATAGAATAGAATAGAATAGAATAGAACAGAATAGAATAGAATAGAATAGAATAGAATAGAATAGAATAGAATAGAATAGAATAGAATAGAATAGAATAGAATAGAATAGAATAGAATAGAATAGAATAGAATAATTTCAGTTGGAAGGGACCTACAGTGATCATCTAGTCCAACTGCCTTGACTACTTCAGGGCTCAAGGCATTTGTTGGTTTTCTTCAGCATTGACTCTGGAAATGGACATGAATGGCATCATGAAGGTTTTCTACAAGTAGATCAACAACAAAACACAGACTGAAAAAAAGCCAAATCATGCCTGACCAACCTTATAGGCTTCCACAGTGAGATGACAAGCTCAGCAGACAAGAGGAGAGCGGTGGGTGTTGTTTAATTATAGTAAGGCCTTTTAAGTTGTCTCGTATGGCATCACCATAAACAAACTGACGAATTAGTGACTAGGCAGTGTAAGTGAAGGATATGATCCTTTCCCTCTCAGCACTGGGGAGGCTACAGCTTGAGTGCTTGGTCCAGTCCTGGGCTGTCTGGTAGGAGAGGGACATGAATGTACTGGAGTCCAGCAGAGAACCACAAAGATGCTGAAGCACTTGGAGCATGTGAGTTATATGAAGATAGTGAAAGAGCTAGCATTTTTAAGCCTAGAAAACAAAAGATTCAAAAGCATCTTCTTCATGTGTATAAATATGTAATGGGAGAGAGTGAAAAAAGGTGGAGTTAAGCTTTTCTGAGTGCTGCTCAATGACAGGACAAAAGACAATAGACACAAACTGAAATAGGGGAAATTTCAATTCCATCATAAGAAAAAATACTTATTTTTTCACTGTGAAAGTGGTCAAATACTAGAATAGGTTGCTTGGGGAAGTCATGAGGTATTCATCCTTGGAAATAATTAAAACCCAACACTGTAGTGTGTTGTGGCCAGCCCTGCTTTAAGCAGGACAGATGGACAAGATGATCCCCGCGTGTCCTTTCTAACATCACCCATGATGAGAATTTGTGGTTTAGACTGTTCAGCATCTGAATATATTCTGCTGTGGTGAATGGTGATTTTGGAAAACTTCTTTACTCTTTTCTCTTTTTTTTCTGGAGAAAATTACATCATCATCATCAGGAAAAAAAGTGTCTTGCACTGTGGTGTACCACTTGCCTCATTTATCTGTTTATCTGATAGCAGTTTCTGCCAGGGCCTGGCCAAGGAACAAGAGATCTAATGTCTCTTGCTGTTCATATTACAAAAAATGGTCACACTGCAATGAGTCAGTGCTGATGCTCAAGCCTTGTTGGGTTTCATGGGGGCAGAGGCACTATACACCAGAACAAATGTGTTTTTATTTCAAAGGATTGGAGGCCGATCCTACAAACTCTTTCTAGCGTGAGCACTTCTGATATAAAGTTTTTTTCCCCAGAGCTATTCACTTTCGAAAAGGTTACTCTTTGCAGGAACCAATCCTTGTGTGGATGTGGCAGTTTAGAAACTGGACTGTGAAAATATTTCTTCTTCTGAACATAGAATGATAATGTGGATGGTTGTTAGCAACGCAATTCCTCCAGCAAATGGGAATGGTTACTGCATACAGAATCAGTTTTACCTTCATTACTTTTCAAGAGGTTCCTTAAAAATATATCCTATCTGCTGTAAAGCAAATAGGAAACAGAATGTGGAAAAATGAAGGTTTCTCCTATCAATAGTCTCTCTCTTTTTTTTTTTTTTTCTTCCCCTGGCAGTTGTTCCTGTTTTCAAGTGTTTGTTTCTACTTTAATGAGGATATCAACTTTCATCCAGTGAGATGTGTGGGTCACTTTGTTAGTGCACTTGCACACACCAAGGCAATACGCCAGCTGGAAATTTTGACTTTTAGCTGAATTATTTTTCCCCAGCAAATGGTTTTCCTTTTGACATATTTTAATGTACTTGCACACTGAGAAGAAGAGTGGGTGAACAGAAAACAGACTGTTTTATTAACCCAGCAGTCACCTTTGAGATTCATACATGTCCACTTTTTTCTCGCCTTTGTACCTAATCCCAAGAGACTGGTACCTGGCTTCCCTTGGAATAACAAAGTCAGTCACAAACCCCCAAACATGATTGTTAACTGAATGCCAACTGTTTCTTCTCATCTTTTTTTTCCCCTTTACAGTAATATGTCAGGGATTGTGTCCTTATGGGTGCCTTATAACCATAACACTAATTTGGTTTTATATTTAAGGATATTTTTGTCTATTTTTTTTGTGGTAGTAGAGGTACATTGTGCAAGAAATTAAATTGCTGCTTCTATTTTGTGTGTGTGTTTTATAGTGATTTTTTCAGCTCTGCTAATAGTGGAAAGGGAAGAAAAAAGCAATGCTGCAGGCACTGACTGGACTACAGTTTCAGCTTAGAGGAAAGCTACAGGGTCAACAGTGGACAGACAAGCACCCTCAAGAAGAAGCCCATGAACATTATTCACAGTGTCATATGCCTGTTTCACAGTATCCTGAGTTCAATGGATTTTTTTCAGTGGGAACACACTTTTCATCAGGCAAAGCTCCAGCAATCACAGAGGTACCTACAATTACTAACAGATATTTACAGAGCAAATTGCTGAATACTATGTTATCTGCAGAAAGCTATTCTTAATTGTGACATAATTAGTTAATTTTGAAGTGCACCTAAATGAAATCCAGGAGGGAGGTGAAGCGTGGATCTGTTGGAATTAACGTGTTCTAAAAATCATGTAGGGCTCAAGAAAGCAAATGCCAGTGTATTAACAAACTAGGTCTTGTCCCTGCGCTGCCCCAAAACGTGCTCCTTGAATCTTTAACCTTAGGATCAACTCTTTAATGATCTAGGGTTGACAACTTATACTCCATCTTCCCTTTGGGTGATGAAATGCCTCTGGAGTTTTCTTTCCACATCACACCGTATTTTCCAGCAGCAGACAGGCTGAAGTCCAGCTGACAGGGAATGGGAATAGGTCCTAGCTGTTCCATGTTTGCTCCCTCTCACCATGGCAGAGCTGGCAACTTCTCATGACCTGGGGACCAAGAATGCTGTTGCCTAGTAAATCTGTATCTGGCAGATATGTTTTGGCATCAGTCATTTGGCAATTTTTCATACACTGTGGTTGACAGCCCTGGACTTTGATCTGGTCTCCCAGCTCTGAGCGTGAGCAATGAGGAAGAGGTTTGGTACAGTGGTGACATGTCAAGGGTAATATTACACAGGCTGCCCACTCCTCAGTCTCATCAGGGGTGTGCAGGGGTGCAAAGCTGCTACACATCAGACACGTCATCTCTTGCAAGCTGCTTAAAAAAACATCCCTGAACAGATGCTTAAAAAACATCTCTGAACAGATCAGACGATGCCACCATATTTCTCTCTATTCACATGGAAAGTTAACTGTGGTATTTCAGATACCACATGGTGGCAGCTGTTGATAAAGGCTGATATAAGTTTGTTTTTCATTTTTAAAACTGAGGAATGACTAATTGCAGTGAGTAGAAGAGCCAGGTAGCCATTTCAGAGATGTTACATCAGGGATGTTCTGAGAGCTTGATATCTGATGCACTGATTCTTTCTTTCTCATTTAGCAATGGGAAGGAAAATAAAAAGATAAGTAGAGATTCAGCTACTATCCAAACTTTGAATCCAGCAATGAGTATTTTAAATCTTTTCTTAAATGCTAATAAATTTTCCATCCAGTTCTTGCCACTCCCTTTCTCTTCTGGTCTTCCTCCACTCCCCTACTCCTCCAGTATTCCTCACTGTAGCCTGGGGAAAAGAAGTTTAAGAAAAATAATAAAGTTTTTATTTATTCCTTACAGCTTTTCTGCCCCTGTGGGCATATTTCTGCCTGTCTGGCTAATGTGCTGTAATGAATCTGCTCTCTGCCATACACATATCTATCGTCCTATCAATCAGTGAGAGGAAATGCTGAGTATGGTGAGTGCTAACAAGCACTCAGAGGGGTCAGTACACCAGTGCAATACAGTGGCATGTTACTTTCCCTACAGGCTGCTTTAATTGGGGGGACATATATGAGGCAGCGTGTGTCTGGTACCATGTATTTTTGCCTATCTCCTCACTTTGGCAAACTGACCTTATGTGCTTCAACTTTCAGGGCAGTGCTAGTCCTCCTCTGGCTGGAGGGCAAATCCCTCTCATGCTTTGGAATCTCTGGGTTAACTGGGGCAGGTGGATCTACTGGAGTAGCCTAGCAGAGGCTAGCAGGTGATCAAAGGTGGCTGAAGAGCCTGTGGGTGTAGCACTTTTTTGCAGGTTGGAAATCACAATGGAAAGAGAAGTATGAAAAAGTGGAGAAAAAGTAAGAGAGACTGAAGAAAAGTTGGGGGGAGGGGGGATAGGGGAGGGAAGTGGTGAGGAAAACAGGCAATAAGGACACTGGAAGGTCTGAGAAATAATGGCAAGAAACCAACTAAGAAAAAAAAAAGTAATGATAAAAAGATGTGGAAAGCAATATATTAATGGAGAGAAATACTAGAAGTACAAAAATATCAGAAGTAGGATAAAAATCAGAGAAACCCAAAAATATTCCTATACAAAAGTCAGAGTTGACAGGAAGCAACATCTCCAAAAGTTCTTAAAGAAGATCGGGTCACCAGAGCAATTTTTCAAAGATAGGTTTCAGGTTTTAGACAAGAAATCATGCCCAATCCATAATTAAATAGAAGTGTTTTAAGTTATATTCCTATAGACAGATTGACTTCTAGACATGATTTCTTTTCACCCATTTGTGAGCTGCCAGCATACCATTAAGGACTGCCTGTCATTGCTCTGTAGCAAGACTTATGATTGAGTAAATTTTCGACTGGAGGTTTCACAGCAAAGCCAATCTGTCCTTTTTTGGCTGTCTGGAAGGTGAAAAGGGATTTGTTGGGACGAATGGAGGAATTATAAATCTCTAAGGGGTTATAAAGTCTAAGGTTGGAAGCTGGGGTTAATAGTGTATAAGGACAGAACATTATGCCTTTCTGAAAGCCTCACATTTCCTTTGTATGCACAGAAGTTCTGGTGTTGATAGGTGTAGTACGTTTGCATGGCAGTCAAATGATAAAAAATCTTGACACAGTTTTTCATTGCCCAAAGCAAGCACTAATGAGGAATCCATCTTGAGTGAAGATTTGCCATAAAACACCAGTGAGAACAGTCAATGATTTGGAAAGGTAGCAAGAAAGGGTTAGTTTTTAGAAAAACAGTAGCAAAAGCCTAAGAAAGAGAATTTCAAGTCTGAGGTCTGATGCTGAGGCCTCTTTTTGAGACACAAAACCTGAATCAAGATTAATTTCTGTGTTCACCAAGAATAGTCCCCTATACTCTCCAGAAAGGCAAGTTAACCTGTAGAAGTACCAGAAGCAGTAAAAGAGCTGCCAGAATTCCTTTTAGTAGTTTTAAGCTCTATCAACTAAGAAACTTTGGCTTTAGCTGACATCAAGATTGCAGATTTGGAAAGAATCATAGAATGAACATGAGCCAGCAGTGTGCCCAGGTGGCCAAGAGAGCCAATGGCATCCTGGCCTGCATCAGGAATAGTTTGGCCAGCAGGAGCAGGGAGGTCATTGTACCCCTGTACACAGCACTGGTTAGGCCACACCTTGAGTACTGTGTCCAGTTCTGGGCCCCTCAGTTTGGCAAAGATGTTGAATTGCTGGAGCATGTCCAGAGAAGGGCAACGAGGCTGGTGAGAGGCCTAGAGCACAAGCCCTATGAGGAGAGGCTGAGGGAGTTGGGACTGTTTAGCCTGGAGAAGAGGAGGCTCAGGGGTGACCTCATTGCTGTCTACAACTACCTGAAGGGAGGTTGTAGCCAGGAGGGGTTTGGTCTCTTCTCCCAGGCAACCAGCACCAGAACAAGAGGACACAGTCTCAAGCTGCGCCAGGGGAGGTTTAGGCTGGAGGTGAGGAGAAAGTTCTTCACAGAGAGAGTGGTTGGCCATTGGAATGTGCTGCCCAGGGAGGTGGTGGAGTCACCATCCCTGGAGGTGTTCAAGAGGGGATTGGACATGGCACTTGGTGCCATGGTTTAGATAGTCATAAGGTTTAGGGTGACAGGTTGGACTCGATGACCTTTGAGGTCTCTTCCAGCCTTCTTGATTCTATGATTCTATGAATTGTTAGGGTTGGAAGGGACCTAAAGCATCATCTAGTTTGAACCCACCTGCCATGGGTAGGGACACCTCCCACTAGATCAGGTTGCCAAGAGCCACATCCAGCCTGGCCTTAAAAACCTCCAGGGATGAGACTTCTGCTACCTCCCTGGGCAACCTGTTCCAGTGTCTCACCACCCTCATGGTGTAAAACTTCTTCCTAACGTCTGAATCTACCCACTTCTAGTTCTGCTCCATTCCCCATAGTCCTATCACTACCTGATAAGAAAATGCAGAGGAAAGTAGGATGCTATTTGTGACTCAAATAGGTGAAGGATAATGCGTCATGCAAAATGTCATTCTTCAGTCAGAGGGCAAAGGCCAGGTTACTACTCTCTGTGTTTACAGCTTGCTGCCATTTTCTCAGGAGTGTTCCAGAACCTTACTCAAAGTTCAGCTTAAATAATGACTAGAAATACAAATATTAGTTTTGATTGAAACTTTAGTGTCTTCAACTCTTCAAGCAATCAACTGAAGCAAGCGAATTATTTAACATTTTGATTGCCTCTTATCTTGTTACTTTAATGCTTACATTTGAGTGGAGCTTAAGTTATTTAACTAATATGTCTATTCCTTTGCCAGCCTTTCCCTTCTCCATGGCATGCACCTTTATGGTGAGTGATTGACTGTGTTTACAAGTTCAGAATTATGCATGTGCTTTGTAAAGACCATTGGTGACTTTTACGTAAAATTTTCCAATGTTGTATTTATAATAATAACAACCATTGTTAAAACCAGAAATAAAAAGTGTGTAGGTGTGAGCTGAAATTGCCCCCCCCACCAACAATAACCAGGCTAGCCCAGTCTGGAAGCAAATGAAAACGCTGTATTTACAAGCAGAGTCTAAAATCTACAATGAAATGCAATGAATATGTACAAATATACAAAATTCACAACATTCACAAATATATACAATCAACAGAAAAGCACAACTGATCTCCCTTTGCTTCCCCCCAAGGGGACCCTCCCAAAGGGGCCTCTCTCTCTCCCAGGAGCTTCCCCCTAGACCCCCCTGGACAGAGAAGCAGAGTTAGTTAAGCAGAAAGTTGTTAACTTAGCTGCCAAGGTCAGTGTGTTATCTTCAGCCAGAAGAGAAGAAGAAACAGCAGCCAGACAGCCCAGCAACTGCCTCCACTGCAGAACGCAGAATGTGCAGAATGCCTACTTTGTTTTGGGTAATAGTTCTTAAACATTTCTATCTATCCAATGGAAGTGTTTAGAACAATCGTTATTTTGCTTTCTTACACCCAATAGTGACTTATTTACATTCTTTCACTTTCTCTGTTCTGAACTTTGCAAGGAAAAATTAAAAAGACAGTTTCAAACCATCACAGTCCACCCCTTCTAAACAATTCCATTGGCTGCTACTACCATTTATCTAATTTAAAATAATATCTACAACAATAGGTGAATAAAGACCATAGTCCATTCCGGCTATCTCAGATGTAGATGATTCAAAAGAGTCAAATCACAGGAAAAACAGCAAACAATTTGTTTCCTCGCAGATGGAGCGAAGAAAGGAACAGGGACTCTCAGGTGACTCAGGGCTCTCAGGGTTCGTGCACCGTAGATCTTACAGACTCTCCTCTTGGGCGCGATGCTGTATCTGTGCAACACTCTGAATTTAACCTCTCTCAGCCAAAGTTAGATTTCTTTGTGGAATACACTGAATTTCACCATTTTCTTGCATCACCCAATAGGTGTGACCAGGACCTTCAGCAGAAACCACCCCTCGGACAGGTTTGGTGTTTCCTGAAGGAGAAAATACCCAAACAGTTTTGCCTAACAGATTCTTTTCTCTGGTAACAGGAACTCTATCACCTTCCTCCTTTCACAACAAATCTGATTGGGCAGGTCCAGCTCGATTCACTGAACCTCTACTATTCACCAACCAGGTTGCTTGTGCTAAATGTTTCTCCCAGTTTTTCAAAGATCCACCCCCCTTGGCTTTGAGAGTGGTTTTCAGCAAACCGTTGTAGCGTTCGATCTTCCCTGCAGCTGGTGCATAGTAGGGAATGTGGAATATCCACTCGATGCCGTGCTCTTTGGCCCAGTTTTTTACAAGATTGTTCTTGAAATGAGTTCCGTTGTCTGACTCAATCCTCTCTGGAGTTCCGTGTCTCCACAGGATTTGTCTTTCCAGACCAAGAATGGTG
The DNA here is from genome assembly GCF_027791375.1 of Indicator indicator. Lineage (NCBI taxonomy): Eukaryota > Metazoa > Chordata > Aves > Piciformes > Indicatoridae > Indicator > Indicator indicator. The sequence goes on from NC_072012.1 coordinate 34,345,122, forward strand.
TTACGTGCAGTTGCATGAGGAACTGGATAAGTTTCCAGCCATCCAGTGCTTGCCTCTACCATAGTCAGCACATACTGCTTACCAGATGGAGAACGAGGTAGAGTGATGTAGTCAATCTGCCAGGCTTCACCATACTTGTACTTGGACCATCGGTCACCGTACCACAAGGGCTTGATCCGCTTTGCCTGCTTAATAGCAGCACAAATGTCACAGTCATGGATGACTTGTGTGATAGCATCCAGGGAAATGTCAATGGATCTGTCATCTCTGCCTTGATGTCCTGACGAGTCATGGGCCCACCGAGCTAAGAACAGCTCACCTCGGTGTTTCCAGTCAAGATCAGGATCAGGATCAGAGTTTGTGTCCACCTGGGAAACTCTTGCAGCTAGATCTGCCTGATGGTTGTGTTGTTGTTCCTCAGTAGCTTTGCTCTTAGGAATGTGAGCATCGATGTGTCTCACTTTCACTGGGATTCTCTCAATGCGAGCAGTAATGTCTTGCCACAGATCTGCAGCCCAGATTGGCTTTCCTTTCCTCTGCCAGCCATTCTTCTTCCACTTTTTCAGCCAACCCCACAAGGCATTGGCTACCATCCATGAGTCGGTGTAGAGATAAAGCTTTGGCCATCTCTCACGTTCAGCTACGTTAAGAGCTAGCTGGACAGCTTTTACCTCTGCAAATTGACTGGATTCTCCTTCTCCATCTCTCGCTTCTGCAACTCTGCACGTTGGACTCCACACTGCAGATTTCCATCTCCGCTTGTTCCCAACAAGACGACAGGAACCGTCTGTGAACAAAGCATATCTCTTTTCATCATCAGACAGATCACTGTAAGGAGGAGCTTCCTCAGCACGAGTTACTCTCTCCTCTGGAGGTTTTTCACAGCTTGTGCCTTCTGGCCAGTTTGTGATCACCTCCACCAAACCAGGCCTTTCGAGATTTCCCATTCAAGCTCTCTGTGTTATCAGAGCCATCCACTTAGACCAGGTAGCATCTGATGCATGATGTGGTGAAGAACCTTTGCCTTTGAACATCCAATTCAGAACTGGCAATCTAGGAGCTAGAAGAAGTTGTGACTCAGTTCCGATCACTTCAGAAGCAGCTTTCACTCCTTCATAAGCAGCTAAAATCTCTTTCTCTGTTGGAGTGTAGTTTGCCTCTGTGCCTCTGTAGCCACGACCCCAGAAACCAAGAGGACGTCCTCGTGTCTCCCCTGGAGCTCTTTGCCATAAGCACCAGGTTGGACCATTGTCACTCGTGGCCATGTACAGAATGTTCTTAATGTCTGGACCAGTTCGGACAGGTCCCAGACCCATCGCTTGGACTACCTCTCGCTTGATCTGGTCAAAGGCTGCTTGTTGCTCAGGACCCCATTGGAAACTGTTTCTCTTTCAAGTCACATCATATAGAGGTTTCACAATCTGACTGTATCCAGGAATGTGCAGTCTCCAAAATCCCACTATGCCTAAGAAACGCAGAGTTTCTTTCTTGTTGATGGGATTTGCCATGGTGGAGACTTTGTTTATCACATCCATTGGGATGTGACGGCGACCATCTTGCCACCGCACTCCCAGAAACTGGATTTCTCTGGCAGGTCCTTTCACCTTGTCTCGCTTGATAGCGAAACCAGCTTGCAAGAGAATGTCAAGGATTTTGTTACCTTTCTCGAAGACTTCTTCAGCAGTCTCACCCCAGACGATGATGTCATCGATGAACTGAATGTGTTCTGGAGCTCCACCTTTCTCCAAAGCATCATGGATCACTGCATGGCAGATGGTTGAACTGTGAATCCACCCCTGGGGCAAACGATTGAATGTGTACTGAATGCCTCTCCAGGTGAAAGCAAACTGAGGCCTGCATTCCTCTGCTATGGGAATAGAGAAAAAAGCATTAGCAATGTCTATGGTAGCATACCATTTGGCCTGCTTGGATTCCAGCTCATATTGGAGTTCCATCATGTCTGGTACAGCTGCACTCATGGGTGGAGTTACTTCATTCAAGGCACGGAAATCAACTGTCAGACGCCACTCTCCATTCTGCTTTCGCACAGGCCAGATTGGACTGTTGAAAGGTGAATGAGTTTTGCTGATGACCTTCTGACTCTCCAACTGACGAATCAAGTTTTGAATGGGCACCAAAGAGTCACGGTTGGTTCTGTATTGTCTGTGATGCACAGTTTGAGAAGCAACCGGCAGCTTTACATCCTCTATCTCATGTTGTCCCACAACTGCAGATTCATCTGAAAGCTCAGGTCTAATGGACAACTTCAATTTTCCTCCATCAGTTTCTACAGTTGCTATTCCAAAAGCCCATTTGTAACCCTTAGGGTCTTTAAAACGCCCTTCTCTCAGAAAGTCAATTCCCAAAATACAAGGTGCATTAGGACCTGTTACAACAGTATGTTTCTTCCACTGCTTCCCAGTTAAACTTATGTCAACCTCTATCTTAAACAACTCTTGAGATCCACCAGTGACTCCCTGAATAGTTATAGATTCTCCCCCTTGATAATTTGATGGTATTATGGTGCACTGAGCTCCTGTGTCAACCAAGGCCCTGTACTTCTGAAATTTTGAAGTGCCAGGCCACTGGATGTACACATCCCAATAGATTCTGTTATCTCCATTATCCCTTACCTCCCCCTGGCGGAAGGCAGGGCACCCCTAATGGTGGGGATTACCTCCACATGTACAGCTGGCAGAACGTCCAGCATCAGAATTAGGATCACTGTTGGAGTTATCAGAGTTGTTCTGGGAAACTGAGGAAGTGACAGCTACCCTCCTGGTATTGCTACCTAGGGATCTGCCCCTCTGCAGCTCCCGTAACCTCTTGAAAAGATCAGAAGTTGGTTGACCATCCCATCTGTTCATGTTCTCACCAAACAGATCACGCAGAGTTATCCAGATACTGCCACGTGATTGCCTCTGCTGTCTGTTTTGGTTTGGCCTGTTTTGGAATGGCCTCCTTGGAGCATGTCTGTTTCTGACAGCTGAAACTTGTATCCATCTGGAGGAAGAGGAATCAGAATCATCCCCCTTCATCAAGTTGGATATGGAGGTTTTAAGTTCCTCCTTCAGCTCTTTCATGCAATTCTTTATTTCTCCAGACAGAGTTTCAATGGCTGAAACCAAAGAAGTACGTGCGAGACTATCCTCCAACTGCCTCATTTGGTCAGTGAAATGGCCAACAGTAGGAGGCATTCCACCATAATTTCTTGCCACAATCCTGCTTGCCAGAATAGTAACATAATTAGGAGGAGCAAGCTTAATGAGCTTTTTGGCAAGGCCTGTTCCAACAGGAATTTCATCAGGATTCAGAGTCTTGTGATCTCCATACATTACTTCTCTCACAGCAAATTCTCTCAGACGCTTGATTCCCTCAGCTATTGTGGTCCAAGGCTTAGGGTTCCATGGTAAATCATCTCTGCTGGGGTACCTCAGCAAGACTGCCAGTAGGAGGCGTGCCCACAGAGAAACTTTACCAATGCACTTGCCTAGGTGCCTGTCTATGCCTGTATCCTTTGAGAGCATCCCCAACGGAGAGGCCGACTTGTCACCTACCACCAATGCTGGGGCTCCCATATCAAAACACCTGGCTAGCCAAGACAGGACTGGCTCATTATCTCCTCTGATGTAATCCTTCCTCACATGTCTAATTTCCTGTCTGGGTGCATTAGCTGACTGTATGTCATCCTCCTCCTCCTCCTCCTCCTCATCATCATCCTGAGGTCGCTGTCCCCATAATCCTGTTGTAATCCTCCGCTGAATTTCCTTGAGTTCAGAGGCTCTGCCAGCAGTTGCTAATCTACCAGGGTCTACATCATGACCTACATCTCCACCATCCATGTGGGGTCTCAAGAGGTCTACCAGAGTTTTAAGGCTAACCCTCTCTTCCTCACCAGAAGGATCTTTCTTAACAGAGGGACCCTGAGTAGAAGGACCCTCATCTCCATCTGCACCATCTCCTGCAGCATCTGCATCTCCTGTTTCTGCTTACAGTGGCCACCAAATTTACTGGCTTGGTTTTCACATTCACAGCAGAGTTGGAAGAGCAAGTAGCCTTATGTCTTTCTTGACACAGTGCTATCAGTAGCCGTATGATTATTCCAAGAAGTAACAAAATTAAGGCTAGCACAAGATATCTAGGGTACTACTGGTTCCAAAGACCCTCTGTAGTTGTAAGAGGAGTAACAAACTCAAATGTGTCTGCTAGCAGATCCATAGTTGAGTTACCATAGCTTCTTAGCCCAATAAGACCACAACAGAATTCACCAACATTCAGTAGCTTGTTCTTAACCCAAAGAAATGACTTATATGCCACATATCTCACAATCTTGTCTATCATGCAAGAAATGGCCCATCTGTAGACAATTGCACCAATAATAGATGAAATAGAATGACTCAGAATCCAAAACAGCTTCATTTTGCTTCCTAATCTGAGCAGAAATAAATCACAAGCAATCGAGCCCCACGTTGGGCGCCAAAAATAAAAAGTGTGTCGGTGTGAGCTGAAATTCCCCCCCCACCAACAATAACCAGGCTAGCCCAGTCTGGAAGCAAATGAAAAAGCTGTATTTACAAGCAGAGTCTAAAATCTACAATGAAATGCAATGAATATGTACAAATATACAAAATTCACAACATTCACAAATATATACAATCAACAGAAAAGCACAACCGATCTCCCTTTGCTTCCCCCCAAGGGGACCCTCCCAAAGGGGCCTCTCTCTCTCCCAGGAGCTTCCCCCCAGACCTCCCTGGACAGAGAAGCAGAGTTTGTTAAGCAGAAAGTTGTTAACTTAGCTGCCAAGTTCAGTATGTGTTATCTTCAGCCAGAAGAGAAGAAGAAACAGCAGCCAGACAGCCCAGCAACTGCCCCCACTGCCGAACGCAGAATGTGCAGAGTGCCTACTTTGTTTTGGGTAATAGTTCTTAAACATTTCTATCTATCCAATGGAAGTGTTTAGAACAATCGTGATTTTGCTTTCTTACACCCAATAGTGACTTATTTACATTCTTTCACTTTCTCTGTTCTGAACTTTGCAAGGAAAAATTAAAAAGACAGTTTCAAACCATCACACATACCAACACCCAAAACAAGATATATTCCCTGGTGAGAAGATGTTATGACTGGAAGAACTCTGTGGTTATGGCAGTATTTTAAAAAAGGTTAGTATGTTATTCATCATAATTAGCAGAAGAATGGCTGATAGAGGATTTGCCGAATCATAGAATCATAGAATGTGTTAGATTGGAAGGAAGATTAGAGATCACCTAATCCAACCTCCCTGCCTTGGGCAGGGACACCTTTCAACTAGACTCAGCTGCTCAAGGCCTCATCCAACCTGGCCTTGAACACCCCCAGGGATAAAAAATTAAAGAAAGATAATGTGGCTTATGAAAAATTGTCAGACTAACTTTGTATCTATTTTGACCAAATTTCCAATTTGGTTGATAGAGGTAAGATTGTTAATATAGTCAGTCTTCATCAACGTGTTTGGTTAGTACTCATGGAATATTAAATTTCCATGCAGTAATTGGATTAGTAAATTAAATTACTGACAGATGTGAAAATCTGTAGTCCTTTGGAGTAGCACAGAAATAATCTTTTGACTCACTGGTATGTAAAAATATGTGTGATTTCTTTGCTGAAAGAGTGGAATGGTGTGAAAAAAATGTTACTGGTATAGCATAGCATGAGCTTTTTGAACTGTCAAACTGTGTGCACAACTTACAAGAAGTACAAAACCTATGCCTCCAGAAAATTAAAGGCTTCACCAGTCCCTAGATAAGAATATTTTTACCTGATCTCAGGTACCTACAAGATAGGTATTTGATAAATACTTTCCTATAACTCCCAGTGAGGTCAGTGTGATGCTTGTCCGCTTATACTGGGAAAAGCTCTGCATAAGGGTTTGCTTGCTAACCAGTTTGAAATCCCCACACGCCATGATTTTCTGTATGAGTGGCTAGGGAGAATAATAATATTGCAGTGACCGCAGACACTGAGGAAGCTTGGAGGTAAGCTTCTCACAAATACATCTATAAACGGCTAAATTTCTTTTTTTAAAAATAGTTTCTAAGGCTTAATTTTAATACTTACTCTTCTAGAACATTTTTGCAGGAAAATGTCATGTTTAAAAGCAGAACAGGTCAAGTCCAGGCCTTGCTAGGAGGAAAGTCCTGCCTGTTTAATAGATTTCTGAAAGTCACAAATAAGAGACCTCTGTGGCTTGCCTTATATTTCCCATGTAGGGAGTCTCATTTACCCAGTGTCTTCTACACTAAGATCTTTCCAGTTCCTTTTCTGATGTCATCTGATGTTTTGTTGTAACTCCCACATTTCAATAAACAATGCTTCCTAAAGCTGATTTAGTTTTTGGAGACAGTATGAAAGGGAGGACAGAATGATAATGTTTTGCTACTCCCACAAAAATATATAATTTGAAAGCCTAAAGATGCACTATATAGCCAAGAACATCCTTTTCACATCCAAGTATATATCTCATCTGCCTCTGCAGCCTCTGTAACACCATCTTAGGGCTTTTTTCCAAGCCACGAATCTTAAGTAAATGACATATTAGCAGAACACAGGAACATAATACTTAAGATAGAATAGATAAGCTGTTCATATAGCTCAATAATCTGTTTCAGAATGCCTTCCTTGGGATCTCCTCTACCTCTGAAATAAGTGTCTAAGTCTGAACTAGATGCCTTTGTGATGTTTTGTAGACAACAGGGCAAGCAGTCCCTTCTAAGATTCAATTTGTTTGGCTTATTTTAGGTGATTACTTTCAGGTAAGATGGATCACACCCTCAAAGTGCCTTTTTTTCTCCCTGTTGGATGAAAAAAAAAAAAATCTAGATAATTACCTTGGATGTAGGCATCTTTGTTTTCTCACACTCACAAAGTCAGATGGATTCCACGTCTATGTCTTTTGCTTCAGAGAAAGCATAGAAGTTCCAAAGCTTCTTGATCCCACTTTGAAGTTAGCTCATGAGCTAATGCTTGGGGGTTAACTTTTAATTTTATGTCAAACTACCACAAGTATAGTAATTGAGGTTGTTATATTTTTTTAAGTCTTCTGTTTCCTGAAGCAGTTTCTTGCAGCAATGCTGTCTTTGTGTTTGCTGACTTCACACAGAATTTTTCATGGCAGTCAGTTGAAATACATTACTTTTCAGTTCTATGGACTATAATATTATTTTTAAGGTATTGTTTATGTTTGCTGACATTAATAAATTCCTTATAATTTGTATTGTTATTTATATTATGAGAAAGACTGTAAAGAGAAGAGGAAATGTGGAAACGAGGTGAAATGATTCAAAAATAAGAGGGAAAAGGGAAATGGGAAGGAGAGCAAAATAAGGTTTGGAAGATCTGGAAAGAGGAGGAGCAGAAAGGAGACCAAAAGATATGGGTAAGTGAGAAATAAATAGAGAGATCTGTGTAGGATCCTCAGGCTCACTCATTATTTTGTAGACTTTTATAATATCTCTTCTTTTCTTGTCCTTTTTAAACTTCACAGACTTCATCTTTTTAACCTTACAGTGTGTAAAGTCTGCAGTCTCCATTCTTCCTCCCATATACCTCATCATTTTTTGTCATTTTTTTAGACTTTTTTATTTTTACTATGTCTATTCTTGCACGTAGCCTTCACATCTGAGCACAGCTGTTGACCTACTTCTGTGCGATAATTCCTGTAGCATGGAAATCACTGATGTCACTGCTACTGAAAGAGTAAGTTCAGCAGGTCCATCACCTTCATAAGTTGAAGAAAGCATTAATGCTGGATCAAAATTTGATTTTTTGACACAAAATTGGAATTGCAGGTAACCATTCTCTAGAGGACGTGAAGCTGTCTACTGTTAGGATGGCTCAGTGTAAACTGTTTTGTGATTCTTTACATGAAGGCAGGTCTAAAAAGAAAAATAGTCATGTTTTAATCACAGGATCTCCTGATTTCTTCTCATGCATTCTCAGCTCAGAACCCTGAGAAGCAGTGAACTGTCTGTCCACACTTGTACATTTAAGCATGTCCAGAAATTGACCAGGCAGTCATCCTTGGCAACTCTTAGAAGATTTCCTGGCAGGGATTTGGCCTATGACAGCTAGTGCTCTCCCTCAGTGAGGTTTAGAAATTACAAGTCCTGGGGCAGTTCATAATCAACATTTTGTAAATAATTGTGTTCTTCTAGTTAGCAAAGAATTCACTGTCACATATATCAGCTCTTCCCTGTCTTCTGGGCTCAGTGCCCAATGCCATTCCCAGGCATACTGATTTTATGAATAAAATTGTCACTTGAAAAGGCCCTGTAAAAATTATCTTTTGACAGCCACGTACTGTTCAGCATATTGTGGTGTAAACAGTAGCAGAACCCATTTACAAGAAGGGATAAGAAATTTTAATTAATTTCTTCTTCTGTGGGGAATATTAAGAGGTCTCAACTGAAATTTACAACGGTTTTACAATTGTAAAGTAGAGAGCAATAATGCAAACCCTTCTGGCCTTACCTTGAGGTTGTCCAGGCTTTTCCAGTATTAATGAAATGAGGCTCAGTTGCTTGTCTCCTGCAACAGAGAAAATGAAACAGCTCAACAGACTTGCAAATCAGATCAGCATTTTTTGAAATACTGGCCCAGCATCAAAAGCATAACAGGGCTCCCAGCTTCCTGTTGCCTTCAGTGGAAAGGTAGGAACCATAAAGGAAGTTAGTAGTCCGATATAAGCCTGTTCTTGATTTGACAGTCACACTATTCCTGAACTGACAAATGGCAGCCAAGCAAGAAGTAGTCAAGCTGAAGCGTCACTAGGGAAAAAAGAGTTTTGAAATAGCAGTGCTAGACAAGGGCTACAGTAATTGAATTTTGAAGAGAGCTGACTGTTGAGGTATTAAGTATTATACACTGCACTGGTAATTACATAACAGAAGATATTAGTGATTCTTATGCAAGTGTTTGTTAAACCTGTAATTCAGACTTTATGAATAACCAATGGCCTTTGTTATAAGAAGGAAACTCGTACCTCATTTCTAAGATTAATCTTATTTAAAGCAAAAATTCTCTCTCTGACTAGCTGGTGGTATTCAGCCTAAATTAGCATTTGCTGAAGTGAGCAGTTGAGCTTCATCTGACATTTATTAGGACAAATACATAAAGACTGTGCTGTAGCAATACCATTTAATTGTCAGGGCAATTACTTGCCACTTTGGATATCAGAATTGTCACTGAATTAAAAAAAAAAAGTTAAAAGAAAGAATCTGTTGGGTTTTAAGAACCCAGCAGAAATGTTTTCCTTTTTAACTGGAGATTGTGTCTGAATTTTATATTGCTCATAAAAGTAAGAATCTGATCACACAGACTGCACCCAGGCGTAACAGGGAAAAAGTAATCATTTTAACAGTGGTTGGTCTACTTCTTGCGACTTCAAACCAACCCTGACTTTTATAAAAAAAATATGTAAATCACTGGATGCTAGGGGCAAAGTTCCTGTAGTGTTTATGGTACCTGAATCTCCCTAGAAAAACCGGGATTATTTGTTTTCTTTTCAAATGTATTAATAAATTAAAAGCTCCTGCCCCTTGTGTCCTCATACATTATTCTGTGAGCCTTACTTCATTTGCTCTTCAGTTTGCCTGGATCTCCTTAAGCAAATCAGATGTAGAAGTTGTCCAATAGCTTGACTTTTATTCTTATTATAAAAGCTTTCTTATTCTGAAAAATATTCATATAGTTATATTATTCCAGTATACAAGTAAACTTGCCATTGCATGACAGACTCCTCTTTGACTTCCCTAATTTATTGCTTGCTTTGTTGTCAAGTGTCTTCTAAAAATCTTTGCAACCAATATTGTCCATCTGCCATGTAAAGTTAACATCGCAGAGCCAGAAAAAATCTGGCATAGAAATGGGAGCCTCTTTAGCTCCAGGCTCTGATCACAAGTGCAGTCTTTGGAAGCCTATATTCTGGCTGCTCGTACAATGGCTGGCCTTTGGATTAATATAGGAATGCAAAGCTACAAGTCCCTTAATCTTCATAAAGAATGACAACCATCTCTAAATAGCTGGAGTCTCTTTGTTGGGTATTCATCCCTTCCTTCTTCCTCCTCACCAAAGTGGGATTTCACATCTGTCCAGATCAACTTCTGCATCCTTTTTCATATGTTGGTTGCTACTGTAGCTGGACAGAGCAGGGAAGGTAATTAGGTGATTCTTTGCTTTGTGAAAGGGTAGTTTTAAAGCAAACTCTAGAAAGAAGATAGTGAGATTTTTATATTAGATATACCAGAGACCTCTGGGTTATGTTGTGTGACCCAGTTGTCTAGAAATAGAATTTTGCTGCCTCAGCTGCTATTTACAAGCCCTGAAATTGTGGTAATGCATCCCATACATTCATTCAAGACTATTATCAACTATCATCAAAAGTTCATTTTGACTTTACCATGAGATAGATGATCCTGTTTAACAATCCTGCCTAATTAAGTGGCCTTTCTACTTTCTGAGCAGTACCAGACATGGTTAGGTTCATTTAAAGCTGTATTATAGTCACATGAGCTTCTGTATGTTATTTTCTGAGAAAAAAAAAAAAAAAAAAGTAGCATCTATGGAGGCCAGCACTTCAAAACTTGGGAAAATAATACTATTTTCAGATGCAGTGGATTAAAAATGTCTGCTACAAAAATGAGACTGAATCCTTGTAATTTGTAGATCAATTGACTGCAGGTTAACTTCTTTTCTTGGATTGAGAGGAAAAGAGATTGAAATGAATAAAAAGTCTAGATAACCTCTACAGGTAGTTGAAATCAAAGTGAAATATGATTGAAATAGCATCCTGGTGTCATAGTTCATTTATGATTACCTACAGTCCAGCAAATCAACAGAGGCTGAAGGCAATCTGATTCAAGAGGTCACACACTTTTTCTTATTTTGAAGATCTGGAGCTGAACACATTATTTTCTTGGTACTCTGGAGCGGTGCAATTGGTAGCTCTTATGAGTTGAGGCATCTCTCTGTATCTCCATTATGGGCTTTCTGGTCATTTCTTTGCCAACCCTGTTTCTTCTAAACCCTTGTTGATCTCTGGCCTGTTGCGATCTTGACTACATTGTCTTTCCTCATACTGATTACTGTTATACCCACACCAATAAAAATTTGTAATTAGTGAATGTAAACACAAAGCAGACTTTAACAATTCTCCTCAGTGGTAATCAGCTTTATCCAAGACAGCAATATTCCTTTATTTCGTGAAGTTGTTATTTGTCACAGCATCAGTGACTGCACATTTCCAAAATCTATCTCTGATGGTCATTTCCAAATCTCTTTAGCATCTCCTTGAACTATTTTGAAAAAGGGAATTTGGCAATTTCCTGAAGTTCATTTTTCCAGATATGAAGCACATGGTTATTATCAACATAAACCTGTGGCAAATCTTGGGCTTCATTTCTCCTCTAGTTGGAAGGAAATAAAAAAACAGCTAAGTGTGTCACCTCTGTCTGTCTGGACTTGCAGCTAGTTCTGGATCCCCTTAGCTGTGCTTCAAATGTCCTGCTGTTTGAGGTTTTGGTGAGTAAAACATGATGTAAATCTTTGATACTTGCCTCTGAGAAAAGGATAAAAACAGCTCATTATAAGTGAGGTCAAGAAATTTGGATTTGATGGGGAACTTCAAGACATTCCAATTTATCTCAGAAGTCAAATGTACTCTCTAAAGCTGAAAGCATCTTCAGGCTGGGGTGTTGCATCATATGCTGTAAAGGAAGATACTCAAAATGCAGTGAAAATGAAGTGATTCATTGACCATCGAATGCAAATGTAAAATAAATCAAAAACAACTCAGCATGCATAAAGTAACAGAAGAATTCTCTTCCACAAATTCAATTGCCTGCTGTTCAGATCTGTGGTGAAGAAACATAGCTTTGGTCCCCATGACACTTTGCGCCTATAAACAGGCATCCTTTCTCAGGAGACAGCTGTTTAAATGCAATAATTTGCATCTGTGAGGTTGCTGAAATTTCACAAAGCTGGTAATGGAGAAATGTATAAAAGACAGAAATGGATTTAGTGCTCTTCAAAGGAGAATACCTGTTGTGAATAGCAGCAATTTTTTTAGTGTCCATAAACCTAAAGGAAGAAGAAGTATCACTATTCTACAGCCACGATAGTTTTCAAAGCAATGTAACCTGCAGAGGTTCTCAAGAAAGAAAAAACCTGTACACAATAACCCCCACACCTCTAGCATTCCACATTCCACTTATTTCACCCAGGGCTGCATATTTATTTTGAGATTAATTTGTACATGTAGTGTACATTTGCCAAGTGTTTTGTGTTTTTTTTTTTCTCCTAGTTAAATCTTCAGTTCCAAAGCTATGTTTTAATCCTATTACTGCTAATTGAGTGAAGTCTGCAGTCTTTTTGAGTTAGGTGAAGTTCAAGTTGTAATTGGTATCAAAGAAAGGCACAATGCAAGAACTGAATATTAATATTTAACTCTTGCCATTTTATTATTTCCACTTGAAAATCACAGCAGTGGTTAAGAGACCTTTTTATGAGCTCATGAGAGTAGTGAATTGGAGGCTATGGGATAAGATTTTTCATTCATGCAGCAAGATTAGCAAAAATTGCTTTGTAAGAAGTGTAAATGAAATGTTATACTGGTGCCCAGTAGAACTGGTTATAGCTACTGGTCTCTCAGTATTCCTGTTATGAAATTTTTCCTGTAGGTTAAGTAGCTTCACTGTGAAATTTTGCTTAAGGCTAATACAGCATACAAGGTCCTAATCAAGGAGCTATTTTGTTTCAAATCTTCCAGGTAGCCTTTTGCAGATAGTTGGAAAGTGTGGTGGTTTTGGATTTGAGGACTTTTTAAATGACTGGTTTTAAAGCAGAACTTCTCATGAGATATGAACACAATGGTGGATTAATCGCTTATGACTGACAAAAAGGACAAAGACCACCCAGGACAAAGACCACCCCTTTGATTTCATATCCCTAGACAAGTACATTTGCTTTCCTAAAATAAGGTGGTCAAAGACAAAATGGTTAACTTATTCAAAGATCAAAGAAATGAAAATTGGCCATTGACTTGGTGGCTTTTTTCATTAGGAATTACAAGCTCTTGCTTTAATCAAAACCACAGTGTATATTCACCATTATACCCTTGGGACTGCTATAATCAATGATTTGAGATCAAACTGGATAGAGACCACAACACAGGAATGATTCCAGTAGCATAGTCATAGCAACTGTATTTCTCATAACTGTACTTTGATTAAGTATCATGGATACCAGAAAAAAATCAAAAGATGAGTGAGAGGAATCAAAATTATAGAAGTAATGTTGAAGTAGAGAAGTAAAGTGATTAAAACAGAGAAAGGAAGCAATGAAAAATTAGCCGTAGAGAAAAACATGGAAATCAGCAGAGTAAAAATGATGCAGCAAGGAATATTGTATATCTACCATTCACTTTACAGATCTGATAATCATTGCTTATTTTTTCTATTGAAATTGTTGTCCATCACAAGAAAATTGCACATAATCTAAACAAGTCATTGTATAAATAGTAATGGTAGCAAAGCTGGGTTCAGAGTGAGATATTTGATTCTAAACACTTGCTCTGTGCACTGTGGTCTCAGGCCAATGTACAGATAAACAAAGCTTTGCTAATTACACTCCAATTCTCCTACTCATATTTTATATTATTTTACTACTGTGTTTTTGCATTGAAAGGCTTTGCAAGGTTGGACCAAAACTGTGGCCCATGCAGGTCTAGCAGCTTTGTGAAGTCCATTATTATGACTATAGTGATAAATAATTCCTTATGCAGAACAGATCTCAATTGTTATCTAAAGCAAATGAGAAGGTTGGGTTTGATTCTTTTTTTTTTTTTTTTTTTTTGACAAGAGATTATGAAACTAACACTGGATTGGAACCAAGTGATAAATATAAGCTTGTAACTTTCATTACTGCTGTTATGAATTATGGACATATTTCTAAAGAACAGACTCTACATTTCTTTATATCTAAACCATAAATAATTGACCTGTGTCTTGGCTTTTTAATATCACAGAAGACAGATTACAGTTACAGGCCAAAGGATGTGAATAATTAAAAATAAGCTGCATTAGGTCTTGAGATAAGCTATCATATGTAACACATAGAGAATGAAAAAAATTTGAATGTTGCTACAACCACCTTCAACTGACTTAGTGAGAATTTTGCCTTGAAAAATTCAGTGGAACTCAACACAAATAAACAATGTCATTCACTTTGTGCTACTGAAAACATGGATTTTGTAGCTTAAATGACAATATTAATAATTAAAATACATTTCATACAGAATTTTTGAAGTATCATCCAATTCATTCAAACTCTAAACTTAGTCCTGTCTGTAGATTTTCCCCTTACTTTACCTTCATACCTTTGAGGGTTGGGGCTCATTGCCTCCAGCATCCTTTTCTATCTATTTATGTTAAGCTGTTTTCTGACCCCCACTGACATTTTGACAACACCATAAAAATTTTAAGGTTCCACCCTTCACAGTCTCACTGTAAGGAAGGAAGGTGTCACATTTTACAGGTGAAAATTTAAGATGGAGAGACACAATTTCAGCTCCTTATAGTACAGGACTTAGGTTCCACAAATACCTAAATGGATCCAGCTTTTTAGTCATGTAGATAATAAGCGTCTGTTTAAAGTTAGTTGCCCAAATCACTCTCTGTGATGAATGGTAAGATAGGCATGAGAGAATGGTAAGGCACCTCCAGAGGAATAAAATCAAAGGAAAAAAAAATCCTGCCTTTATATAAAGTTTCTCAGAGGTATCTGAAAGCGATTCATGTTCTGGATGTCCTTTCTCTTCCTATTGTCCAAAGGACAGTTTTTCTTAGCTTAGAGTAGAGTAGAAAACTATCCCTTAGAGATGAATGCCACTTGTGTTGAATGCTCAAAATTATCCAGGGACCCATGTTCAGGTAGAAAATTGCACCAGACTTTTTAAAGTCTTTGTGTAGCAAGTAACCACTGAGCCATTCTTGCAATCCAGATGATCTTCCTCCAGAGACTCAGTCCACTTCTCTTACATCCAAGTGAATCATGAAGTCTTTTCTACCCTTTAAGTCACTAATATGTACTTCATTCCTTCACAGCAGGATCGTCACCTATTACAACAAATACTATTCCACAAGTGACTGTGGGAAACTAAAGCGCATATTTTAGTCTAATGATACAGACAACTTTGCAACCTGCCCGACAGTATGCTCATCTTCTATTCTTCTGCTCCTCTGGTGCTAAGTACAGGCAGAAGTAGAACAAGATGAACTGGTAAATGTGATGTCTTCCAACACCTAGCACAAAGTATTTAGTGTTAAATGCTGTACATTAATTATCTGGAGTATTCACAATGTAAAAAACTTTACCAGAGTAGTTCTGCAACTTCCCTGCAGGCTGGCTAAGGAGCACCGTAAGGATTTGGGACTAATTCCAAAGCCCACTGAAAACAATTTGACTTAGCTTTACTTCCAGTCTACAAAAGCGCAGCATATTTAGGGTTACAGGAAGAACAGTTTTGCATCTGAAAAGGAAAATAGCTCTGAAAACATTTTGAAAGTATTTCAGGCAGTGATACTTCCAAGAGACTTGGTCTGATCAGACACTTCGCTGATTTGGATTTAAATCTTTATTAAAAACCCATGCTATAGAAGGTATTATCTTGGATCATCAGTAATAAAACTTAAGGGTGATCTAGGTCTTTAAAACCCTGTACCTGTGTGAATAAAAGGGAAAAAAACCCCAAACAAATCCACCAAACTTTCTACACCCCTATTTGACGTCTTTAAACCAAGACTATTTGTACAGGTCTATTTAAGCATACTTTCTACCAAAAGAAGTACTGGCAGCATTTCATAACTACTTCCCTCAGTTCTGTGTTACAGTTAATGGACCACTCTTCTGATAACAGCAGTATTGCTTATAACAATGTGATGATCCTCTGCAGATAGAAACTTTTTTTCTCTGGTTTATGCCCATTGATTCAAAAAATGATACTAGAGCACTTATCTGTGGAACATAGATTTGGAAGAAATGAGGCCTAAGTGGACTTTATTCTCAAAAATGACAAAAGAATAAAAAGAGAATATGCTAGAAGGGGTAGGGTCTTGCCAGTAACTTTTTGTCATTATTTGGTATAACCTAATATATAAATACACATCCCCCCCCTCCATGCATGAATATATATCTGCTTAAAATATCTTCTGTATCTTTATGTGGATGTGTGAAAATGTATATAAAAACTCAAAAGCTGTGAGGAGTGGTCCGTTATCATTCCGTTGTATGCGATACTGTATGTCTAAGAGCAGTCAATTAAGGCCCCCAGATGTTTGCTACCTAGGATTCTAATCTCTGGCTATTCCTAATGGATCAGCAAGAGTTTCATTACAGAAAGGATTCCCTCACACAGAGCAATTGGTAGTCAAACAAACCAGTAACATGTAATTGCTGTTATGGTTGTTGTGATATAGTATTTACTACTTTCTCATTTCTATTTAGAAGACACAAAAAAAAATAGTGGCTAAAATTGACTGACAGCTTATCATTGCAGAAGACAATCAAAATTAAACTTCTAGATTGGATGTTTAGGTATCTCAAGATGAGATTCTCAAATATGCCTACAAGACTTGAAATGCAGTCTCCCTGATTTCAATTGTGTACCAAATTATGCACCAAACAGGTGAATACACAGTTTTCTTAATTCAACAGCTCTACCCAAATTTCTCTGCTATGCCAACAACATTCATATATTTAACCTGAACTACCCTACCAATTATTTTTTTTCTACACTTAATTCTTTCACAGTTGGAAGATGAAAGTGGAATTTCTTTATACTTCTATGATGTTCCTCTAAATATAAGAATATTATTAGTCTCTAATGCAGTTTCCTTGCTGCCATTGTTGGCCATAAGCAGCCATTCGGTTCACTGGCTTTCTTTGCAGCCCTTAAGTTCATCGTGCATGTTAGTTCTTTCAGAAAGTATTTCTGAAATACCCACTGAAAAGGGAATTTTCTTAAGTATTAGTGTTAAAATTTCTTGAAGACTTCAGCAAAAATAACATATGTCTTTAACACATTGTGTTTCAGTAAGTGTCACTGTAATTTCGGTTATTAGATATTAGCAACTAGATTGTAAAAGACACTGATGGTATGTTTGAACAAATACTAATGCTTCAGAAACTTAATAGAAAGATTTAAAGTTCCATTCACCATCTTGAAAACCCAGTTTAGTGTAGATTGATTAGTATCTGATTTTCAAGGTTTTTCATGGGGTTTTGTTTGTTTGTTTTTGTTTTCCCTCTGCTATATTTAATATCAGTGTTTCAATTCATCAAAAATTTTCTCCTATACATGCCCTTGAAAAACTTTTTTCTACCTATTCTGACTGCTATTTTCTACTTCTAAAAATGTTGATGTTGTGTTCTCAGTCATGTCTATTCTTACCTTTCAATTAATGTTAACATTAGAGAGTTTTTCCACAATAATTTCTACATTAGAAGACAGTAGAATGTTTTTTCAAAAATAATAATATTTTCATAAACAGTATTATTACTTCTGTACTGCCTCACCTTCATATCATTGTAGAAACTGTGGTCTTGTATGTTTTCTAAGATTCAAAAATGCCATGGGGACTTTCTAACTCTCTGAAATCAGTTGAGAGTCCCCTAAAATTTCTAAAAAATCAGATTCAATAAATATATTTGATTTTTGGCTTTGTAAGGAAACTCCAGGAAACTACTATGAAACTCCAGTTTTTCTTCTGTTGTCTCTCATGGGTGCTTCTTCAGGTTGAGTTGCATTAATTAAATGAGAAAATTTTCGATACGCCTTAGAGTGAAGCAGTGTTCCAGAAGGCTCCTTTTCAAAGTGGCATCCATCACTTTCCCAAAGCAGCAATATTTGATCATTTTTAACATAACTTCCTACAGAAATGTGGCATTTTTTAGCAGTAGTTGCCATCTGTTTGCTCATGATTGACCTTTCTTTTTTTCCATCTCAGTAGTTCTTGAACCTAAAGGCCAGTACCAACAAGTGTTATAGAAATCCACAAGTTGGTAAAGAAAAAAATTGTACCACAAGGACTCCTCAGAGTCATAAGCAAGGGCAGATGGTGTGTATGGGCTCTTGGGCTTATGTGGGGCACTGGCTGAGGAGCCCATATGCTGCAAGCCCCCTTTCCAGACAGCAGATAACATCAACCGTTGGAAGGCATGGTGTAGTGACCATGACAAATAATACAAAACAGAGTAACTGGGAACCCTGGGCAAGAAAGCTTTGAGGGAAATATGACAGAAACCCAAAGGAAACAGTGCTGTATCAGTTTCATTATTCATGGACCAGCTTGTTAATACACAACATTTAAATTATATTATATGTAAGTAACAGTGTAAAGTGGGACAACTGCTACATTTCATTATCATATTTCTTCAGTTTGCAAGCATTTTGAGGAAGTCTATATTTTTTTATTGCAGTTTGTTAAGGTAGTGTAACAAGTCAATGCTTTCGTCAGGCATTTTCAGTTTTGATGTGGGTTTTCTATTTAGCTGCTGTGCTTCCAATGTTATACATGTGAAAATAGATACCCTTTTCCTCTGAAAACCTGAGATTCATAATTTGCTTCATCAGAGTCCTGAGTAGAAAGTTCATGGAAAATGTTAAAAAAAAAAAAAAAGAAAAAAAAAAAAAGGCAACTTTCCTAAGCAATAGTAATAATTTAAGAGAGGAATAGTAGGATTTTGCCACTGTTTAAATAAGATATGCTTGTTATTAGCTAAGAGAGAGGATCTAAAATTAAGATGCATTTGCCAGGGAAAAAGCTCAGTTTCTGAATCATGTTACTGAAAGAAGAAAAAGACAGATTCATCAATGTGACCAGTTCCAGAGCCATCCAATAATTTTTCTGCATTTGGCAGACAGGTAATTTTGGACTGCAGCATTTTAAATTGATTTAAGAAGAAGGTTGATAAAATCTTTGATGTATATTATTTGTTGTAGTACTGAGAGATATTTAATTTGCTTTCACTTTGGAATGTCGTGTGGTTTTAGCCTAACAATGCTCAGTTCGTACAAGGTTCAGACACTTAAGTCCATCAGCGTAATATAATTTATAGGCAGTTAATAATATGCTTATGAATAACTTGGACTTTTTGTCTGTGCAATTTTGTTGCTGTTTGTGCTTTTCTTCAAGTTCACATCAATTGCTCTTGAAGGGAATTAACCCCTCCTATTCTCTGCTGTATTCCTTATCTACAGCAAGTTTATCTTATGGCATGGCTCTTGGAGACCCTTTATTAAAGTGTTCTAATTTAAGAGTTAAATATTAATTTGTAAGACATAACAAGACTATCCATATATGAGTTTCTGTTCTTCCTGATTACACAACAAATAATTTCTGTTACATACTGGGGGTTTTTGTAGAGAAAGGAGTCTAGGATATTTGCAGCTTAGCTGCCACACGAGATGGAACTTCTGAAAGACCTCTGCGCTGGGCTGCTCCTGTGGAAGTTGTAAGGAATTGTTATTGACCTCAGCAACAGAGCACTTTCAGAAGCCTCAGCTGTGACTGAAAGAGCTTGCAGTCAGAAGTTATTGGATAATTCTTATTTCTTCAACCAGATCAGTGCCCCGGTGTGCAAATCATTATACAGACATAGTGAATCACTTCCTTAAGGGCCTTGCAGCTAAAAAGGACTTTATTGACAGAAAGCACGTCTTAGACTTCCAAAGTCTCAATGTCAAATTCGGCAGTACAGAAAGAAGTGGAGAGGATAGCAGTAATCATTCAATACAGATACCTAAGTTGCGTGTTTCTTTAAATGCTATTGTCAATCTCTTACTTTACTACATTAAAAAAATAGCTGGAGCTATATACAAAACAAAGAACTCTTCTCTAAAATAAAGAACTGTTCTCTAAAATAAAGAGCTGTTCTTGGCTTTGGGGTTCACTTCAATGAGTGAGGTTAGGGATTCTGGGAAGTCCTGGAATATTTCTGTAACCACGAAATCTTCCTTCAAAATGAGCAAAATATTCTCTATTGGACCCTTCAGTGTAAAAGAGGCAATATTTAGAAATTTAGAAAACGGATGTATAGAAATTATCTGGTGCACAGAGTCTGAAAATTCTCTTTAGTCTTGTCTCAGAGTGTGTTGCTTCATCGCTGTTTTAAATGCTATGAAGTGGTTCAGGAGAGTGGGGCATCAGCCTGTGTGGTCAGATGGCTTCTCGACTGAGGGTTGTGTGATACTGCTTTAATTTAGTAGCAACGTGAGTAGTTGTGCCAGCTGCGTTTTTCAGGTGAGAGATAAGAAACTAGTGGGAGAAGGCAGGCACATGCTGAGCGGTGGATAGTCTTCTGTTCACAGTTCTCTGAAGGACCAAAGCTCCTCCTAGCCTCCTCTACCTGGTGAAGGTGTTCTCAGCACAGCACTGATAAGAAAATATATGGTGGCTCCCCTTTTTATGCAATATATTCTGCATTATCAAGGGATTCAAAAGCTGGAGGCTAGATTTTTCCAAAACCAATTTTGGTAGCCTTTTGTCATTAATCTCTGTCTCTTTTAAGGAATAATTCTTGGGGAATATTTTAGTCTGCACTCAAGGTACTCTTCTGCTTCTCCTATTTCCACAAACTATCTTCATTTTCAAATAACCAAAACTTACTGTTCTTTGAAGAGAAATGACTTGATATCTGGTTTACCTGAATTACGTATTAATGTGCCAGAAATCTTATATTTGGTCTGTTTAATGAAGACAGAGTCAAGTCATGGAGTGTGAAAGATCCATATTTTATGCATGGACACAACAATGTACAAATTACTTCACAGGACTCTTGTTCTGTAGTTTTGATGCTAACACATCTTATGAAACCAAGTTTGAAATTGAACACTTGATAAGTATGAATTCATGGATGATGAATTTTGTATTAGGCCTGCCAACAGGTCAGACTAAGCAGTGAGCTCAGAGATGGTATTTTAGTTAGACTAACAGAAATATTTTGCACACCATTTTTCTGAAGATGGAGCTTGAGTGGTTGTGAATTTATAGGGAAAGTATATCTCCTTTCACAGAACTGTAATTAATAACTTTCTGTCTGGACTTTGTATACAGAAAGCAGCACCATTTTAAGCTTATTTAGATTCTTGTGGCAGAAAAATGAAATCTATAAACAAACTTTCTTTCTTTAATCTTCCTCAACTACTCTATGCTCTTGGGTGTTTCACAGATTTTTATATAAGATTCCTGTAATTATTGAGCTATTCTTTTGACCTGGTTGCTTGAAGGATATTGGATTTCTGTTATCTGCAAGTGGAGATTAGCATTCACCTGGAGTGCTAAAACACTGCTGATTTTTAAGAACAGATTTATTATAAAATATTTTTTCCCCCCTATCTTGGCCTTCAGTATTCACATTTAACTCATTGTAATAGCTGTTCAGTATAATTTGTGGATGACATTCCTTGGGTAAAATTTACTAAACACTCTAATGTCTGCAGTCTAATGTTATAACCTAACTGGTATCTCTGAAAAAACAATAATTACATAGTTGGATAATTAATTAGGTGCTTACATTATGACTATATTATGACTTAAAATAACTAGAACATGTTCTATGTGGCCTTTTTTCTGCTTATTTAATTAACTGCTTTCTTGAAGGACCTCTTTCTTATCCATACTGAATCTCAGAGTACTCTCTGAGGACCCAGTTTTACCTCTTTTTTATAGCTTCCAGCTTTTCAGGTAGAGCCATTGATTTCACAGTTCCCAGCCACACAGCAGTCACTGTAAGGACCTAAAACTGCTGACATTGCCTGCAGTGGAACTACTTAAAAGTAAGCCATACCTAATTGTGATAGGTTTGGTCATAACTGTGACCCTTCTGGTTTGTGCCCCTAAAATACTGTCTCAAATCCCAAATTTTCTAGGGTTGTTGGAGCTGGAGTGTGGTTATCTGTGGCAACAGGGTACACCCCATGGGACTAGTGGTGATGCCCATTAAATAGATGTCTTTTTTTCTCCTTTTGGGTGAAAATGAAGAGAGTATTAAATGTGCATTTTCTGGATTTGGAAGCTCATGAACAGTAGCTAATTTTGTGAACAGTAGTCTGGGCTTTGACCTTAGAACAAAAAGTTTATATATTTTTTTTCTTTTGTATACTTATCATTACCATTTATTTCTTCTTTTGTCATGAAATTTTGGACATGGAAATATTCCTAGCCATATTATCAACAAAGAAATGTGATCTTTCCCTTCTGTTAAGTACAAAACTATTGCTAGAAATTGTCTGTTAAGATATAAAGCAATATCTGCCTCTCAATACAACAAAGATCCTTTCTGAAAGAAATGAAGAGTGGGGAGGGGCAGAGAGAGGAAAAATGAAATATTGTAAAATAACTCTTATTTCTATATATACAATAAAAGTACTAGACATTATGCTTGTAAATAAAGAGACATGCATGTGGGGAGAAAATTGGTGTTGCTAAGGCCAGTGACCTCCACAAAGAACGAAGACAATTGTAAAACATTATCTATCCAGTTCACAAATCTTCTTCAGCCTCTGTTGTACAAGCCTGAGTGAAAACATTGTAGGCAAAGCTTTAAAAGAACCTGGAGGACTGTACAAAAATGCCAAGAATTGGATTAATTGGCATAATACAAGGTGGCTGGGCACAGTTGGGGAAAGTGTCAGTGTAGGGAGAATCCCCACCAAGTAAGACTGTCTGTGCAATTAGCTATCTGAACTCTAACCCTTCTAGAATAATTAATGAATAACAGAGGGGATCAAGACAAAGACACAAAGTGATTTGGTGGGTGCTAGCAAGTAATACATCAAAGAATGCTGGTAATTGGCCCTGTGGCTTTCATTCTTTGCCCTATTTCTTTCAATTCATTGACTCAAAATAATGGGTTCAGGTTCATTATCAACAGGTTTTAGCTGCAAGAGCACAACACTTCAACAAAGCTATGATTGTAGCAGTGCTGGTGGCTGAGAAAAAAGTTGTAGACTGTAGCACACTTTCTTGAAAGGGAAAGTAGCAGCATAGTCATAGGCTTTGTCTTACATGAAACAGTTCGTATTCACGAATTTGCTCAGAGTTTTCTAAGACTTGGTGTTCGCTGAGGTTACAATGCTGGAATACAGTTGGTATGGTCAGGTATGTATAACTCCACTTCAAACCCTCTTATAGCAGCATCTTCTATATTCTGTTCCTTCAGCTGTAAGAAATGAAATAGAATTCTTGACATCATGTGTCACATGTACATGCTGTTATTTGCATACTAATGGAGACAGTTTAGAGGCATTTATCCCCCCATTTTGGCAGCATTGCAGTAAAAGGAAAATTACTTATTTTTAAGCTGGAAAAAATATCTTCCTTATTCACAAAATTTTACTTGGGGGTGTGACGGTTTTTCTTGGGGCCAGAACTGAAATCTCCACTGTTTTTTGTTTCTAGTGTAAATGCTGTCATATAAAGTTGATTTGATTAGAATAGCTTTTCATGAAAAATAGAAGAAACAGAAGAATATTAGAATAGTCATCTTCAATGAGTGAATGATGTGTGTTTTTTCTCTGCTGTTTCATTTTGCCGTTCTCCACATTTTCTCCACATTTATAGACTATATCATATGTTGTTTATTATTTTATTACCATTACATTAAATACAATTGTGTTTATCGTTAAAAACTGTGTGGCACTATGATTAAAAACTATCCTTTTTGTTTAGTATTTGAAAAACTTGAGAAGTTGGTTAAATTTTAGAAACATGCTTATGAACACAAATGAATAAAAAATTATTTTTTCTTTAATTTAAGAGAATATTTTTAGTTTTGGTTCATAGCAAATGCACAAAATGCCATAAATATTTTAAACAACAAATTGTGCTCCTTAGTCTTATGGACAATAACCTGAAAGCTTCCTGTTCCCTCTGACAATTTTGTTAGGAACTAGCTGCCAGTGCACCTATTGGCTGCCTAGATGTTATAGGTCATATTCTAATCTCTGTTATGTCACTGTCTTTTTAAAATAGCTTAAATGAAATTCATGCAGCATTTCATTTTGAGACAACTGCATTTTGTAATTGTGAAATCATAAAGAATCATAAAGAATCTTGAATAATAACAAAGTTAGGTAAAAAGTTCCTGATATGTCTTGTAGTATTTAATTTTCTTTTTAGTCATGTTCCTGAGAATAACAATTATGTATGAAATATTAAAATAAAGACATGATTTACCAGTGTGTAAATACAAGTAGAAACGTGAGGCATGACTGGCAACCTCCTCCTCTTTAAATGCACTTATATTGTTTGAAATAATGTTGTCACTGGTCTGTGTATAGTAGTTCTTTGTTGTTGTCTTCTATTATGCAGATTTATCTATTAGAATACATGCCTTATCCATAACTCTGTCCATGCCAAGGACAGAAGTATTTCAGTTTTTGAGACTAGCACATATCCTAAACTGAGTAGTAGGTATTTATATATCGAAAGTAACACTTCCTAAGTTTTTTCTTTGTTTGTTTGGTTTGTTTTGTTTTAAATTTAATTTTATATATTTGTAGTAGGACATCGCTTAACACTGGAAATACTGCTACTAGCCTAGTATGACAAAACTGTTGGAATGTTTGCTTTCCCCTCTCTTCAATCCAAGCTAGTTTTGATAGAGGTTTCTTCTTTAAATCTTGGTATAACTTAGAAGATATGTGAAACACTTCAAGATAATTTCAGGGTTATTGTTTCCTTTAAATTCAAATTCTATTTTTTATGGAGGCTTCTCATAGCACTTAGGAAGTCTTTTCCATCTGTTTACATTGGGACATGGGTGCCCAAGATATATCATCTTCACAATAATTAATATTGAAGGTGGAAAAGAAACAGTAAACTCTGATTTATTTTAGACTTGCCACTGTTATATGTT
The DNA here is from genome assembly GCF_027791375.1 of Indicator indicator. Classification (NCBI taxonomy): domain Eukaryota; kingdom Metazoa; phylum Chordata; class Aves; order Piciformes; family Indicatoridae; genus Indicator; species Indicator indicator. Next base: position 34,370,076 of record NC_072012.1, read on the forward strand.
GTTAAAATAAATATTTAAAAACTATTTGTGTTGTGAAAAGCCATGCTCACAGTGCCTTTTGTCACTATAATTCAAGATCCTTAGCTGACAAAATACTGGTTGATCTTGTCCCAGAGGTTCTTTCAGTTTTTCAGAAAGTTGCTCCTCTTTTTGTATAATTTTACCTTCAAGTGAATAACAAGGCTTTAGGGGAGAAGGAAAATCGTTATTAAAAATACACACAGGCTTGATCAAAATAACTTTGATGGCTAGAATGATGAGAACAGCCATTCTTTTTCTTTGACAGGTATTTTTTGGTCTGAGATTTGAGGGCACCAATATTGATTTAGAAAGCTCTGTGGCTTAGTTTCAAATGAAATGTAAAACTTTTCCATTTTCTCACCTATCAACCTCCATAAAAGAGCAGCTGCTCTTGCAGGGAAAAGAACTGGTCTCACTTTGGGTATTACCATTCATTTCTAAGCAGCTCCCATTTATGTGACTCGGAAAGGAAGCCTATCTTTGTTTAGGGTACGAGTTCTGACTCTAGCAGCTGGTTACAAGTCTGGATTCCAGGCTGGGATGTGGCATCGTGACCCACTTGAGAGCATTCTTTCCAGCTTGTGCGTCCTAGTTTTCTCCTCTATCCTGAAATGACGATGGTAGAAGACCTGGCTCTACCTCTTCTGTTAGCAGATGCACCCCTGGCACTGACATACATTCCTTCTCTCCAAAGAAACGGTAGCAAGCCGAATGAGCCAGGGTGCTGGCTTATACCCTTGTTTCCCCCCAGAAAATCTCCCAGAAACACACAGGAAGTTCCTACTTTCTAGCACTGATGATCAAAATTACTTGCATACACTGAAAATAGATTAGGTTTGATAGCAGAACTAACCATATATGGGAAAGGCAAAGGAAGAGGGGCTGAGTGACAGCCCTGTCTCTCAAACACATTCAGTTCCTGTCTTCTAGTGAAAACAGGAACAACTCCATTCTTTTAAGGACGTTTAGTAGCTGAGAATTAGAATATACCCTGCTGAGTTGCTTTCTAATAGAAAGTGCAAGAAGACTGCAAAGGAGAGGGGACTCTTGGTTGCTGAAGGTCAGTTCCTGTTTCAAAGGCTGACCTCCTTTGAAAAGAGGTCTCTTTGCCTAGTGTTCCCATAGGAAGGGACCTAGGGGCTGGATCCACACTGGCCTGCAGTAAGAGAAGTGCTGAGCTTACATTCAAATCACTGTTCCCTGAAAAAAAAAAAAAACATTTCAACATACCCTTAGGTGTCTGACTCAAAACAAGATACTTTCTAAACTAGCAATTTCATTTGGCTGATTTGTCTTGGATAACTCAAAGTTGTAAACTTAGAACAATGCAGACTGTTAAACATGATTTTTAAATCTTCATTGAAGGAGATTTCATTTGTCCTGTTATCCACTACACAGTGTCTTACTGGGACTGTTAGAAAAATATGGACTAAATGGGTCTGGAGAGAAAAATTACATTTTTTTTCCAAATTTTTAGATGCTAGAAATGGAAAAGCCTAAGACAGTCATAATTAAATTCAAGGAGTGCAATCTGTGTTTTTGAGTTTTATTTCTAAACTATGTCATAAGCCAGTTTTATTACTAAGTCTCTTGAAGGTAAAAGTATTTCCCAGAACAAAGCCTTTTGTGACTCTTAGGTGAAAGGTTTCTATAGAAGGGAAACATTTAAATAATTACATTTTAATGAAATTATTTCTCTAACAGTGAAAAAAGGGAACATTCGTAGCTTGGAGAGTGGAGGGAGCTCTCCGTTATCAATGTTTGTACTTTCTCATGAAGTGCATTCCTTAAAAGAATAAGGAATCAACTCTGGATATCAGGGGAAAGGGTGGCAGGGTGCTGGAGGGCACAAGGATGCTGAAGAGAGTCCTGATCAGCCATTTTTTCATATAAATCTGTTACACAGAATCCAGAAACAACAGGGAACACACAAGGAGAATTAATAAAATTTTGTATCTGCTAATGTGTCATTCACCAACCAAGAAGAGAGTAACTAGTCCTTCTCTCCTCTCTCCCCAAAGGCCAGGCTACCCATTTCTGTCTGCTTTGCCACCCTGATACCCTTCGTGATATTTTTTTATATCCCTTGCCAAAATTATCTCTAGCTGGAGGTCCAAATAGATTTTCTCATGAAAAAAGCCAAACATTTCTGTGAATGTTGTGTTGTCTGTGGAGCTTTGAATCCACCTCAGGTTTTCAAGTGCCCTGTGTGGAGCCAGACTGTCCCTGTCTAGAGGAGAGCTTAGGTGATGGTGCGTGCATATATATTTCACATTGCTGTGAGAATAGCAATGGCATCTTCAGCATCTTTAAGAGAAATCAGCTTTATTTCAGTGTCCAAAGTGGGCAGTGTCTGAGCGTTTTATCTGTTTGGTGGTTCTGTTCCTGTATAGATATATTGGACCTCTTTCTTGCTTGGTGAGATCACAGCCCCTATTAACTTCAGTATTGTGACCAATTATTGTGAGCTGCTGTTTGAAGCTCAGCCTGTCTTGCTCTGGTTTTGAGCAATGCACCAAAAAGCTGATTGTGAATGAGACCTTTCAATGTATTTTAGCATCTTTCAAGTAAAGAATAATTAAAACAGGAAAGTACCATGCTAGTTGTAGCTATTGTGTATCCTAATTCTTGCTTCTCATGAAGAATTAGGTGAACCCTTTAATATTACACAGAGAATAATAGTGTATGGCAGATAATGGATATTTTCTGAACAGAACTCAGGGATGTAACTCCCACCTTTGAAATTATTTGAATGTGAAAATTCAAATATGCCCATAATATTTACAGGAGCTATAAATTCTGGGCTTAAAAGAGACAAAATTGCCTCCCTCAAGGGTTTAGTGAGTAGACACTACTTCAAGAAAGGGGAAAAAAAAGGCTTAGGGGAGTTAGTGTGATTTCAAGTTATTCATAATTTGGTAGGAGATCATTGCATTACAAGAGCCTGTCCTGATTACAGAACTTTCTAATCTCAATCCAAGATAAACATGACTTCAACACCACATACACCTGAGTTGGCCTTTTAAATACCCAACATCCTGATCCATATTCAGGGATTTTTTTCTCCAGTCTTCCTGCTGTGATGAAAGAGTCATCTCATCTCATATTAATTTTGTCTCAGCACATGGAATATCATTATGCTCTAGCTTTTGGGGCAGATTTTCTCATATATTTCTGAGAATTTTAAAGCTGTTAAAGTAATAGCTAAAATTTCCACCTCATTTCCAAAAAACGTGTTTTGTTTGTGAGAGGAAGATGGTGTTACGCAAACTTGACCCTGAGCAATTGTCTTTAACAGCCATTGAAAGTCAGATATAGAACCAAATTTCTAGTAGTTCCTTAAGAGATGAACCTTGTCCCCACCCTTCATAGAAAGGGAAGCAAGATCCATGAAACCCCCGAGTGCTTGCTTCCCTCAGCATTACTGACCTCCAGCCAGCCAGTCGAATCTGCAACCTGCCATATGGGTAAAGAGCTAGGGTGAGTAAAGGGACAGGCAAGTATCTGCTTCCAGGGATCACTCTACTTCTTGGTGGTGGGGGCAAGCAGTTGTCAGGGTCTAACCTGTGTTCAGGGACTGCAGAAGAGGGTATAGGGCCTTGCAGTGGTACTGGCAGCCCTGGGGACATGGAGACTTCCTGCATGCCTATCTGAGCCTTGTGGGCAGCAGCTGTCTTCCTAGCAGGGCTGAGAGAAAAGCATCTGCACAACAGGACTTAATTGTGTAGTCACTAATAATCAATTTTAAGACTTGTATTTTAACTGCCATTGAAATTGCAGTGCATTTTTGTGGCAGGAACTGGTTGGCTAAAAAGATATGTTCAATCTGGATCTGGACTGCCTTACAATCAAACTATTGTACTTCTATAGCCATAGCATTGCACCGTAGCTAACTGGGTTTAAGTTAGGCTATTAACTTAATAAACTACTTTATGAGAAGACAAGAAGATTTCATTGCCCTGTTTTATAAGATTAAATTTGTTGTACTATATGAAACAAGACAAGCTCCTTACTGCTTGTTTACACAAAACTTCTGTTTAGTTTAGTGGAAGTTTTGCTGACAAATTCAGAGCAAGACCATATTCAGATGTCTACATCATGCCACACTTTTCCAATATGCAGTTTATTCCTTCCCCTTGTTCGTTCTATATTTAATTATGAAATATTTTTTAGAACTATGAAGACTTTAACAATCATGTATGTACAGATGTTAAGTCCATGTATATGAATATATAGACATCTTTATTCATTCACAATTAAACTCTCCACCATAAAAACTTGATTCTAAATATAGACAATATATCCCCAAGGGAAAGGAAAATCAAAACCACTGATCTGAGGAAGGAAAAAAAAAAGACAACCAAACAATAATGCCCCTCTATGCCCCAGACCTATAAATACTGTTTGGTATCTAAAGACCTTGATCATACTTGGTGTTTTTGCCTCCACGGTCATGGATAAATCTTGCAAATGTGGATGTTCAAAATATAGATGAGTTTTCAAAGCCTGAAAATTATTTAAGAGCATGGTCTACAATAAGATCAGTGGGAACTGTCATTCCTGAGTCACTTTGTGGTTCTCACAAGGATATCCTGAATGTATAATTTCACATCAAAGTCAATATGCTCTCTGCAATGCTGAGGGGAGCAATTGACTTTTAGAGAACTGTAGAGAGCTATACAGGAAGGTAGTTTGGTACTACCATGGCAACTGACAGGACTGAGTAAAATCCATACTTATTTATCCCAAGATATATTATGAATCTTCTTCTAGTTAGTTTATCTTATCTGGGACATTCTAAAAGTTTGACATCCGGGCTAAGCTTGTTGTTCTGGAGAAGCAAGATGTAACACAGATCAATTTGCCTGTTTTACATACAGTCAGGACACAACTCCCTAATTCAATGCAAAACTTGTATTCTGGAATTGACGTAATTTCTATGGAAAAAAAATATTGCCAAAACCACCTCAACAAACAAACCCCCACAAGATTAAATTCAAAGCTGTTTCTTCATGTTGATCTACTCCATGCACCCCAAATTCAAGAATGCCCAGTGCCTTTGTTGAGTGGAGGAAGACAAATGTAACCATCAGTCTTGAGGGATAACACTTGCCTACTAGAGACTCACTTAGGTACTTTGCTCCAGGGTAACTGGTTGTGTTGGGTGAATACAAGTGTGAGGGTGTAGCTACTGTAACTGCAAAAGTACTTAAGAAAATGAAGGTGCAAATTAGAAGTTGTTAAAGCAGGTCAGTAAAAGGCCAGATGCCCTTGAGCTGTGCTTTGCCTTGATGTGTTGTATTTTGATCTGTCCGCTCTGTGTTGCTTCACCTTTATAGAGTTATTTAGACTGTAAATTTTCCCTAGCAGTTGTTTTCCCTTCACCAGAAGAGAAAGGCAACTTCTCTGTGAGGAACTTTTTGCACAAAGGCACAGGAAGTTGTGTCACCAGATTTTTGTAAAGCCACCTTGAAAATAAACTGTGAGCAAGTGGGCAGAGGCCCAGGATTTGTTTCGCAGTCTGCTACTTTTGGAGGCTTTTTAGGACAGTACTAATATGTTACCTATCTAGATGATAATCTGGGCTGGGCAATGCTGTGGTCACATCTGCCTGTAATTGGCTTCATTCCAATGGGACAGATTCTGCTGAGTTGTGAAAGCAGGGGAAGTAGCACAAGGCTGCAGGCTGTTGTCAGCACAAGGCTGGCAACCGAACAAACTATCCTACAGGCAATAACTATACCATGGTTCAGTAAAGGAGTGCTTGCAAAACCAGGCACAACCAAGTGCAGAATAACCTTGCTGAACAAGCAGCCAAAACCAATGGGATCTATTAAATTTTTATCTTGTCAGAGTCTACATAAGAGTGTCCAAAAACTGTTGGTTTGATGTTTTCTTGCAGGAAAAAATTAAGTATAGGCTAAGGGGAAGCTGTTTCTCAAGACTCAGGTTGTACATGTTGTAGGAAATACTTGTTGTTTTCCCAAGTTTCACACGATGTTTCAAAGCCTCCCTTCTTCAGAGAATGTTCAACCCAGCTGCCTGTATTTGCATAAGTGGAAGCCCACTCTTACCTCCCTGTGTGGCTAGATGTGGTTCAAAGGCTTTAGGGGATGAAGCAAGATATTGCAACACAAAATCATTTCCCCCCTTTTGATTGTCTGATGAATGAAGGTTAAAACTGCTCAACCAAAGCAAATCCAAACGCATTCAAATGAAACTGAAAAAGAATTGTATTAAGTGTCTAAACAGTCACACCGTCTGTATTACAGAGACTGCATATGCTTTCATGTCTGTGTCTAGAAGCTGGATGTCCAAGTTACCTTTATAATAAACAGAGCTGAGAACTCAGAATGCTTCTGTGCAGTCCTCAGCTGTCAAAGGCTGGTCACATAAATCACCTCCTGAAGACTTTTCTCCCATAAGAGGATCATCTCAGGTAGAGATGTCTAAATTTGAAGTGTCTAAACTTGGGCAAGATGAATGCGTGGCAAGAAATAAGACTTGCCTTGAAGAATTTGTCATTTTTCTAGGGAAGGCAGGCAAAAGGGCAGCAGAAGGGTAGAACAAAGAAGTTGCAGAAATTATCTAAACTGACCCAGCCACTCAGTCATTGAAAGGAATACATTCTTGCTGTCCTGAGACAAAGTTTCCCTGTGTATCTCAGATCCAGTGTATTGTGTATATAGTCTATATTATTAATTTTGACATGCTCCTCTGAACTTCCTTGTTAAGTCAGTCTTAAGCAATAGCTGAAAGCCTGAGGGTGATGAAGGGGAGAAGGAGGGATAAGAAGAAAATTCTCACACTTCACAGCCTAATCTGAAAAAGGAACTGCTGAAAGTTTTGCAAGATAACCAGACACTAAAAAAAAATTTAAAAAAAAAAATCAAGTTGTTTTGCAGCCAGCCAAATGCAGTTCCACTGCAAAACAATTCAGCAATGGATTTTAATGCAGCTGCAAACTTTTTTTTCCTTTTTATTATTGTATAAACTAATGACAGTGCTGTAAGTGGAAATTCACAATCTATAGCGCATGGGTTATGGGTCGGAAATATGGAAATACATTTTTTGAATCACTTTGTGCTTTTTCTCTTCCTCGTTTACATTGGATAAATGTAATAAATATGCTTGATAAGCAGGAAATATTCTTCAATTATTTTTGCAGAAACACATCATAGATGGCATATGAATATAAATACAAGGGGCCAGTATACTATGTTGACTGTCTCCAGCATTAGATATGTTCCACACTCAGAAGAAAAGGAAGGAAAGCAGAAATGAAAAGTGTTTCAAAACCAGGCAATTAATCACACAACAGAAACATAGGTGAGATAGCAGGCTCAAAATACAGGAATAATTTGTAGAATGAAATAAAACAAAGGGTGTTGAAACATTTTAAAAACCTCAATATCCCAGATGCTTACTTGAACAAACTTTAACCTGTGACTCAAGTAAATTTTGCCTTTCTCTTCTAAAATTAATCTTCTAATGAAAAACTTCAGTGTTCTTTTTCATCCTAAATTTCCTCAATCTTCAGTGTCTGGCTTAACAACTATTTAACAAAAAGAAAGTCTAAAAATAGGACACTGAAATGTAATGGCTTTGAGCAATAATGACATGACTCAGACTACTTTTTCTTAGAGCCCACTGTCAACTCAAACTAAGAGTGGCTTCTGTTCAGTTTTAATTGCTAGTGTTAGGCTATCTTTCTTGCAGAACGATGGTAAAGACAGCTCAAATTTTTGTTGTATAAATTATGGTGGCATATTAACTTTAATTAAAGAGATCCAGATACTCAGCTACTATATCTCAGGATTTAATGAAATGAGTTATGGCAAGCCATGATGTCAGCCAAATGTGACCAGCATACAAAGGATGGTCATTTACCTTATGTTAGATAACTCCAAACCCATATAATTGACAGCATCTGTAGCTCATTGACATGGATATAGTTAATGAAGATAAACCAAAGCCTTTCTACTGCAGCATGGGAAATTTTCAAGTTCTGTTTCCATGTGTCAGGACCTTTGGGGTAACATGAGTCCTACTGCTGATATCTGGGTGCTTGAGACCCCACTGAAGGAAGGCTGTCTGTTCAGGTGGGTGGTGATAGGTGTGTGGCTGGTACCATGCTAAAAGAAGCTGTTTCCCAGTCTATGTAGTGAATCACAAGTGATTGGGATTGACTCTGCCGCATGTATGTTGAATGCCTCTGGGGTGTTTTCTGCTACCTCTAGGAGAGGATGATGTTAAGATTGCTACTCAAAGCATCCATGAGCTATTAAATAGCTGGAAAGAAAGTTACTGTTTCTTAAAATAATCCCTGAGGAAAGACAGAACCTAAATATTGGCTGTCTCCCCTCAGAAGCAAATAATTCTGGAAGTGCCTGTGGCTCCCACAGGTAAAGGGAGAGTATGTGTCCCCCTCTACTCTGCCCTGAGAGACCACACCTGGAATACTGTGCCACAGGAGAGACAGGGATCTGTTGGAGAGACCCCAACAGATTGCTACAAGGATGATTGCAGGACTGGAACATCTCTCCCATGAAGAGAGACTGAAAGAACTGGGGCTGTCTAGTCTTGAGAAGAGAAGGCTGAGAGAGGATCTGATCAATGTCTATAAATATCTAAGGGGTGGATTTCAAGGTGAAGGTGGTGGTCTATTTTCACTGTTGTGCAGTGATAGGACAAGGAACAGTGGTTACAGGCTAGAACATAGGAAGTTCCACCTCAAGACAAAGAGACACTTCTTTATGGAGAGGGTAGCAGAGCACTGGAACAAGCTGCCCAGAGAGATTGTAGAGTCTCCTTCTCTGGAGACTTTCAAAACGAACCTGGGTACGTTTCTGTGCAGCCTGCCCTAGGTGATCATGCTTTGGCAAGGAGGTTGGACTCAATGACCTCTAGTGATGCCTTCCAACCCCTAACATTCTGTGATTCTGTGATTCTTGTGCTTTACAGTGACGTCCTTGGTAAACATGTGCAACCAATTCTAAACATCCACAGGAATTTTAGTTTATAGTTACTAATATGATGGGAAGCAAAAACTTTTTAGCCAAACTGAATTAATCAAATGTATCTCCTTCTTTGATGTGCACAACTCCTGTTCATTCTGCAAAATGCACAGGGGGTTAAATTAAAGATGAAACACAGTAACGTTCAAGATGGCCTCCCCCTCCTTCAAATTGTATTTAAATGATAAAATGCCTTTCTACAAGGTCAGAGCCAAACTGTAGATTTCCTGTTTCATTTAATAATGCAACTTCACAAATAATGATAAAACTTTTGTAAATTCACTGTTTGGAATTACCATAATTATTTATGTCAGAAAATAACTGAAAGTTTATTTTCTGTCTGAATGTTGTTTAAATCTGACTGGTTTTATGCACACATTTTTTTTCTATCTTTTTTTTTTCCACAGGACTTTAATTTTGATTATCTTTCACGTTAATTCCATTGACTTCATTATTTTTCTCCATCTTGCTATTTCAGAATTTACACCACTGAAATTAGATTATATTTTAAATTTTAGCTGAGGAGACATTATGTTACTTTTGTATGTTAGGGAGATGTACCAAGACTGTGCAACTATTAGGAGAATCACAATTTTATATTTGGAAAATGTCAACAACTTCATTAAATAAAATTAACTTTGATAGCTTCAGAGGCATACATATTCAGCAGCTACTGAAAGTCTGGGAGTACCATTGCATTTTTGTTCCTTTTCCTCAAACAGATGCAAGGAAAGTTGTAAAGGGAATTTACAATATAATATAAATATTGATATTTAAGATTTTTTAGATATTATATCACTGTGGAGTAATCACTACAGATGTGCAAACTTTGTCCAAGTGAAAAATACACATAACTGAATGTTATGGAATGTTTGTTGGTTTTGTTGTGTTTTTTTTTGTTTGTTTGGTTGGTTGGTTTGGTTTTATTGTGTGGGGGGTGTTTTTTTGTTTTGTGGTTTGTTGTTTTTTTTTTTTTTTAGTGAGCATATTTTCAAGATTAACAGTATTAGAGCAAAACAAAATCTAATTAATACTATTATGCAATTCATGTTACAGGTCACTTGAATATATAAGACTTATCATGCTAAGTTAATTTAATTTTGACTAAGAAATTCCAACCTCACTTGCTCGCCAGGTGCATGAACAGATGTCTAGGACAGTAGAAGCATATACTTAATGCTAGCTTTGTGTGCCATGTTAGCACATGGTCTTTAATGCTCAGAAGTGTTCCTGAGTGTGGCCACTATCTGTGATATTTTGTAGCCCATATAGCTTTATGTGGTAGTGATTTTCTGTACTTTTTAGAAGCAGTTCGTTTGCACTGAAAAGGAAAAAGTCCTAAGGAAAAAGCGTAATGTAACTCCCAAAGTAGGTGAATTTTTTTTGATCCATTATATAAGTGAACTGCATTGATCTGCAGTTTCAGAAATGGATGGATATAAGCTAGCAATGTGCACTCACAGCCCAGAAGGGCAACAGTATCCTGGACTGCATCAAGAGAAGCACGACCAGCAGTTCAAAGGAGGCAATTCTTGAGACCCTTCTACTCCACTGTGGTGAGACTCCATCTGGAATATTGTGTCCAGTTCTGGAGTCCTTGGTACAGGAAAGACATGGGCCTGTTGGAGCAGTTCAGAGAAGGGAAATGAAAATGATTGGTGGGTTTGGACACCTCTGCTATGAGAAAAGTCTGAAAGAATTGAGATTGTTTAGCCTAAAAAAGAGAAGGCTCTGCAGAGCCCTTATCATGGCCTTTCAATACTTAAAGTGGGTTTTTAAGAAAGTTGAGGACTGTAGCAATAGGACAAGGGATAATAGTTTTGAACTAAGAGAGTAGATTCAAATTAGATATAAAGAAGATTTTTTTTTTACTCTGGAGGTCATGAAACACTGGCACAGAATTGTTATTTCTGTGTGTCAGAAATATAACCAATGCCCTATGTATGACACATGCTGAAGACTGGCAGTATGCTTACATCCTGTGAAACTCCACAATGGAAAAGAAATCCCAGTCACACTATTCAGTCTGTTTATCAGGGTGATTGAAGCAACCCCTGAAGTTTTTGCATCTTGTTTTCACTGGGTAGAAATTTTTGTATTGCTTGACCCACATCAGACTTTTGACTGCATGGGGAGCTGGTGGCTCTGTGTACTTACTTCAGGTATTTGGATGTGGTTTATTTAGGTAAGTCGCTCTCCCTGCCCTACTCTGAGAGGCCTTTTTTGTCTACAGAGTTGTGCTGATGGGAAAGTGTTGAGAGTGAGCAGAGAATTAAGCTCATCATTTGAAGCACTCAAAAGTGGCAGGCTTGTGTCTCAGTTTGAGTAGAAAGCAATTTAGAAATAACAGTAGTCATAATAGACACTGTTTTTTCATTTATGGATGTGAAAAATACAAGTTGAAGCCAATAAGATTGCTCAGGTGGGTTTAGAAAGTGTCCTTAGAAGGAGACCCCACAGCTTCTCTTGGCAATTTTATCTTACAATGGTTGAACTATTAGTACTGCAATATTGACAGAAGACATACTTACAGGACAACACATACAAATTGTGTCATGCTTTGTGTATCTGAATTCAGAATTTCTTCAACTAAAAGTGAAAACTACTCTTTGCAAGGCCACAAACAGCCTTTTTTCATGAACAGCAGCTTATCTGCTCTGCCTTCTCTAGAAGAATAGAAGCTACACTTTAGATCCAAACTGGTCCATAAATGAACAACATTATTGCTTTGGTCTTGATCTTATTGAGTGCTATGGTTTCAGAATTCCCACACTGAAGGATGCAGTTCTCCAATCATGATGTAGTTTTGAAAAGTGGTCTCCATGTTGTCATGACCTGGTATACTGAGCCAACCCTGGGCAGCAGGAGGATGTGCTAGGATTCAAAAATTTCCTTGGAGTAAAGAAAAGAGAACCAATGCCAAATGATTTATTAGAGCCAGTGAAAACTCTTGGTAATGGACTGGAGCTGAGGGAAAATGGGAATCAAAAAGAGGAAAAATAGAGAAAGACAGAGAGAGTTGAGAAGTAAGAGAAAAAGATATCACTCCTGGGATCCAGTGAGGATTTTCACAGGAGTAGTCCCAAGTTCTTGGTGGCAGGTGTACATTCCAGCAGGGTGTTCTGTGGTAAATGCAACACGTGGACCCCAGAAGTTGTGGTCCTGCATGAGTGAGGTGTGCACAGAGGCATAGCATCAGCCTTTCAGTGGCACTGTTGCAGAGGTTTTAAACTAAGGAAATTTTATCTTTTCATTGTTAAGATAGTCTGCCAGGCTAGCAGCTCCCCTCAAGACCTATTAAGGCCATCAAAACCACCACCCTGTCTATTCAGACCAGGTAAAGTCACACCTTGTTTGAGACAGTGGAGTAATTAGGGTCTATCAGCCCTGCCCTGCCACATGCATTGTTTTGAGACAATTGAGTCATTTGGCTCTCATACATACATGAAGTAGCCACATAGCCCTTTTGTGTAAAGCCTGCATAAGATTAACTGTAGAGTTAAGCCTGGTAATTGGAAAACTGGTGTTCCAGGTGGAGTCTGAGGTGAGATGAAGGTATTTGTGATGTCTGCCTGCCTTCTTCTTACATCTGCCTAACTTTCATGAACAATACAATTCACACACAATTATTTTTCTTTTTGTTAGAGAACTTGAACAGTTGGTGTCAGCCTACATAATGGCTGGCAATTATAATATTTTCCTTTTTATTAACAAAAGAACTCTGAATATTCATAAAAAGTTGACATTATTTTATTAGCTGTTGTAGGTGTATGGGTAAGGGTATCATGCTCTTTGCTGGATATCTGCATGGACGTTTCTAAAATATGACTTCCCACAAGTGCAGAGGACCATATCACAAAGCAATTATTAGGCACTGAATGTGTATTTCCAGTCTCTTTTTCCTGTTCTCTTTCTTGTTAGTTCAGAGCTGTATTTATTATTACTTCTTTCATAAATCTGTTAGATCCTAATGAAGGTGTCCAATGGATTGGCATAAGTGGATGTTTGTCAAATTTCTCTGCTCTTTTGGCTTCCTCAGTTTTAACAAAGAAGTTTTTATATATTGGATTCTTACCAATATTACAGAAACAAGAATTTAAGTTTATTTAAAAATTAGAGTTACATTTCAGGAGCTTTAAAATTTCCAGTCATGTGCAAAAATCAGGAAACAGCTTACAGCTTGGGCAGGTTTTATAGATTACCACACTGTAAAAAGCTGGTGGTTCTAAGTATTATTGGATTGTGCCTCCTGAGCAATCTGCAATGTGGGGATGCCAAGATGGCAGGAAGTAGATGTAAGTGGTGATGAGGGGGTGGAACCCCATTTCGTTCCTTGTCTGTGCTCTATTTCCTTGTGTTGCTATAATACAATAAATAAATAATAACAAGGTTTACTAGACGGCTTTGCTCTGCTGACATTTTGTAGTATAAAAGGGTGAAGAGCTTGTGGTGAGAGAATTAGGAAAAGAATTAGGAAGTGATCTTGTATTGGGCTCACAGAAGAGCTGTTAGAAAAAAAGTTCCATAAATCTCCACTGTAGTGGGCATTAATCAGTCTAGGGACCTGATGCACAGAAGCAAATGTCCTGGTATTCCCATGAGCTTCAGAGTTATGCTTTCAAGAATAATAACTGCTTTCTGAATTTTAGCCTCCTGCCCCAAGGGAGTCTTCTGCTCTCTGGCCATACAGGCATTACTGCTAGCCTCACAAATACTCTAACTTTGTCACATCCCATACTGAAAAGCAAATAAATGCAAATAAAAATGGCACAGTAAAGATGAACCATTGGATTTATTTTTTTTCCTAAGCTTTGTAATAAAACTCCAGCAGTTGAGGTTTGTGATTCTGTTCATTATTTCCAAGCCTCTACACTAATTTTTATCCATTGCTTTTCACCTCCACATGGATTAGCAGCTGCCTGTGAATTTACAGCTTGCAGATCCACAGAACATGTTGTAAGAGCTGCAAATCAATAGAAAGCAGCTGCTTAGCATCCCTACATCACCCTACACAGAGCAACACACTCATGGCATATCACTAGGAGGTAAAGCAGACATGCAGAAGGAGCATGGTGATGCTGATCATTTGTTCTATCTTGCTTGTCCTTCTTGACCAGAGTAAAATGGTTCCAGAAAATGTAACTGCTGTAACAATAATCCAGCTGGAATAATTTGCAAGAACTGGGCCCAAAATAGTTTTTTTACATGCATTATCCCCATGAACCAAGTAGCTGGATCTCTTATTATGGAAATTAATTGTTCCCACACCTCCCTGTGTGTTGTCTTGCTGACAGGGGGGCAGACCCACTTCTAAATTCTCTGTGACTGAGACTAGGCTATTAAAAATATTTATGTGTATGCACACACACGTATCACAGAACTAGGTGTTAATGCCAGCTCAGTCTGAACTAGCTTTATATGAACTCCCAGTTATTTTAGCTGTAAAACTGGTGAATGGTTATTATCTTCCAACATATGCAGCCTTCTTACATATTAATGGCAGTGAGCAGCAGTGAAATATTAAGAGCAGCCAATGTACTTCCTGTGACCACAAGTTGCAAAGTCTGAATCTGGGATTAGCTGAAACTCTACTACTGTAAGGATCGTGAGAGGACCATGCATCTTTCTAGGGTAGATTCATAATCTGTATTATTTTTGTGTGGCAGGCATAAATTTAAACAGAATAGGCAGCTGTGTTCCACATAGTGATTAGTTTCAAGGTGAGTCTGTGTATAATACAGTCAATTCTGGAGTTTTTTGCATAATGGTGGCTCTCGTGTAAACAAAGATTTTTAAATGCAAGTTTCAGGGATAAGCAGTAAACAATGAACTACATTTTCCTGGTAACTGAGGCCAACTTTGAAATTTCCAAAATGCATTTAGAAAGCAGGATTGACAGAAAGATATTTTGTAGGCACACTCCGCCATTTCACATCAGACTTGTTCTGAGCTACTAGAACTATCTACATGTATTCATTAGGACAGATCTCAGTACCGTGCAAAAATGGAGAGAAATAGAAAGCTCAAGGTATTTTTGTGTGTATGTGTTGAAGACACCGACTTAAAAAAATGTAAAAATATAATTTTCCGTCAGATGTCTGAGGGCTTGGATGACTTGGACTCCACTGCAGCTATAATGATTGACAGAATCTAAAGACCCGAGTGTGCATTTTTAAAATTTATGATTCTCACATGGTTTTGAAAGCAAAACCACTGTTCAAGCCTTTCTTTTAAAACAAAGAATGCATGTAGAATGTGTACTCTATGTTCATCAGACACACTGTTGAATTTGATAGCCCTATCATTTGTAAGTTACATATATTGTTGCTTTAATGCATTCCCTCACTACTTTGATAAAAGCCCTAAGATGTTGCCACTAGTCCTTTGATGTTTCTTTCTGATGTTACAGTACCTCTTTTTTTTCTTCTCTTCCAAAAAATCTGTTTTGCATTAACATGAGCAGGCAAGACATTTCTAGTTAAGAATAGAAACATCACGTTCTATCAATAAAAAGACAAAATGAGAAAGTATATCCAGAGTTCTATCTACTCTTGTCAAACCCTTATAGATTAAAAATTAACCCACATGGGCAAACTTATTAAAGCAAACATACTTAGCTGGTAAAAAAAAAAATCACATTAGGCTGCAGTGAATTTTCTTGTGATGCAACAATTTATTTAATAGGCATTTATAGGAAATCTGGGAGAATAAATCTTATACTGGTAGGGAAATACTTGCATGCCTGTGCTTGTCCATAAACTATCAGTCTCTAACATGGATTAATTAGTTCTCATACAAGACAAAAGACTAAATGTTTGTATTTAGCTTCAAAGCCACATCTCTTATCTTTAAAAATAAAATTGATTGCTCTGTTTTTTATTGGGAATTAGTAAGGGGATAGTAGTAGTAACAGCAGTAGTAGAAGTAGAAATGTTTCAAGTAAGGGTCCCAGTGAAGAGAAGGTGCCATTGTCCCAACGGGTCTGAAATAATCCTTACTCTAAAGATTTTTTTTTTAAATAAAAAAAAAAATTACAGTAGTGAAAAATACTATTATTCATGTTTATTAAGGAAAATAGATGAACTGTTTTGCTCAAGACTATGTAAGGAGCACACAGCAAGGGCAGGGACTGAATACACAGGGCTCTTGAAAGCCAATCCACTGTAATTTAAATTACTGGCAAGTGTTTTGGAAAGAGTGATTTTCCTATGAATGGCATGATTGTTTTGCTGCATTCAGGAAGAGTCCAGTGTAGCTGAGCCACAGCTTGGTCTGGTGATTAAAGAATGTTACCTTAAGCCAAGAAATGCCAGCTTGTCATCCTGCTTCTTCCAAGACGTATGTTTCATTTGGCTAAAGTTATTAATGTTTCGAAGTGCAGGTGAGATCATATAATACCTTATAGCTATAAACTGAAAATTGAAAACGCTTTTAGAAGTTTTTTATGATGAATTCTCTGTAATGTAAATAGGCATAAAATATGACTTTGTTGCACAACTAGAATGGTACCCTTCTTAAGAGTTTGCAGGATACCCTTGACAAGTACTGCTTAAAGCTCCAGTCCTACAAACAATCGTTCATGTGAACATTCCCCTGAAATCAGTGAAAGCCCTTGATAGGATGAAATGGCAATAAAGTAGGTAGCTGCAAGGTTGGGGCCTAGAAAGGGATTAGCAAGGTTAAAGACGTACTTGTAGCAATAAAGAGTGATTAAACAAAACCAGACAATTCCTTCACTCTCACTCCCCCAGCCCAACCCCAATGAGATGGAAGTCAGTAGAGACAAAGTAATCTCCTAACTAGCTAATAGGAAATTTGGGAACTGGAAGTAACTTGGATAAATGCAAACTATTTGATTTTGGAGTAAAAAACTGCAACCACAAAATGAGCTAGAGAAACAGAAAAATGGAAAGAACCAAGGGATTCTTGAGAATATTTGTTAAATATATTTATTTCTTCATTCTGTCTCAGCTCAACTACTGCTTTTGTGTGCCCCTTCTGTCTTCCCTGTCTTGTTAAAGCTGTTGAGTTTGAACTTGGAAGGATGGAGATGTGGCCTTCAACTTTCATTGCTTACTAGTAGAGAAGGTCACAATCTTGAAAGTCTCTTTTATTTTTATAATCTGCAATACTCTATATACTCTGTTTTAAAACTGGTTGATATTACTGTACAGTTGTAAAACAGAATCTGGAATTGATGCCATTATTCAGAGTGTGAATGATATGTATGTATGAAGGTTTATATGTAGTCTCCTCCCTCCTACAGCTGTGCAGGACACTTCTTGCTGTAATCCTCTGTTTTCACCTTCTTACCAGCCTTTCTCTTTTTCTTACTCCACGCATTTCCTTCAGAGACTGTGTCCAGATCTGAAGCCTATTGTAAAAGGATTTAGAATTTTGCTGTACAACAATCACTGGTACTGATTCATTTTAACTTGTCTTGTTTCTGTGAAAATATTTTATTCTATATCTGTCACATAAATGGATTCCCAGAGTGCCTTGTATCAGGCCTCCCAGATGGTGGGCTGTAAAGGTAGGTCAAAATCTTAAAAGAAACTAATAGCCATGTTCATCTCTCTTGAAAGAAAGACTTCATATTGTTGAAGTTTAAATGCTTAGACTACTGAACACCTGGTACAAATTCAGATTGTGTACTGGAACTGGGAGAAGAAATGTTTGCTGTGGAGTTTTCTGAATCCTCAGCCAAAAAAATCCCCATGTCCCTCACTTCTCATTATCTGCAGTATGGCCAGTAACAAAATTAGCTGTCACCCAGGACTGCTCTTCCATGAGACACCTTTTCCTCCCATCAGTGCCAGTTTTTGCACATTGTATCCTTATACACTTTGATGTAAAATCTATTTTAAATGAGTTTCTATGTACATCTTCTAAAAAGTGAAACTGTACTACTGGTGCTGTCATCTTGTCTGTGAGGGAGGACAGACTATGATTTGCTTTAATGAAGCCACAGAAGTTTTAAATTATTTGCTAGCCTATTTTCTGTCTTGTTCACATTTCACCAACTTGAAGAAAACCCTAGCAACAAAACAACTGATCAAACGCCTGGTTGGGATTAAGAGTGTTTCTTGTTTTGCTGCTAGTCTTTTGTATGATCTCCAGCCCACCCTGGCAAAGGGCTTTCGGTACTCCTGTGGTGTCTTCAGCTGCAGGTGTAACACCATGGACCCTTTGCTCTGTTCAAATACAGAAAGTGAGCTAACCAGGATTTTCTACACCCGAGCCTGTTTTTATGTTGATCATGTTATATTTCTGTGTTTTGTTTAAAAGCTGAATGTTTATTCTCCATAACCACCGAGGACATTTTCTCATGTAAAACAAGGACTTCCAATCCTTTATGTTCATTATGGAAGCACTGCTCTGTGCTGCTCATTGATAGGGCCAGTTTTAGATTTGACACCATCACACTTTCACAGTTTTATTCTTGCTATTTTATTTGTGAAGGGCACTATTTATGCTTTCAAGTATTCTCTCTAGGAATACAGGGATACTCAAAATATCTTCTAAGTAGAAACTGAAGTTATTATTCTTTCAATCATTCAGTTTTCTGACAGCTTTTATCAAGCCCTAAATTTTTCTACTTACATTGTCAGCCTAATCTAGCCAGTTGGTCTAGCTTTTCTAATTTTTTCTTGGTCATAGTGCTATCCTCTTTCACAATCATATTAAACCCAGTTCTTGTTTTGTGCTTATTCGTCCTGAGTCAGCACTTCCTGTTCTTCCCTTTGCTCCAAGTATTGCCATAAAGCATTCTAGTATATAGGGAATAATAATAATAATAATGCCATCTGCAAATCTCAGCTGACTTGAATATTCTCTGCTGATACTGTTATACTTAGTTTCTCGTTCAAGATTTGTAGACACCTTTGTGCAGGGGAAAACGGGGTCGATGACATCAAGGAAAAGGACCTTTTCACTTATCTTGTCAAATGTAAACATCAATGCACTATAAATGTTTTTGAAAAGAGGCAAACTATAACAATGTAAAGTGTACCCTTGAAAGTGAAAATGAAACTTTACTAGTCAACTTGAAAATCTTGGTTTAGGAGCTGAAAATGTAGGTTTAACTGGGCTGGAGACTCATGGATTAATGTATTGAACTAAATTCTTCTGCTGGAAATCCAGCAGTGGGGAGAAACAGCAGCATATTCTGCATTTATGTCTTGGGATTTTGTAATCTTTAGGGAAGGATACCCTTGCCCATTATAGAAACCATTCTGACTAGAGTGAGCTGTGCACTCATGCAGGTGTGGTCAAAGGATGAGGGACAAGGCAAACAAACAGCTCAGAGACAAGCCTGTACAGCTACAGTCTGGCCACACTGCCCTATGCTGTCCTTTCTGTCAAATTTTTGGTAAGAAATCCTTCCTTACTCTGGCAAGCATTTGAGCATCTATTAATTTGGTGGGATGGTCCTGAAGGCCAAATAAGGATAAAATCTGGAGTTGAAAAAGAAAAATAAGGGTGTTATAAAAATGAAAATATCTTACATATCCACTTTGCATACAGCTAAGGAAAAGGTGATGAGCCCAAGATTTACTTGGTAAATTGTGTTGTTAAACTGTTTTGGAACAGTGCTGAATAAATTGTGACTGTGAACTGGGTTTGATGTTAAAGATAATTAGCTCATTCTATATAATAATAATAATAATAGTCTGTTATAGAAAGAGCTCTGCCTGTCTTTAAGCTTTGTGGACTTTTGAATAGCAAAAGTAATGACAGAGTGAATATTGAAGGAAATGTTAATGTGACCATAATGCTATGTTATTGATTTTTTCAGCGTCTATTCTTCAGTTAAAAATGCATTTAAGACACAGATAGGAAGCTTCTTTCCTTAAAAGTGTTGTATCATTTCTTCTGTTTTAAGGAAAATTCCATCTAGAGCTAAGGAAATATCCTTAGTAACCACTTCTTCTTTCTCCCCCATGAACTAACTGGATACAACAATGAACAAACAGCAACATACATTATTCATGGCCAGACCTGTGCTAGTCTTGTTTGCCAGCTGCGTTCAGGTACCTGGGCTCAGGGGCAATGCTATTTTGTAGAAGTGATAAAGCTGATAGAAACCCAGCCACTGCTGGTAGGTAACCATGCTGGCAAACTAATACTTCTGCACTTTACCTGTATGATGAAAATCAATACTTGCTCTCTGTGGCAGAGTCACAGTTTTAACTTCCATCTTCTTAAGGCGGACCTAAGAGAAGACCTTTTGCCTTCTTTCAATAACATGGCCTACTAATTATGCTGCTAAATGCTAATTAACTCAGTTGATAATTAAATAACTTTGTTAATACTCATAAACACACTTGCTAAATCTTAGTGTTAACATTCACAGCACACCTTGTTGCAGTACAAACACTGTGACGTGTTTTCCTGCTGAAAGTTCTGTGGCAACACAGAGAATTCTCTTTAAAATACTATTATCATTATTAATTATTCTTACTTTCAACTAAAAAACATATTTTTACAAAAATACGTAGCTGTGACATGTATTTTTCTAGGCAATTCTAACTTGACTTATTTTTAACGTACACATTCCTTTCCACATTAGGTCCTCTGCTTTTGAAAGACTTGTTCTGTGCAATACAGTTTATAATTAATGCTCTTAATAATGACTTACCAGTAATAATCTTTAATTCCATATTCACACAGAAGTCTCATTTAAACTAAGTGGGAGTTTCTCTTGATTAATCCCAGTAAAATCAATCATCTTTTGTTAATTAACATGCTTTTATTTAGTGGGTATTGGCTGAAAACTGTTGAGTAGTTTGATGTGGTAGTTTTAGCCACATTTGAGCTTACTCTAATATCACTCCTCCAGCTCCTATTCCATTTGTCTCTACTAAGTGCACAAATGTTTGTCATACCTTAACAGAAATTGAAATGCTGTAAAGTGCAGCTCCGTCACTGAAGGACATGTACTTGTTTCTGCTAGTTTTTCTTTTGGTTCTATTTACAGTGATTTTATGGCAGTTCTTATTCTGAAGGTTTTCAAAGTCGTATTTTAGAATTAAAGTCATTATAAAAGGAATTATTTTTGATCTTTTGTAAATTATCAATTATGCTATGTTTTTTCCTCCCCCACTGAGTTACTACTGAATGGAATATTTTGAGAACTAACGTTGTTTTAAATACACATCAAAAAGCAAGACTGCTTACTCTTTTCAGTACTGAAAATACTAATTATGATACTTTAATGAGATTTCTACTCAACAGTGGAGTACATCAAAAGATGAGTGTTTGGAGCCTTGAACTCTGTAATTGTTCTCTGAATGATTTCTTGGCTTCCCTTCTACTCTTTAGCAGATATTCCTCACTGTCAGTCTGAAAAGCATCTTTTCAGACTCAAACATACAATGCTACTCCCCAGAAAAAGGCTCCTCAAACTAAATTACACAATTTAAAGTAAAAAATTTATATTCATTATAATTTCTGGTAATAGTATGTATTTTTTCCGCTAACTTTTGTTAGAATACTTGCAAACATAAATCCTATGAAATTATTAAAACATTCAAGGACCACATAATTACTGCATTGCAAATTCAGTGCAGTACTCATAACATACTACTCATAGCATAAGTGGAAGTGTATTGCTGAAAGAATGTACTGATTTGTAGATGGTGTTCAAATACTAATGTTTACTAGTGCCATGAACAGCATGCCAACAGCATCCTGAATATGGTCAGACTTATTCCCACTTACAGCCACAAAACATATTTGAACACAAAATGGACCAGGTAGTTTTTTTTTTTTTTAAAAATGTTCTGAAAAACTGATATGAAATATTTTTTGTTACTTTTTTTTTTTTTTAAATCATAAAACTATCCTTTGTGTGCCATAAAAGGGGTTAGTAATAAGCAGTGCTGTCATCTGGTGGTGAAATTGTTACCACCTTTGACAAACTGATCATGCTTTTCAAACAATGGGTTTCACTTCTTTTTGAGGAAGTCCTTGGCATACAGTCATGAATCTTTCAGATTAGAAACATAAGGAAAAAAAAAAACCAAAACACCAGTGGTTTTATCCAAAAATCACTAAACCCTTTAAACTTTACAATTTTTGAAGAAGAGCACATCAGAGGTAGACTTACTATGCTCAGTTTTTATCTTCTTAAGATGACAAAGTTATTGGAAAGTGCATTCTAAATTTTCTAAGTTGTGTGCAAACTACTTGTCCAATGGAATTAAGAAGCAAGGACAAAAGACATACCCCTCCCTCAGAAATACCAATATATGTAAAATTATATATCAAAATGCCAAAGTACTATTTTCTCCTCTCATTTCCCCCCTCCCCTCCACAATACACTTGATGTTCATATCCTTCCATACCAAGGAAATACACTTTTTTTGATCTAGCTTCTAGGATTTTCTTGCTGTCTGTAATTGAACAGATAGGATATTACAAATTGGGTTATTTTGAAATTACTCAGGGATTTGCTGAACTAGCCATCACACCAGTAATTTTTCCTCTTTTGATCCATTAATTTTGAAATTCAGACACCTGACTTTCTCATTAACATAGAGGTAGTACATATACCTAGTGGCTTTCTTTAGACCTGTATTCCGAACCTTACATATAGAAAACAAAATAGATGATATGGATCGTCATAATGCAGTCATATTATGTCTTTTCTGAGTGCTTTCATCTGAAGTCAAATAGTAAAAAAAAAAGTAAAAAATATTTACATTCAAATGTAAACTTCAGTATCTGCAAGCATTTTCATTATCCCTGATCCTTGTATCAACCTATGTTGCATGAACTGTATATTTTTGATATACACTGTCAGAAAACCTTGAAGGTCTGAATAAAATGCATCATTCTAGTTACAGATTTCCTATACTGCTATTACTGTAATTTTTATGGATCTGTGCTAGTCCTTGCAGCTGACAAAGAAGAACTTTAAATATTGTTTCTTTTCTATAAGGGCTGAACAAATTGCACTGTTGGAAGTTCATTAGCAGATGACTATTAACTAAAACCCAGATGACTGTAGGTTGTACTTTCCATATTCAAAACTGGTTTTCCTTGAAAATGTGGGTGATGCTCTCTTCTCAGTTTAGTGGCATCTTATTAGCCGACCTAATTTGAACAACTTCTGGAGACAGAGACAAGTAGTTGAGTAAAGGTATCAGAACCTCTCTCTTTAAACGTAGCTACCCATACAGGAAGTTTCTTTCCATTCTTCAAATGCAGGAGTTGCATTTACTGTCCTATAATAACACCAACAATAAAGAGAAACTGGAACAGTAAAGATTTATTATATTCACAGATCTCATGAATCAATGAGAGCATGAACAGGGTCACTTGGCAGAGTCAAAGTAAAGATATTTGCCGACGTTCCATAGTTTGATTGTGGTCCATTGTTATGGTTGTGTGGCCTATTAAGTGTAGTGGTTGGATTTATTCACAGTTTAGATTTTCATCTTAAATTCTAACCTGAATCAAAGGGATAGTTTTGTAAAAATACTTCCTGTAGTTTGCTTTGCTTAACTTTATAGGCTGTTTTTGTAGTGCAATGTTAAAAACTTGAGTCTTTTCTGCCAGTGAAGACCACAAAGTCACTGAGTCTCATTGTTATTTTAAAACATGACAAGTTGGCCTTAAGACCTTATGTATCCGTCCTTCAGAAGTCAAGCTGATGATGGATAAGGAGCCATCAGAGCTGTGTGTATCTTAACTGCAGGAGTTCAATTAAGAAGACAAGAGTGTCTCTGGTATACCAGTGCAAATAGAAGTGCTTGCTTTGATAGCAATGTCTCTGTAGCTGCTCAGTGCAGGTAGTTGGCTTCCCTCAACTCATTGCTGATTGCATAAGGTTAACACAGAGGAATACCTGAGAGGACTGAGTTCCATCAATGCTCAGTGAGTGCTAGAGAATACTGCAGTGGGGAAATGCTATCAAAATGCCTGTGTGTGTGTGGGAATTTGACAGAAAATGGCTAGCTGTAATAGATGCCCTCTAACAGGTACAACCCTGAGAGCTCTGCTGCCTTCCTCTCCCCAAGAGAAATGATGCCCTGTTGCCTATGCTGTGCAGAGAAAGTTTCTTTGCCCAGCAAAGTTTGTTCAGCAGTTTTTCTGCTCCCACATTCCTCTTGCTTTTCAAAATGCTTGGCAGTATGATGGAAAATTTCCGTTTGCTCCCTTCCTATCCCGCATTTATAATTACAGTCTATATTTAGACATTGAGATACCAAAATACAGAAGCATTGTTGAAGACATGGCCTTTGTCAAAGAACTGCATAATGGTTCTTCTTCAATCTCTTCACCCTTGAAAGAACATTCACAAGTTCCTGATGAATATGGTGTCAAAGGTTAAATAAGATGAAAAATAGTGCATTAGAGTCACATGACATTTTTTTCTTAACTTGAAAGTTACTGTAAGGCATCAGCTAAATACAGCTGTGAGTTGCCAGACTGGATGTCTTTTGCTTTATATTCTTTCTTCATGCATATTAATGGAGGAGGTCTCATCTAGTCAGATCAAAGTTCCAACAAGAAAAATATTAATATTTTAAAATTAATTACTGTGTTTAGCTTAAGTAATTAATTGACATAATCACACATGCTTTTATAAACTAAACATTAAAGTGAACAGCTACATTATTTGGTGAAAGTTTTTAAGACAAAATTGAAGTGCATAACTGTTAAGTTAAATTGAAATATCTTTTTATTATGAAAGAATTTCACAAATATGCTTTTCTTCAAAAGTTTAATAGAAAAAGCAGGACAAACAAACAGCTGATCTTCATTTGTAGTAGAAGCTAAGAAAGATTATTTCATCACTAAAAATCCTTTTTTTCCCTTACCCTTAAAATCCATCTGAAAGTCCTCAGAAATTGAGCTAAATTTGTCTGTGTTGTGACTGTGTTTCTTATCTTAAAATGGAATTAGACTTTTGGAGTACTTACAGAACATTTTAATAATTTACAAGTTCATAATTAGATGCTTATTTTCTAGTACAGTGGTTGAAAAGAACATGAAGGCTATAACTCACTTTCAGAGAGATGTTGTGTTCAGGACTAATGATAAATTATGTGATCCCATCAGGGTGAGGAATTTTACCTCAAAAGCTGTAACAAATTATCATCCAGTATAAATGGCAAACTCTAATGAAGTCTACCAAGTTCAGTCCAGTATACTATGACCATATTCAAACAATATTATCTTGTAGCAAAGATTTAAACATTTATTAAATTCAGAGTGAATTTTCATCAAAGTTTCTAATATAATAGCCAGTTTTCAGTTGCAAAAATCCATAAAGGTTAAACACATAAAGGGTTATCAGACCAATTATTCTAATTCCTCTAAACTCACAGGCTTTTGTGTTACATTCCATTATTATCTTAGTTCTCAGCTTTGCGTCCAGGGATGTTTGATAAAGGTACATTTTGGGTTTGACTAGTGCATCTCTTCCTGAAAGTCACCCTTAGTTTGAAGAAAACATCAGTTAGAGCATTTCCGTTTGAGTATTTCACTGTTTATTCACACAGCTTGTGGTTAGTGGTTCTTGCCATACTCTGTGATAGCTGAAAGACTGTCACGTTCAGCAGCTCCCACAAATTTCAATTTGATAACAAGAACATAACTGAGTTTCTTTAAACTTTTTTTCGAAACACCATTTTCTTGGTCTTCAATTACTTCCATAGTTATTTTCTACATCCTTTCAAACTTTAGAACACTGTTTTAAAAGGTTTTAGGGAGAAATATTTTAGGATTCCATTATTGATCTCTCATAAGCTATAAATAAAAGCAGAGTAAAGCCAGGCTCTTCTTTAGTACTTCCTTTATGCCATTTTGCCTTTCTTGCAATAGCATCACCTGAACACTCCTGCTGAGCTTCTGGTTTATTATGACCCCAAATTCTTTACAGACTTGTTGCTTCCAGGGTTTTCTCCATTCAGTTTTCTCCATTGCTGCATCCTGTATTTCTTCCTCAAGCATATGTAGATACGTACCTGCCTGACAGGGAACATTTTATTTTAATAGGGTATCTACTCTAGACGCACTTTATCTTTTTACTTAGTCCCAATTCCACTGATGGAATTACTGAGTAGTACAAGACTGAAGAGCCTCTCTTTCTGATACTAAGCCTTTGCTGATTACTTTCTTATGCATGTTCGTTAGCAAATTCTTAATCCAGTTAAAACATGCTTTATTGATATTGTGTAGTGCTATATTTTTAATTAGAATATTGAATGATACTAAGTCAAAAGGCACACAAAAGTTGAAGTATATTATACCTACATCGTTACCTTTGACAATCTAACTTGAAATCTCATCAAAGAGCAGAAGTAGATTTGTTTGACAAGGCTTATTTTGCACAGAACTATGTTGACTAGCATTAATTATATTCCTATCTTTTAATAATTTATTAATTGAATCTCTTTTCAGTTTTCCTATTATTTCTCCCAGGACTGGTGTTGAACTAAGCAGCCTGGGAGTACATGTATCACCTATTTGCCCTTACTGGAATACCAATAGAAGATGTAGGCCTGCTATTAACTGGATGTCATTGACAGTGTTCATAGATTCATAGAATGGTTTGGGTTGGAAGGAACCCAAAAAACCATCTAGTTCTAACCCCTCCCTCATAGTTAGGGACACCCTCCACTAGACCAGGTTGCTCAAGGCCTCATCCAGCCAATGAGAGCCAATGGTGTCCTGGGATGCATCAAGAAAAGTGTGTCCAGCAGGTCCAGGGAAGTTCTACTTCTCTACTCCTCCCTGGTGAGACCACACCTGGAATACTGCATCCAGTTTTGGGCTCCCCAGTTCAAGAGAGGCAGAGAACTGCTAGAGAGAATCCAACAGAGAGCCATGAGGATGATTAGAGGACTTGAGCACCTCCCCTATGAAGAGAGACTGAGATCCTTGGGGCTGTTTAGTCTTGAGAAGAGAAGACTGAGAGGGGATCTGATCAATATAAATAAATATCTGAGGGGTGGGTGTCAAGTGGAGGGCGCCAGGCTCTTTTTGGTGGTGCACAGAAATAAGACAAGGAACAACAGGTTCAAACTGCCCTCCTCAAGCTTTAATCCATTCCCTCTTGTCCTATCACTACAAGCCCCTGTAAAAAATCCCTTCCTGGCTTTCCAGTAGGCCACCTTCAGGTAGTGGAAGGCCACTATAAGGTCTCCCTGGAGCCTTCTTTTCTCCAGGCTAAACAGCCTCAACTCTCTCAGCCTGTCCCCACAGGGGAGACACTTCAGCCCTCTGATCATCTTCCTGGCCCTCCTCCGGACCTGCTCCAGCAGTTCAATGTCCCTGTTCTGCTGGGAGCACCAGAACTGGATGCAGTACTCCAGGTGAGGTCTTATGAAAGCAGAGTAGAGTTGGAGAATGACTTCACTTATCCTGCTGGTCACACTTCTTTTGATGCAGCCCAGGACATGGTTGGCTTTCTGAGCTGCAAAAGCATAATGCTGGCTCATGTTGAGTTTTAGTCAACTGCCACCCCCAATCCTTCTCCTCAAGACTGCTTACGCCTCCTTTAGGTCCACTAAACATGCCCTCTTTCTTACTTTTAACTTGCTAGGTATTTTTTTACTAATGGAAAAAAAAATTCTCATCAGCAAATGTGGAAGTAAAACAGTTTATGCAAATAAAGTACTGAAGATCTAGTTATACCACTGTGCAATATATTAGAAATGAAAGTAAAATTAGCATGAATGTGGGAAAAACAGTTACACAACTCTACTTCAGTTTTACAACATGATAATGTGTGCTCAAATTAGAAAAACCAACTGAAGAAGTTTGAATATGCATCTGTAATTCTGAAAGGCTGTTATGCGCTTTGCAGAACTGAATTGTGAGGTATAAAAAGAAATAGATAGTCAGTTGCATGTGCGTTGAAATATTTTCTGGGTTAAAACATCCATTTCAAAGTGTTCATTTCTAATAAAGCTTTTTTTTTCCTGGTAGAATAAATTTTTGAGTTTGGGCTGGATACCCTTGGCTTCCTGCATGCTAGATGTTTCTGGTTCAGCATTGTCTTTAATTTCACTATGATTAAGAAAGTCAGATAACAGAAAGAAGCAGTACCTGGGTAGAAGTGGATAATCTATTTACTGTTGAACTTGATGCTGTACTTCACTCTCAAACTATCTGAAATAGTTAGTATTTAAAGTACATGGCCACAGCCACTGCAGGAGAATGCCTGGGAAGAGGGCCAGCACTTCAGCTGACAAATCTGTCACCTTGTTACACCTTTCACACACAATAGTCAAAAGCCTGTATAACTTCAGGAGCACTTGGCAGAAAGGGTCAGGTTACTGACTATACTGAGAGCTAGAGCAGATGTGCCAAGAGGACAACACTAAGTTGTGGGCTGTGTGTGAGGCTTGTTTGAGGCTTCTCTGAGTCGGGATCTTGGTTGTGAGGTGTTTGCTGGGTCCGTATTTCTTCTGGAGATTCCCAGAAATCAGGCATGTCAACAAACAAGGTCATCCATTTCACAAAAATGAAAAGGAAGACAGAGAGGCATTTAATAGAATTCAGTCTGCTGAGAGCTAGAAGCTTTATCAAATCAACACTGCTTAATTTGTCAGAGGCAAGAATCTAGGTTCCACAGAGCCACATGCTTCTTGGGTGTTCTACTCTGAAAACCATTTCAGGGTCTTCTTTAAAAACTGTTCTGCTTTAAACAAATTCAGACTATTGTGGCAGTAAAGGGTGTGTCAGCGTCAGCATTGTAGAGTCCCTGGTCCAAAGAAGCTTTAGTAATTTTATATATGGAAGAATTCCCAGACTGGTAAGATTCAGAGACCCTTACCTTAAAATTTCCTATAAACTCTGACAAAATTTTCTCACAGGTAATAGGAACTCCTCAGAAGATGAGGAATCAGAAAATTAGTCTCCCAGCACTGCTGGATAATGCTATTCTAGGATAATATAGCAAAATAAGAATGCTTCTACTCTGATTGTTTGGGTGTTGTGTTTTTTTTTTTTTTTTTTGAGTACCAGAACCTAAACTGAAACTGAGGTTAATGATACTGGTTTAATAGAAGTGATCCAGAATCCCATGAAGAATAAAGCAGTCATGCTCATGACACTGAACTATAATTTATTTTTTTTTAATAAAATTACTCAGTTTTGAGTTTCTGCTCCTATTGTGCATATGTTGAATGGGCAGTTTTAACATCCATTTCTACTTTTTGAGAGCTTGACTCTAAAAGAATTTTAGTATTCTTTTAACATAGCATAGCTGTTTCCCCCCTTTATTATACACTAGCAGTGTGATTATGAAAATAGGATTCCAGGTCTCCTTTGTCTTTATATAATGGTTTGACTTTCAAAAGTGCTTTACTTCTTGTTATTAACATTGAGTACTAGGACTTAGATATATAGAGATGATCAGGGACTGCCAATTTAGGTACTTTTTGAAAATCAGGATATAAATCTGTTTTTAACCTCAGTGGCTCTCTTGTGTAATGACTCCAACTGCCACAGTAAAGCAGATGGAGAGGTTTGCAAAACCGTAGCAACAAATCCCATCAGTAAAGGTTTCCTGTTTGCTCAGGATAGTGTGGACAGGATATGAGCACTGAAAGAATATCATGAAAAATAAGTACTTCCGAGAAACTTGATTTTTTAGTCAGCAGTTAGCTGATTGTCTTTCACAGATCTTCCCCTTGCCTGGTGGGGTTGACCTGTGGTGGTTTCACAAGGAAATTGGGCTGCACAGAGGTTTTGGTGTGCAAATAGCAATCTGAAGTCCAGAGAAAGAAAAAAAAAAAATAAGGCCAGTGACTTTTCAGCTATCTTCTTGTGGCAGAAACCACTTCCTTATTAAAATTTCTTATTAAAAATGGATTTTAAAATGAGATAGCATACACTTCAGGCACTGCAAATTTCTTATGTTTCCCATTTAATTTGAAGATGTGTGATATTCTGGATTTCATGCTTCAGGTAGACTGTAAAATTTCTAAGGCAACAATTTGTTGCTCATTATGGAGTGATCATCAGCTTCATTTGAGAGAAAAAAGTAGTTGGGATGAAATGCAGTAGAATGAGTTTGTAGCCTGTGCATTAATTCCACTATTTATGCCATATGAAGCAGTTGTGTTTCCAAAGCTGTTGACGGCAGTGCTCTGAACAGCTGGAAAGAGATGCTCATCCGTGTAGGCAGTGCGAGGTTCTGGGTAGTGGTCACTTTGTCTGGATTCATTCAGTGACCCTGGAGTCCAGCACAAACATGAAATGCTTCTGAAACAGCAGCAGGAAACAAGGGTACACAGGAAACATCTGCTTTGGCCAGGACATATTTTCTTTCTGTCACCACACGGCATTTCACTTAAGATCAATATGCTGGTTAAACTGACATGAAGTAGATGTCATGTTTGCATTATAATAGAAGAAGCTGCTCCAGTGTCCAACTTTAGGTCTGAAACTGTACGAGTAAATAGATGCACAAGAGTCTGAATGATCTGGGGTGGTTTTACATGTACCCTTACACAAGATAAATCAGAGCTTAAAGGAATAGTGCATTATACACTTTGCAAAACAAAGATCTCAGTTAAGACAAGTAGTATTATGATTTAAGTAAATCCCAAGTACACACATAGTTTTGAAAACCTTGCCTGGGATGCATATCTTCCTAACATAAAACAGCGGAAAATGTAAACAGTTTATTAAAGATTTTAATCAAATAATATTTTAATGGAATATTATTTAATAACTTTAAGGCTTATATCAAGATAATTAATATTATATTCATTACTGCATGGCTTAATCTTTTTTATATGCCTAGAAAATTAGATTAAAGAAACATAATTAAAATAATTCTAGACATGCTACCATAACACGATTAAAAATAAAGTAGGCACTGCAATATTGTACAAAACCACAGTTAATTTAAATGCAAGCTCCTTTTATAGGCTATTTATCTCTGCTTATGTAAGTCAGGGGAATTAAAAAGAAGATTGTTTAAATGAATGTTTTTTTTTTCTTTTGAGAAAAAAAAGACTGCAAAGCAAGTCTTGCTGTTATTTAACAAATGACTAATCATGTTTACACAGAGGCCGCTTGATAAAAATTTATTACAAGAAATTTGTGACCAGTCATGCCATAGGAAGGGGAGAAAGCCACAGGGCTGAAATGACAGTAAGGTTTGTGTATGCATTTGTTCTCTGGTAGTTAAATTGCAGGAATGTGACACTGATCTGAAATGAGAGCTGTTTGAAGTAGCAACTGTCAATCTCTGTAATCAAAGGATGGCCCAAAGTCTTACCCAATTAGTCCTTTTGGCATGACCACTGAGTTTATAAAGTCCTACCAACTCAAAAAGTGATCTCTCCTCAAGAAGACTGTGCAGTTTGAGAGTAGTGAACAGTTACCCAGGATTATAACTTGGGTTTTGTTTTGTTGTTTGGTTTTTGTTGTTTGTTTTGGGTTTGGTTTTTTTTTTGTTGTTTTTGTATTTCTTTTTCAAAAGTACAACAATGCTTCATTTAACTGACTCTACTTATTACAAGGTGAGACAAATGTGTATTTAGGTATAAGTGAATGTCTGATGCTGTTGATATTACTTGAAGTTGATTTGACTATGTTTTTCTTTACACATTTGTTTACTTTTTCAAGTGAAAAAAGAGGAAATACTGTGATATTCATATTAGAGCACATACATGCTTGTAGATTAGATTGTAATGATTTCAATAGAGATCACTCTTAAATGAGAAGAGAAACAAGTAGCAACTTCTGTGTTTTCTGAAGATCACGTTTATCTTTTCTAATATTATTTTTCTTTGATAATTACTCAGGTTGATTCAGCTGTGTTAGGGGTCAATAGTACACATATAGGAAATGGGTAAGGGTGAAAAACTAAAGAAAATAATAGTTAGATTTAAGGTTAATGATAATTCTATCTGTGTTTTGTTAAAGCTGAATATTTTGAAGTTTTTAAGTGAACATCTGGGTAAATACTGGTAGCAGTAACTTAAAACTAGCAGCTATTTCCATTCCTTTCCAGGTACAAACGCACTTGGAAAATCAGTCTAGGTACCATATACAACAAAGCCAGAGGCACCAAGTGAAGCAGTACCTGACCCTCGACACCAAGCTGTCCAGCCAGACGCTCTCCCTGTCTCACTCTCACACAATCCAGCCTGTGGGAGTGACCTCCATTTTAAGAAACGGACACATGCCTCCTGTCAGTGATATTGGCACACCAGAGAGCCCTGTGACCAAGCTGCTGGCCCTTGGAGGAGAACATGAAAATGCGGTAGGGCAGGCCTGATGAAAGGAATGGGGTAGTTCTACAAAAAGATTGCATGACCCACTTTGTATTGCTAGTGAGCAAGAGATGACTTTCTTTACTTTCATAGGGCCTCTGGTTGCAGCAATTGCTCCCTGAATCCTATTAGGTTATGTGGCTGATTCCTTGGATTGCCCATGAATTGCTTATTGGATGACAAGGCTTCTAAATGACTGCCAGTTAAAATGTACTGTTGCATCTTGTTACCAATGTGACATATATTGCTGTGCATTTTTTGAACTTGTGCTTTACAATGCAAAACTTTTTTTTTCCCCCAGAGGAAAGTTATTTCTGTCTAAAAGTGTTATCTTAGCTGCATAACAAAGTTAAATACTGATTGCCTTAAAGATGTAACTGAAAGATTCACTCATTCATTTTTCAGTTAGCTGATATATTTATATATGGGTTATCTTAGGTAAATTGGCATAGATATGCTAACTTTAGTGCCACCATTGATTTTAATAGAGGTACAGCTATTATACAATGTCAGATTCTCAGGCAGTGTGAGCTGTAGATCATTATGGCCCTTAATACTTCAATGGATTTCAAAAGAGACTACTTAATAGGTAAAAGGGGAATTCCTACAGAAATGAGAAATAGAGATGCTATATCATATCTTGGGCTTCAGCAGAACAGAAGAATCTTACAAATACACTGTGACCCATTTGAGCATTTGGATGTTATGCAGCTAAGCATGAAGAAACTGAAAAAAACAAACCTGACACTTCCTGGAGAGCCCATCTGGGGCCCCTCCATTTCTTCTGCATTGGCAAATGACATTTTATTTCACATTTATGGAGTTCTGGACCCACTAGTTTGCAAAAATTATTTTATATAGCCTTTGTGGAGGCTCTGTGGTCATCTCTGTGGTGGCAAATGCAGTGTGCTGGAACCATTCTCAGGCAGTTTGGATGTCTGATCAGAAATAACCATTGCCTGTGTTTGCACCACTCTCTGTGCAAAGACATTGGAAGAATCTCCAAAGAGAAGTAGCGGCTTCCCCTACATTGGATAGTTTTAAGACTCAGCTTAACAGGCTGCTGGGCCATCTCATTTAAACTACAGTTTCACCTAGGAAGGTTGAACCAGATGATCCTTGGGATCCCTTCCAACATGGCATTCTGTGATTCTGTGTGATTCTGTCCTGGAGAGCAAGATGGCTTCTTGCAAACCACTCTCCTGAGCTATGCCTGGTGATGACTGAGACTGTAATAGTTGGCCCTGGCCAAAATCCTCACAAGCATCTCTCCAATTATTTGACTAATCTCATCCCAGAGTGTCAGGGAGATGACTGTTGGAGCGTAATTTCCTACTGGAGTTGTGCCCTGTGGTTCAGTGTAGGCTATGTTTGTATCAGTAAATAATAGAGTCAACACAAGGGTTGGCTCAGTGACCTATAGTTGTTTATATTGCCTAATTGCTGGCATTTCTCAGCATCCTTTTGGCCCTGACAGGACTTTCCTAGATAACTCTGGGTATGACTCCTAGGACAGCCCATGTATGTTTTTTAGAACAAAAGTAGGACCAGAAGTCTGTCTGGAGAAGTACCCAGTGTACTGCCAAACACAACACAAACTGTCGCAAGACGGGGCTGCACACAGACCAATATGATCGGCAGAATCCGTTTATTGATTTCCAAGCTCACGCTTATATATGCTTACAGTTAATTATGCCTACTAGTCAACTACTGATTGGCTTACAGATAGGTGTCAACCCCACCTCTTGTAGGTTAAACATTCCATTCGGCTTAATCACAACATCCTGTTTTTCTCAGGCCTGTTACTTTCCCGCTTTTCCCTCCTCTGCCCAAGGACACCGCAGCCCTGCAAGTTTGCAAGTCACAATGATTCAGCTAAACCCATCTTGTCCTAAGGCACTGTATATCTTCTTCAGTAAAGGCCTTCATGTCCTTTCTTTGCCAACCATTCCTCAACAATTCCCCCGTTGTTTTTAAGGGCAACAAAATTCCGTGTTATTTTACCAAGTAGTTTCATCATACATTGATACACAATTCTTAAACATATTAATACAATAAAAATTATTAACAACAACCTACAACCTTCCTTAGAAAGTGGTAACAACCATCCTGACCAAGATCCAAACCAAGATGATAACCATGAGTCCCAAGGACCATCATTCTTCTTGATTTTTTTAAATCCATCCTCTAAATTTTGTAAACTACGATAGATAGATACAGATTGATCAGAAAGATTCACACAACACATACCATCAAAATCTTCATAGCCATGTCCCTGCGCTAAAAGCAAAAATCTATTGCTGCTCTATTTTGTAGCATAGCATGACGAACACTATCAACATCTAATAAAAAGTTAGAAGGTGCACTACTAGTTGCGTTATTTTGCTAAGCAAGCGTAACCCACACATTAGTCTTTGTTAAAAAGAGAGGGACTAAAGTTCCCCATGATCCTATAAACCCTATCTCTAATACAATAAAAACTATTAAACAAAACACCATTAAGTTCAGTTTCATCTTTTAGTAGTCTTCAGGCAGTGGCCGCGCAGATCTTCCTTCCTCAGGTGCAGGTCTTATCCACTGACTTGGTATCCATGTAGGTCCTGAAGCAGAATCAACACACATATACCCACGTCCTACAAATATAACCATTGCAGGACCCTTCCATTTGCCAGATCTCATTAGCCTGCAGACCTCGAGGATTAACTCCTAGGCCAAGACCTTGCCCTTTGTTGTGAAAACTACAAATCGGACAGGCCTTGACTATAGCCTTGGCATCAGCATATGATATTTTAAAGCCTTTGGCTAATCCTTTTGCATTTTGATGAAACGTTGCATGAGCTTCCTTAGCCTTCTGCATTGCTGATGCTGGTACTGCAAGTGAAACTAAACGATCTACTCTGTCATTACCTTCACCTAGGCCTACATCCCAGAGATGACTTCTAACATGCAATATCGAATACTCTGCTGTCCTTTGCTTGATTGCCTGAAGTATTTGCAAAAACAGTTAATATAACCTCATATTATTAACTTCTCTTATTTCTGCATCCTCAATTCTGCTGACAACTCCTACCACATACAATGAGTCTGATACTACATTAAGGGGTAGATGTATCCATTTCATCAAAGCCCAAGCTACAGCAAGTAATTCTAATGTCTGCAATGAATCACTGGCCTCTGCTTCTAATATTTGATGTTTCCAAGTCCCTTGATCTTTCAACGTAATAGCTGCTCGTCTAGATCGTTTGCCTGCATCAGTAAAAGCTGTCACAGCCTCAGGAAGTGGATTAACACTATATTTAGGTTTCTGAACCCAAGACTGATTTGTCATCCAAGAAAGAACCTTGTCCTTAAGAGGAGACACATTGATACTGGCACCTATTTCCAGCAATGCTGTTTGAAGTGCTTCAGACTTCTGTAAATACCATTATAAATCAGCCTGTAACATGGGAACATAAATAGTACCAGGTGGTTTTCCCCAAATCTGTAATAACCTGTTCCGACCTTTACAGATCAACCCAGCCAAAACAGAAATTTTTTGTACTATTGTTGTTTTTGGTTGTAAAGGTGGAAACAACCACTCCAGTACTACAGTCCTCCCATTTCCCCCCGCTGTTTTTAAAAGCTGAGTGATAGCCCCTATTATTGCTTGTGGACCACACAATATCGTTAGATCAAGAGGCACGTCCATCACCCGCCGATGTACACTCTTGGAGGAAATTAATGATGCTATGGATTGCAAGGCCATCTGTTGGGGTCAGCATCCAGAGGATGATGAAAGCACTGGGACCCAATATGGTCCAAAATCTGTTTAGATACAAGCATATCCTCCACCCGAGGTTATTAATGCACTGGTGGTAGTCAAACAATTAAAATGATGTGTCATTGGGGTTTCCTGGGAATCATTAGGACGCTATAAAATTTTTAAATTTTAAAATGTAATACATATGTCTTTAGTTTTTGCAAAAGTATACTGTGTGGGGGAATGAAAAATACAGGGAACATGAGCGATACCCCACAATTGCAAGAATGAATTAATTTTACCAGATAAATAGGATGGGCTATTTGTCTATTCCTGGGTAACCACTGTTTAACTATAACATTCTGGTGAGTTAACATATAAATCTACATAAACATATTCCCTAATTACATAACATTAAGACATTGAAACATTCAGTCCCAAATGAAATGTTTCCTCCGGGGACATTCGTGCAGTCAGCTTCAGATCGATGCTTCTGATCTCAGTTAAACAGTCACTGTGGTCGGACTCAGTGGTCAGCTGATTGTCAGCTTCACGGGCACTGCTGTTTGTCCCATCCTTTGAGTCTTGTGCTGGGCCTAACCATGCTGGCATCAGGAAAAACCTGTAAGTGGGAAAAGATGAATCCCTTTCCTAGCCCTGAGTTTTCCCTAGGGTAAACCTCTGTATCAAAAAGGAAAAGAATTTTTTTGTTTGTTTGTGTCGCTTTTCATAGTCTTATAACCTTATCTTAAAACCTTTATAAGCACAAAAACCAAAACAACACTCTATAACATTCCTAAAATAAAGTCTTATGTCCTGTTAATATGAAAAAAGGTCCTAAAAACTTAAAAAATTACGTGAGAATTAAACCATCAATGTAATGTGCAAGAAAACAACAACAACAAAAAAAAGGATAATGCGCGCTTTTCAAAATGAAAACTTATTTACCATATATATAGAGCTCTTTTTGAAATTTGCCGGCAGACTCAAAAAAAAAAAAGGTTCGAACCAGAAAAAGGAAAAAAAAAAACCTTTTAACCTATAAACTCATAAAACCAGTAGCACTTACACAGTATTATGCTTGATTAGAAAAAATACTTTAACACAATAACTAAAAGCTTATAAGCAAACTTCATTTTCTATAACACTTAATATACCTTATTACCAAAGTACCAAATTTGTCATATGTATGCTCATTGTGAAAACACAACAATTGCAAACACTAAAATAATGAATTTCCCAAATGCCTTACAATCAGAAATAATGATAAAACCAATACATATATATCAAGTTTGCATAAAATGGTGAGATACCTTTCTTAAGAAAACTTAATACTGTTACTTTAAAATTAGAACACAGGTTTGTGCAGACCTGCAACAGCTGCAAAACAAGGGGGTGAGATAAGGAGGGAGGAGGGAAGGAGGTGGGCAAAGGCAGATGGGAAAGAAGCGGGGGGGGGGAGGAGGCGGGGGGTCAAACGGCAATAGAGAAGACACTTTTTTTTTTTTTTGTCGTTGTTGGCATGCTGTTATCTTCAAAAATGTGCAGATTTTCAAGCTTTGAGGTGAAAGTTCTGACTGCATGAGCACTGCCTTCAGCTTCGAAGTTGCTTTTTCACTAATTTCTTGATGAAAAGACTGTGACATTTCTTTAAAGAATCAAGTGCTGTGAATGCTACTGCTGATGCTGCTATAACAAAATCTCGGGGACTTTTTCACTTCATAAGGATCTTAAGTTGCTCATTAGGAAGAGGATTTTCTACTCTCCAGCACCCTTTTCTTCTGGCACTGACAGAGCAGCTGGGCAGCTAGGGGCGGGGGGTGCGGAGACTGCTGGTATGTCATCCACA
The DNA here is from genome assembly GCF_027791375.1 of Indicator indicator. Taxonomy (NCBI): domain Eukaryota; kingdom Metazoa; phylum Chordata; class Aves; order Piciformes; family Indicatoridae; genus Indicator; species Indicator indicator. The sequence goes on from NC_072012.1 coordinate 34,407,954, forward strand.
GTTTTAGTTATCTCTCCCACACCCAGCTCAATTCCCTTTTCTTTTATTAGATTCTGTCCCATTATGTTCCTGGTGGCTCACCTTAATAGGTGTCAAAGTACAAGTCCGGGCTGAGATGGATTCCTATGATGCAGGCTGGGGGCTCCTCCTGCAGGGTCGCACGCCTCGGGGGCGGGCTACAGCGCAGTTCTCTCGGCTCGGGGGGCCCCCTGGGTCCCTTGCCCGTGGCAGCGGCGGTGGGTCGGTGCTGCCCTACCCTTGGCTGGACTTCAGCCGCCGGAGGCTGGTGGCGAGGCCATGCCGGGGCCGCGACCTTGCAGCCATTGCTGCTTTTTGCTCTGCCTGATGTTGCTCTAAAGCATTCCTTACAGCTCGCCATGGCTTTGCTAGTTTCTTTGCTGTTTTATCATCATCTATAACTCTTTCCCAAAGTTCAGTTCCAACTCTGCGCCACTCCTCAGCTTCAAACACTTCATTTGGATCTTTAAAATATCCTTTAGCAGTTGCGTATGTAAGCAATCCCGCAAGTTCCTTACTCAGATCTATGCCTGTTACCCGACGCTTTTCCAAAAAGCACTTAAAAAAATCGTACGCTGCCTGCCTATCCATACCTGTTACACCGTTGCGCGCTAAGCAGTCTCCCAGGCTTTGCAGCGTCTTCAGCTAGAACCTCCTTTAAGGCTTCTAAGGTGCGGAACACTCTCCTCGCTTCTGGGTGTTCTTTCACCTCCGGCGCTGCTGGACCGGGCTGGAATCCTTACGACTTGGACCGTGGCAGCAGATGCATTGCCAGTCTGCTCCTCCTTTATTAATCTGAGGGTCCCTGTTCGGGCGCCATTTGTCGCAAGACGGGGCTGCACACAGACCAATATGATCGGCAGAATCCGTTTATTGATTTCCAAGCTCACGCTTATATATGCTTACAGTTAATTATGCCTACTAGTCAACTACTGATTGGCTTACAGATAGGTGTCAACCCCACCTCTTGTAGGTTAAACATTCCATTCGGCTTAATCACAACATCCTGTTTTTCTCAGGCCTGTTACTTTCCCGCTTTTCCCTCCTCTGCCCAAGGACACCGCAGCCCTGCAAGTTTGCAAGTCACAATGATTCAGCTAAACCCATCTTGTCCTAAGGCACTGTATATCTTCTTCAGTAAAGGCCTTCATGTCCTTTCTTTGCCAACCATTCCTCAACAACAAACCTTTGCTGCTGAGACTTGAGAGCAGGTGCAACACCAAATCTCGAATGACTCGCAGTCTTGCAGAACCACAAGGTCCTTTCAGCCTTCCTGCACCAATGAAACAACACACTGCATGTATGAGACATTTGATGAAGGTGGCAGATCACAGTTACAACTTAGCAAAGTACTCTTGTGGTCTGATCTTGGTGTTGCAATAAGGGGTTAAAAAAGGGGAATGGGCCCGTGTTTGGGAAGGAAGAAGCAACTTGCTAAACCACAAAAATTGTTTTCACAAGAAGTAAAAAATGTGAATATTGTGTAAAAGTGCTTGAATTATTTGAACTTCAAGAAACAATCTTCTGAAATACATTTTTGTTGATGTAATAACTACTCTGGGTTAATTCCTCTGTATATTCAGCATAACGCTGTTTCCATTCTTATTTGTAATAATTAGTCTTAAAATATTATTTTATCAGATGGAAGAGGTGATTGAAGACATAATCAACATGGAATCAAGTTTTAATGATGAAGGGATAGGGTGTTCTGAAACTCCACTACTAATGCAAAGGACTGTAAGTATTTTGTGGATTTTCATCTTACTATTTATGATAGAAAATGTCATCAAGTGATTCAAGCACACATTACACTACAGAGGCTGAAGCAGTACTATCAGTGGATTGTTCTTTCTTTTCAGTTGCTTGTCTTTTTGTCAAGAAATATTACAGGAAAGGTTTCCATTGTGATGGCATACAGCTGTTTTAACATGGTCTGAATAGAATTTGGGATTCCAGCCCAGCACCATGTCTACTGCATAACACACTGGATGTGTTAATTCCAATGCAGGACTATAGGTAAGAGGAGTCTCTAGACCCTAGAAGGCCTTTTAGATTCCTGCTTAATGATCTTTCCCCTACACCTAAAAATGTCAAAACTTCTCTTTGTAATAATTTCTACAGTACTCTAGTTTCTACAGTGTCTTGTGCTGAAGCAAGGGTGGGCTCTATTTTTTTGACTTTCATAAAGCAAGTTACACTCAGATGAATAATTTCAAGGACAAATTTGAGAAATGTAATTTTTCAGATTAAATGCTTTATATGGCTAAGCATAACAAACTTATAGTTTTGTAACGTATTTTTGTAAAGAAATGACACAGGATTAACAAAGGTCACTTACATTTCATTTTGTGTTACACAGTTGAAGGATGGAACTTGTCTGGATACAGCAACACATAGGCCATTATTATTTGTGAAAATAACAACTTTCAGTCACTGCAGTGCAACACACTATAGAAGAAATGGGTTTTGCCTCTCAATACTAATTTATCTTGGGAAACATTGTCCATAGATTTTGTCCTTGGGGTCTTAAAACGAATACTGATAAAGAGAAACTTCACTCTAGTGAAGGCAGAAGAATTTTCATAAGTTTTGACAGTCTACAAAGTTCATTTCAGAATACAGAATTGAGTACTTGTTCTTAATCACTCACTGGAGGAACATCTTTTTCAGACTACAGAAGATCATTGGCTACAAAAATACCTTTGGAGAGATGATCTCTACTCCTCTGTGTTGCCCACTAGACAGTCCAGTTTTAATGGCAATTAATAGCTCCATGAATACCTGGCATTCACATGCTGGCTACAGAACTAATACAGCCAGACTGATTTATATGTATCTCAGTACAGAACACAGCAAAGAAATGTTCCCTGGGGAATGAATTAATATTTTGGTTCAAATTAATGAGAGGCAGGGGAGGATCCTTTCCGGTGTGGTACTGTGAGATGGTGATGAGAGGCGTGAATTCTTGCTTTTGGATTGGACCCATACTCCCTCAACGCCTTTTAAAATTGGATGATGTTAATCTATGCTAATTCCAGCCTCATTAGCCTTTATTTTCAGTCATGAAGGACATCTCTCTCTAAAATATATTGAATACCCTACTCTTGACAAGCAAGGAAATATGCAACAACCTTTAGGTCTAGCGAGAATCTTAACTTGCAATGATTTGAGATTCTCGCAATGCCCATGGGCCAGGAAAGTATATTTAGATTTTTGTTTGTGTGGAGGGAATCATCAGGCTACTAGGTAAACCAGAGAATAGTGTGTGTTTCCAAATCTCTGTGCAATAATCTGGCAAAACAAAGCATGCCTTCAAAAAGACATGCAAACTGCATCAGTGTGGAAGCAATCAAGCAGTGTATATGCCTCTTCTGTCTTCACTTTGGGCAATATGTGCTCCAAAAATATATGAAAGAAATGGGCATATGGAGGTGATTTCAGGCATTTAGCTCACATTTCAAGGTTTTATGGCATTTTTCCAGCAACATCCTAAATCTGCCTGCAACGTTTTGGCCATAAGTTGTGCAATAGAGAACGATAAAGAGGTAAATAGGAAAAAAATGCTTAGTACCAGTTTTTCATTATCATATTAAACAATAGTGCTGTACTAGGAGACATGATCAGAGATGATAGAACATCTAATTCCCCTGAGAAGAGGAATTTGGTTTGTTTTGTACTTAAACAAAGGCTCATATTACCTCATGTATATCTGCACAATGTGCCTCCCTGTAGTGGCTGCTGTCAACATAGCATAAGTGAGATCACAAGTGAGATTGGGTTGCCTGTGTATCTGATTTGGTACTTGCTCCCTGTTTATTATTTTCCAGTTTAATGCTTAATTATTTTTAGAATTTCTTCTTCTGTTTTTTCTCTCTGTGACATTGTCTCGAATTTGCCCAAGTTGTGCAGTGTAATCTCTCTAAGGTACTCAAACAGCCTTACTCTCTTGAGTTTCAAAGTGTGGTATAAGGCTTGGGTGTTTTTTCAGCAAAATCTTTTCTTGAAAGACATAAATTCATGAAGCCTTTTTTTTTTTCTTATTTTTCTGAGTAGATGGTTGCTGAGATTAGCAACTTTTCAGTCCTACTTGTTGAGTGTTGTAGTGAATTAGTGTTTGCTTTAGTTAGATGCATCCATCTACCATTTCAATGACACATTAAACAAAGACATTGACTTCTGTGAGACCACTCATGTGAGTAATTGCTCAGAGGCTCATTGTCTGACCCTGAATTAATGAATTACAGTCATATATTAGTAAAACCAGAGAAGTGAAAACAAGAACATTCCTCCATCTCTCATTAAAATAATTACAGCTTCTGAAGAGTGAATTGTCTGGCTTTTATTGTGTTTTAACTAAAATTCATAATTTCATAAAACTGTCTGGTTTTGGATGCCAACTTAAAAGTTGCTCAAAGTAGAGATTCCTGCCTTTGCTTCTATTACTCATAATAGTACACAATGGTAGAAACCTACACTTTATAATAACTTTTCAGAAGTTCACTTAAGATGTAATACTAGGTTCTCCTTATATGAAAGAAGTCTTAATTCTTCTGTAAGTATTTGTGGTGCAGTTATACCTTTGTCCAAAAAACATAGTTGAAACAAAATCATAACTATTCTTATGAACTATCATTTGATGATGACTGTTCACCATGGAGAGAATAAGATTTAATTTAAAACCCCTTGAAGGTGAAAGCAATTTACATTCATTTTTCCTTGTCATAATAATTTGGTTTTATGAAACTGTTTACTAACAGACAGTAACATATTTATCTACACTGTAAGAAATGAATTTGTTCTCTAAGTATCATATTAAGAGCAACAGGTTTATTCCTGAGCTTACAAAAATGAAACAAGGAATACATTAGTTTTAGAAGCAAACTAATGTTATGCATATCAGATATTGTGACAGACATTTGAAAACATTTTTCTTTTTTTCTGAGACATTCTCTCTTCAAAATCCTGACAGTCTATTCAAAATTGTGTAGTGAATTTCAAGTTTATTAATGTCCAAATTCTTAGAACATAGGGAATGTAAATGTAGAAGTCTGTTAGTGTAAAGCATATACAACACCATCGTTAAAAGTTTGTGACAAATTCTAAGAGTGTGTGGTCTATATTCTTTTTAATATCTGAAAAAGGAACATTTAGGAAACATGCTATATTAAGGCAGATATGGAGAACACTATTCACAGAGAAGAGAAATAGAAAAGAACAGAGTTAAAAAATAGGATCTCTGTGCCTTTCAGAGTGTGATTTCACAGCATGTGACCTAGGGAACCTCTACTTGCTATTAAACATTGTTTTGTTTTGCTAATATATGTATACAGCCCTCGGACTCACCAGAAAACCTGGTGATTTAGCAAGTACAGTGGTGATCTGTGTGAAAACGTTTGGCATTTTACCAGTATTTTCACTTGGAAAGAGCTGCTGTAGCCCAGATAATCACTGCACAGCTACTGGGATAGTGTCCTGCACTTGACATGCAGTCCACTAAAACTTACATCAAAAGCATGAGGAGATTGACTGGCTTCGAATGTGAAGAAAATAAAAAGATATTAATGTTTTTCAAGGGCACAGGCATCTCTTGAATAATACTAGGTGGGACTGACAGGAAAGTAATTTTATTTTGTTAATGTTTCCAGGGACTTTAATTTGGGTGCACAAGAAAACAAGAGCTTTCAGAAGTATTCTTAAAGAAGCCTGAGGACAGAGTCTCTGTATCAATTAGTTGGCTGGCGATGAGAGCTAAGGAGTAGTGTAGAGCAGTGCTTGGAGCAGAGCACTGGATTTAAAAGGGTCTTCAAAACTCACCAGCAGTGGCCCAGCCAATAATAAGTTGAACCAGTCGGGTTCTCTGTTGCTGGTGTAGCAGATATTGAATGACTAAAGAAAATGGAGCATTTTTTTTCAGATGCTTTGGAGAAAATAGAAAACTTCTCAGTGGAAAATCTTTTCACTGAGTTGTTACCGTGTCCAGTAGCAGATAGGAAAATAAAGTTTCTATGTTGATTTATTTGCAATATTTAAGAAGTGTTTTATTTAATTATCCTCTTAAATAAGCTTACCAGCAGGAATGTTTCCTGAAAGCAATGGCTTCTAACTGGCAGAAAGTACAGACGTTATTATTATATATGGATCATGCGCCATAAGTGTGAGCTAAAGAACTATTCTTACTTGGGGAATAGAACAACCTTGGTAGTCCTAGATAAAGCTGGAGCTGTTAAATCAAGTCATTTAAAAAAGAGTATTAACATTTCCAAAATTGTTTCCAATAGGGCTCTTTCCTTTAAAAGAAAGAAATAGTTAAAGGTTTGAAGCAGCATTAGTTCCTCCAGCAGCTCCAGCTCTAAGTGCATACTGAAATCATCATGGTGTCATTAACACTTTGAAGTTCACATCACCTCAGAGATTTAGAACTGTCGCAAACACTGAATCTGTTGTTGGCAGCTTTCTCTGTCTGTGGAGGTAACCAAAGTTCTTCAGTCCTCCTTTGAATCTCACTTGATGTATGTGGTATTTATACGCTGGGAAAAGAAGAATTATACCAGTAACAGGGAGGGGAAGCAAAAGCATCTGGGCACTCTGAAACGCAGAGGCTTTGCTAGCCGTTAGATGGCAGGGCTGAGCGGGGTGGGGGGGCAGCCGGGCCTGGGGAACGGTGGCAGAGTGGGGAGCACAGTGCTGTGAAAAGGAATTGTCTTGCAGTAGGTCACCTCTTGAGGGATTCTCCGAGGTTTCACTTGCATGAATTCATACACTTCATTCATACAACTGCTTCCAGTTTGCTTCATAGTCAAGTCAGTTGGGATTGCTCTATTTCTGTCACTGTGGTAGGAAAATAGTTTACAGAGACAATCCTCAGTTGCACTGTGGCTCATTTGTCTTTGTTGAACTTCTTTGATATTTGAAAAAAGTTTGTGTTGTACAGGCATGGAGTAGAAGTTAGATCAGGAGAAGACAAGGTAGATGTTTTCTTTCTCTAATTTTTCTCTTTCTGTTAATTACAGCGAGTATAAAGTTCTGAGTAAATCTGTTAAGGCTGCATTTGATTTTATGGAGACATTATTAATAAAGCACAATGCACTCTGTCTGCAAAATTTCTCTGCTATTACAAAGCCTTTGAGGTCAGAGTTTCTTATCATGGCATTAATAATTTGTTTTGTAATAGTTTATATTTTTATTAATTATTTGTGAAATAGTAATGGTTACTGTTTGGATGTATTACAAAAGCTGCTGTCTTTCCCATTACCAGAAATCATACCAAAAAAAAAAAAAAATCAAGTAAGCATCCTCTGAAGTATTTTATTCAATGATTGCTGTGATCATTCAATCATGAAGTAAAACTAGGTTTCCATTAGGGTTACAAATAGTGCTGCTGATCTAGGCAGCCCCCTACTATATAATCATGCCTATTTTTGTATTTAGTGAATAGTGGTGTCATTGGGTGACCTTTATAAGTTCATAAAATCTGCTAACATAATTTTAGAGAAAGGGCCAGAGTAAACATTAACAACATAATTTGCTTAGGTTGGGTAACTTGAAAAGGCTGCATAACATCAATGAAAATGCTTTGTCAATCACATTCTAGACTAAATTAGTCTTAAAGTCCAAGGAAGAATCAAAGTTCACCTAAGCATATAAACTTGTGTCTAGCAGTCCCTGGTATCATTTCCAAGTTTAACGAAAAAGAAAAATGAAGGAGAAGGAACAGTCAGTAGCTATTGAGGAAATAATAGACTCCTCAAAAATAAAACTGGTGAGCAAATATTTTCTTTGTCTTTCTTCAATAGTATAAAGGTACTAGAAAGGAAACTATGTCTTTCAGTTGCAGAGAATGAGCAATGAAATGCACAAAGTGTGAGCTCCTCAGGCTTGTTTTCTGCAGCTTGAGGTGTCTTTTGGTATCACTGGTGCTGCTGTTTTGAATGTCGTACAGATGCCACATCTCACACAAGACAGTAGTTTGAGGCTGAAATGGGCTCTTTTGCCTGCTCTCAGTACTCCAAATAGATTGGATATGAGCGTTTGCAATTTACCTCATGCTGTAAAAAAGGTCTTCATAGCATAGACAATTCAGTCCTTTAGGTCAGGAAAAGAACTATAGCTCACTTTTACACAGCTCCAGCAGTCAAAAGATGTGCAAAATGCCTGAATAGCTCAGCTCTGCCTTGTAATGCTCTAACACTACAATGTCTAATAACCATTCTCTATTTTGGGATAGGCCTCTCTGGCTGAAGGGAGCCAGAAGACTCAAACTAGAGTAAATTGTTTCATAACTATAAAATAAAGGAATTTTTTTTTTTTTCTCTTTCGTTTTCTTTTTTGGAAATGTAAAAGACATAAATTGAATTATTATTCTAAAATACACACTTTTGTTTGTACAGAAGAACCTCTTATAAATATCTTCATCTCAAAAAGAGCTTAATTTATATTGAACAGAAATTAGAGAAAAGGATAGATAAAACAAGTTTCTAATTCTCCTAAAATACACTCCTGTGCAGCAGGTCTGCAAGCAAATTTCTGCTGTTTGGAGCCACCAGGCAGATTCTGTCCTATCCGAAAGCACTGATACACAGCCTCTGCTGCATATCTCATGTTGTCTGTACACAAGCAATCCAAAACCTGAAATTCTTAATAGGTGACAGATAACAGAGTCAGTTGAATTAAGCACCTTGGGGTCTGTAAGTTTAGCTTCTGGAGCTAAACTTTACTAATTTCTGTCAATAGTATTTAGAGAGGTTGGAGAAAAATCTTGTGAGCACAGAGGCAAAAAAAAAAAAAAAAGAAAAAAGAAAAAAGAAAAAAACTGATCTGTTAAAAATACAGGGATGTCTTGCAAGGCTATTTTGAGGAATAAACTCCTGAAAGATAACATTGCTTTTCTTAGTACCTCTTCTCCATCAGCCAAGACCTTCTACGACATTTACAAATTGTGTATGATGGTTTTTGAAGTAGTTAACTATGCATTTATATTTACATTAGAAATAAACACTTGTGAATTTATCTGAAATCAACTGCTACAGAAAGGAATTCCATGGAAAACAAAACCCTGCATGGTACATGTTTGTCCATCTGAACACATTACATCACAGAAATATTACTGTAATGAATTCAGATACGTAGGTGATATGTGAAAATATAGGAGGGCATAATGTAAAGCACATAATAAAAACATAAAATTTATAATATAAATATAGATGCTAACATCTATATTAAGAGAAAATGTTCCATATTCTAATCCTGAAAAAAAATTTTTTTTCACTTGTTCAGCCTAGTGTTCAGCTGACATATTTTCATTGTTTTCAAGTTGCCTGATTTGGTATATATGTTTACATATAGTAGCCAGAGAAGAAGAAGAAGTTGGATGGAGCCAGGAATTAGAGCATTCGTTGGCTTTACCAGTGAAATGATCTTAGTAAAACATGTAACAGAACTGCCATTTAGTTTTCATCTTTGGATTTAAATACTTGGAGATTAATGGGGCAGTAGTGCAGTGACATTTGATTTCCAGCTGCAAGTTGGATGATGAGGGTATCACAACATCATGTGTTGTGTCTATTGTGTTTTGTAACCAGAAAAGCTGAGAATAGCTAAAAACATATAATTAGGAGATGATAATTGAAAGAACAGAACTATCCTGTAAAAGGTTTATTCTCCAGAAAATTCCTTTGCTTGGTCATATTTGATCAGACATTTATCTAGACAATGGACTTCTATGTATATGATCAGGGCAGGAATGTACTGTAACAGGTAATATGAGCAGAGTTCATTTTTCTCTGATGAATAATGAACCACCTTGATGATCATTATTTGAAGATAAAAAATGAACCAGGTTTCATGCATAATATATAATATGTAATATAATATATCTGAACATTAAGTCCCTGGTTGAGAAGTGTGTAATTATGAACCATGTTAAATATAAATATAGAAGGAGATACAATTTGTTCAAAGGAAAACAAGTCTGAATAGTGAAGCATTTGCTTTTCTGTTGTTCTCTGTAGATAAAACCAGGAACTGGAAATTTTGGGTATTAGTTATTACTAAAGACCATCTATTTTCAAACACAAGTATTTTATATTGCAATTGCAAAAGGGCCTTGAAATTCCTTCCCTGTTTATTCATTGCATATAAATAATTTTTTCACTTTGAAGTTCACTGATTAACTTCAAAATGTGCACTGAATCTGGCAAAATGGTGAATTGTTTAAGAGCTGTGTAATAATCCAGTCATCCCAAATCCATCTTCTAAGTAGCAATATGTGGTATATTGAGCATTTCCAATTTTTGAAAAGGGGAAAACTGGGGTAATTCTTCTATATTCAATCTGTGTTTCAGCAAATTGTGACTTTTCATCTAATTCGAAGGTCAGTACAGGACAACGATTGCTCTAATATATGCCATACTTCTGTTACTGCAAGAAAACATACAATCTAAGAATCACCTGGGTTGGAAGGGACCTCTAAAGGTCACCTAGTCCAAGCCCCCTGCAGTGAGCAGGGACGTCCTCAACTAGTTCAGGTTGCCAACAGCCCTGTCAAGCCTCACCCTGTGTATCTCCAGGGATGGGGCCTCAACCACTTCTCTGGGCAATCTGTTCCAGTGTTCAGCCACCCACATTGTAAAGAACTTTTTCCTAACATCCAACCTAAATCTCTGCTTCTATAGCTGGTCCTGCATATCTGAAGTTGGTTGATTGTACCTTTCTTTTATGAATGCATATTAGTAATATGCAGTACTGAACAAGAATTCAGGTTAAGAGGCAAACTAAAGACATGATAAGGATTTTGTTAAAAAGAAGCATCCCAAGAATGAATCCTCAACCTCAGTTTGTTTAATATTTTCATTAGTAACCTTGGTACAAAAGTATTGCCAATACAAAAGACGACGAGGATATCACAGAGGAAGAGTTATATGACTGTGATGGCAGAATAGTATAAATGGAAGGAATGTAATAGTACTGAGTGCAAGATCATTCATTTAAATACTAATAACAGGAATGTCTGCAGTAAGCTGAGAGCTCATTAACTGAAGATGACAGAGAAAGATCTGGTTACATTAGTTGCTCAGAGAATGACTATAAGCCATCAAAAGGAGATAAATATGATCTTAGGATCCATCATGAGAGAGATTTCCAAAAGACACAAGGAAATAACCACTGCAGAATTCACTGGCTACAAAGCTTTTAGAATTCTGTGGACAAATAAAGGTATCCACCCTTCGGAAAAACTAATTCAAAGTGGGAAAAGCAGAGAGAGGCCTTTTAGGATATATCACAGCATGGCAATTCTTGCTGAAGAGCTAATGGCCTTAGCAAACCAATAACCACATGGGGATGTCAAGCAATTAACTATATAAGTGAAAGTAACACAAAACCAACCAACCAACCAAAACCAAAACCAAAACAACCCCTCCAACCAAGTCCAAACAACAACAACAACCCAAACCAACAAAACCCAAAACAAAACAACAAAACCAAAGCAAAGCAAAGCAAAGCAAACCCCAAACAAACAAACAAACAAAACCCCAAACAACAAAAATTGTCTAGGAATAAAAAAAAAATAATTTAGAATAATTCAACTTTTAGAACTTACTCCAAATAAAAATATTGGAGATGTGAAACCTAACTGATTTTAGACAGGGTATTAATGTTCTATCAAATGAGTTACGTGATGATCTGTTAAATGAACCAAATATCCCCAAATATCCAGGAAATGCTTTCTGGTCCAGACTGGGTGTTACCACATTCAGCAGGATTTTTCAGTTAAGAAAAAAAAAAAAATCTAGTTTTAGCTGACTTTGGAAGAGTGTTGGGCTGCTATTTTCTATATATACAACACTGACTCTCATAGAACCATGGTACTTACAGTCTTGAATGTTACTATAAGGCAGACACATAATGCATAAATTAACCAAAATGGAACAATACTTAAATAGTATATGGTCATGTCAATGAGAACTATCATGATATAAGCCTGTCTAGAGACTACAGGTAAACAGGTACAGATAACCCGTGTCCATATATTTTGTTATCATATTAAGAATTCTTCCCTTTCATTCCCAAAAGTTATAGAAATGGTGTTTGGTTTAACACTCCACTGAAATTACATGATATTTGCCAATAGCTGCCATGCTCTGGAATTTGGAATACCACATTATTTCCCTAAATGAGGCAATGGTTTTCCTGGCTTTGTAATGTTTTATTAAAAAAAAAAAAACAAACAAACAACTTGCTATTAGTGACTACACACTGTAATCACAACTGTCCATTGCTAGACATCTGTGAATCATAGAATCATAGAATCAGTCAGGGTTGGAAGGGACCACAAGGATCATCTAGTTCCAACCCCCCTGCCATGGGCAGGGACACCTCACACTAGATCAGGCTGGTCAGAGCCTCATCCAGCCTGGCCTTAAACACCTCCAGGGATGGGGCCCCAACCACCTCCCTGGACAACCCATTCCAGGCTCTCACCACTCTCATGGGGAAGAACTTCTTCCTCACTTCCAGCCTGAATCTCCCCACTTCCAGCTTTATTCCATTCCCCATAGTCCTGTCACTAAAAAGTCCCTCCCCAGCTTTCTTGTAGGCCCCCTTCAGATACTGGAAGGCCACAATAAGTTCACCTCGGAGCCTTTTCTTCTCCAGACTGAACAGCCCCAACTCTTTCAGTCTGTCCTCACAGGAGAGGTGCTCCAGCCCTCTGATCATCCTGGTGGCCCTAACAAGTTTCTCTGGATGAGACCTGTACAGTGCATGTCTTGGACACTGCCAGCAAGCACAAAGTCACAGACTCTTGTGAGGTGCTGTTAAGATCAAGCCAGGCACTCTCACTCAGCTACTTCAGCTGAAGTTTGCTTTTATAATTGATCTAAGCTTCCAAGTTGAGCATGTTTCAGGACTGAGATCCATGAATGGAAATTCTCATGTTCCAGTCTTTGCACACAGGCATTGAAGATCCCATGACACTTCATACAAAAAGAAGAGCGTTAACCCCAGTGTCCTTGCCAAATGTTAACTTTGTTAATTACAGCCTGCTTTCTTTAATTCTTGGAGTTTTAATTAGACATGGTATTATTCTCTTCCTGTACCACATTGTCACTGGTTCTTCCCACTTAACCATTTACTATGTTAAAGATTGTTATTCTTTTGTCTACATCTGGCTGTATTTAAGAAGCAAGAAAATTTGCTAATTTAATAGTGTAATTTTTAATATGTATATATTCATCCTTCGTGAGTCACTTGCATCTAAATTCTCAGATGCACATACATAAATATGTGTATCATTAATGGAAAGGTTGGAAATTATGTGACTTACAAGGACTTCTCAGAACAGCACAGGTGTAAACCAGTATAGCTCATGACACCTGCAGGATAAATAGATTATTTCTTGAGACTTATGAATTTTCATACCCAAATGTCTGTGTTTCTACATCTCTAAACTAAAAACAAGAACATAATTCTGATGCAGAGTAATCAGCTGGAGTTTTAAAGTGCTTTCAGATTCATCAGACTTGAAAGTGCTGTATAATTTTAAGATTATCGTTGTATATGTATCATATAATTATGCCATTGGAAATTATTTGTACTTTTAGTAAGATTGCACTGCATTTTTGTAAGATTATGTCAATGTATATATTCATCTTGTAATGTAAAACTGGTTGCTGTTTGAAGCTGCACTACTGCAAAAATGGTGTGTGGAGCTTCAGCATGTATCCAAACAATTAGATGTATCTTAAATACAATGTCTGTAATATACTGTGCTATATATTTGAATTTTGTAATTTAAAAATCAGTTATTTCCCAGGTGTCTACACTCCTAGAAGAGCTTTCTGCTTTGACAGACAAAAAAAGTATCAAAATTGTTGTATGAATATTAGCTAATTTCTATTTTAAGATTGTTCTCTGTATTCAGTAACATTAGCAAGGAATTGCCTTGGGAGTTTCCATACTTGATATCAATGCAGGACAAATTCAAACAGAGAGCTTCAAAAAATACTTTGATACGTTTTTACCTTTATAATTTTAAAACTCCCCCATAATCAGAAATGTGAATATTTGTCAAGAAAGATCCAGTCTGGTTTGCTTTATTGTTCTTACGTGGTTTTTAAATTAAGGGTTTACTTGGAAATTTTCACATTAGGAGCACAGAGAAGTTTTGTGAGAAGGTACTTGTGGAAAGCCTGCAACAGTCATGCCAGGCTTTCTTTAGAGTCAAGAAGAAACAGAGATGATTCAGTTCACTCTAAGTGCCCAGCGCAGGTCAGATTAATCACTGTCTATTTCTTCTCCTGATCCCAAATCCTGACATTAAGGATTATTCCTTGCACACTAATTCATAACAATTTTTTCCATGTGTCACCATTTCTGTAGAAATGAAGAAACTATTAAAAAGTGGTTTAATTTGTGAATGCTTTATACCCATTTTGCTCTACTTCAAGTCTGCAAAAGCTGTGTTGGCTAACTGACAATTGAGTGTGTCAAAGGGAGATCAACAATGAGTCTATCCACCAGGAAGCCCTAATCCAGCATAGTGGTCCCATTACAATGTACTTGATTTCTACTCAGTGCATGGGAAGAAAGAGACAGCTGACAGTACAATCTTCTTCCCTGTCGGCTCATCTTTCAGCACCTAGGGATGGCCTGTTCCTTCTTGAATAGTGTCCAGCCTTCCTGACTCTTTTGCCCTTCAGGACCGCCTCCTGATGGATTCTGTCAATCAATCTGCTAAACAGGCCCTCCAGAAGTCCAAGGTAGCAGTTCTACTGACTCTTTTTCTTACCTCTCCAAGAATCAAAATCTCTGTCACTTCATGATCACTGTGCTCAAGATGGCCTCCAAACATCACATCACCCACAGGTCCTTCTTCGTTTGCAAACAATGGGTCTGGTGGTACATCTTCCCTAACTGACTCCCTCACCAGTTGTGTCAGGAAGTTACATACAAGGCTACATCCACCTCCTCTCTTTCCTTGCCTGTTCCTTCTGTATTAAGACATACGTGAATCGTTCTAATTAGTGAGGTTATAGGGTTGCAGTCCCCGGTAGGGGAATGACTTGGGTTTGGTCTTCATTTTCAGCATCTCCACATGGAGTTATGACTCTGTTTTCCTAATAGCTGATGAAAATTGCCAAACAATGAGGGGAAAAGTGCTGGAGATGATCCTAGTGAAACAAAGATGAAATGGGACATTTGGGAAAATGTTTCCTGCCTTTTGCTGCTTGATGGAAGCACTAGTGTAGCTGGATACAGACCATAGACAGATACTCATATGCAGCCCTGGCTGTGTGGAATTACACTGCCTCAGAGGTTCTGCTGAGGGAAGGAGATATACAAACTTGCCAGTCCAGACAGCAGCAGTACCTTCATCAACTGTGTAATCAAATACAGCTGAAATGTGTACCTGTGGTTTTAAGTGGGGTTTACTCATCCTCTTTGGAACCCTCATGCACTTCTGAACTATTCAAGTGCATTAGTATTATCTTTTATTGCAAGTTTAACTGGCCATTCATGACCTTTTCTCTTGTATTCGGGCCTTGTTGTTCAAGTTCCCACTTTTATGCATAGACTTCAGAAATTTAAATAAATTTTGAGGATACAGTTAAAATATTGGTTGAAAATTAGAAGTATCTCATGTTTGTGTCAAACTCTGACTTACAGTTCTGATTTTTTCATTGACTGTATTGATAATATTTTAATTTAAAAAGTTTTGTGCAAGTTATTGAACTCATGTACACAACTGTGTGAAAGACATAAACCATGCTAGATATGCACTTCTCATTTGTTAGATTATTTATCAGCTTATATTACTTTCAGTTATTAGCATTTTCTAGCACATACAGACCAGTAGCCTTAAATTGTACAGCAGCCTTACCCAAGGTCCAATGGAAGGAGTCACACAGAATCTCAATTTTTTTATATCATTCTGTTTTCATATAATTTCAATAAGTCAAATTCATTTAGATGAATGTAGGAAGTAATTAAATACGTGTCTAGAGCTAATATGAGTTCACTCTTGTAATATTGCTATAGTGTCCCTGGAATAAAGGAAATGCAAGGGTAAACCTGCAGTGAATTCTGTCACACTTGTCAGTTTACCACTCTGGAATGAAACAAAGGTGCTTAACGTGTGAATGTGCTTAGCATTCAAATCCTGCATATTAAACATAGCTTGTTCTTGAGTAATAATTGACTGAATTCCAAACATTCTTTTATAAAGCATTTTCATTGAGAGATCAAATATGTAAGCAGATTTTAAAAACTGACTTAACGTTTTGATTTCTAATGGTTCTTAAAATTGTCAGTTCCTCTGTGGAATAAACCTCTACTTTCAGAATGAAAACGTTATTTGCAACTATTCAGAAAGAATCCTGATTGCTTTGTTTCTTTGTGAGTTATATAACTGGGAGAATTTGACACAAAGTTCTCAGATAATTTAGTAAAGTTATTAATTAATCTAGTAATATAATTATTTTAAAATAAAACTTCTTTAAAGTTTCAGATTCAATATACAAATATAGCAAGCACTGCCATTCAAAATAACTTCATGAATCTCACTGTCTACAAGATGAGAAATGATAGTTTAAATAAAGTTACTTCCCATCAGACATATGGCTGGTGTCTCAGTGATCTGTCTAAAATATTCCAGTTTTTAGGATCCATGGCTGCAGGGCAGATCTGTAAAAACATGTTTTCTTGTCTATGAAAAGGATTTTCCTAAATAACTCCTAATTTCCTTTCACGCTTTTTTTATCTCAAGTCAGTAGCTTTCCCCCCCCCCTTGTCTAAGTGGACCTAAATTCAGATTCAGAGTCCTTGTGTGTTGGCCACCAAAAGAAAAAAAAAAGGCAAGCCTCCCTCCTACTCACCCAAAACACAAACTTTATATATATGACAGAAGTGCTACATGATTGTCTTCTAATGCAGTAAGAATACAAAATTATTTGGACTGCTTTCATATGGCTGTTTTCACATCAACATGCAGAAATATGTAAGATAATGACCAATGCTGAAATATTTGTTATAGTGTCAATGGAACTGAGCAAAGACTGAACTGTTCTTCACTGAATTTTTACATATCTTACAGTTATTTCAAATACTTAAAATTATTCAAGCAAAAGTAATATTTGAGTAATTAACTGGAATCCCTAGAAACATATTTTAGTCTTCCTTCTCTTTAAGTGTGGTATAGGGGTTTATTTAAATAATGTTATATTACATTTTGTAAGGTTATAAGGATAACGGTATACACAATCATATATAGTATGCATGTTAAAACCTTTAGGTTATCTGATTTATCCTAACCAGCAGTTTCTTGCCCTAAAGCATATTGATGTTCTGCCCACTCTAATTTTAACTGTTGTATCTAACTGGGTCACTGAATCTTTATACTGCTAAACCAGGTGCAGTATGAACTACCAAGTGATGTGGTAAAAAAAAAAAAAAATCACTGGGGACTAGGTCAAAATCAGCAAGGTTATTTTTGCTTTCAACCTAATTCACATTTGAAGTGCAGTTGTGGTAATCCTGTTATTGGAAAATACAGTATAGAAATAATTGAAAAACAGACACTGGGGCCATATCCTGCCATCACTCAGCATCTGAATGGCATGTAGAAAGCTGCTTGTGAAACAATAGCAGACTATGACCCCTCACTTTCAATCAATTTTACTTAATACTACATAACAGTATAAACTTTCCCTTTAGACACAAACACACAGTTCCTTCTAAAGAACACCAGACTCATATTCAAAGAAGTTTTTCTCTTTGTAGTTATGTTTTTAAAATCTCTTAAGTCTTGAACTTATTTAATTTTCTTTTTCTTTTATTTTCTTTCTCTCTCTCTCTTTTTTTTTTTTAATTATCCCTCTTTCCTCCCATATCCCTCAAGCTATCTAGCAGTATTTTGGATATATATAACAGTGACCAGGGAACGGCACCAGCTAATATGGGTCTCACAAATGCTTCTTGCCCATCAAATCTACCAGTAAAAAGGGAACTCACAGGTAAAAGAACTCTAAGCTTTTAGTATTTTATAATTGCAGAACTGATGGTGTTTCTTTTAAAAGTTGAATAAATCTCAGCCATGTAATTAAATTCCTGAGAATTTTGCAGTTTTTAGTTTCATTTAAGGAAAAAAAAAAAAAAAAGCCAAGGAGAAAAGTTCTGCTTCTGTTCTCCTCTTTAGCAATTCAGAAAGCATGTTCACCTCTTGTTTTTTTATGAACATCATAATTCTAAAAAAAATAATTATTTTAGGAAACAGTGGATTCTTCCATGTTGGCTCCTGACCAATTATATAAATAAATTATCACCCATTAGATTTGTTCCAGGGTAGAACAAATGGTTCTTTTAGAACCTCACAATAAGGCTATTCAAGGTAAATCTATATTAGTAGATTAACAACTTTAAAAGTTACATTCAATTAATCCAAAGAATGTTAACAACTATGTAGAGTTTATTAGTGTCACCCAGAGGAAACAGTGAGCTTGTTGAATATCTCACAAATCTGATTAACTCTTGCATTATGGGATATACAAATCCATATTCACATTAGTGTATTGTAAGTTTTATTCTGATGTAAAATACAGCAAATTAGAGAAAAATACCCCTGCATAGCATTTCAATGTCCTTTAATAAAAAACACACCCAAAAAACCCTCAAGAAACCTTCCAGATTTGCTTACAATATATTACTGATACAATATAGATTTGCTTATGATCTTGTTTAATAATAAAAGGAGTAATGAAGTAGAAGGACTAGGAGGTTGATCTTGGTCATGAAAAGCCATTCTGAAAAGGGAAAGTGCTGAATTACAACTTAAGGACTGCTCTAATAAATGTTACTTTCTGTCAGAAGCAGATACACGAGCAATGGCAAAGGAGAGACAAAAAAAGGATAACCACAATCTCAGTAAGTATATGTTCATCTTCCATCTCATTCAAAGGAAAATATGGGTAATACAAAACCAATGTACCTTAGCTACCACATCTCTTTTTCTAGATCAGCATCTTACCAGGGTAATCAAAACCATGAACTGTCTACAGCCAACCACAGAGTTTTCTTCCCTAAAACTAATTTTTGTCTTTTACAATTGTCTTTCAAAATACTTGGCATATTGTAATTGATTTCTTTCTATATAATCTCCTATTATGATTTTATTCTACCGTTGTACATGTGTCCTGCACACTTTATGTCGTTTCTGAGAATTACAGTGCAAAACAGATAAGAAAGTATGCAGATGATGAAAAAAGGAACAGTGAAAATCCAGTTTTCACACCTTGCTGAAGCACCCAAGTGAGAGGCTGTATCTCTCTATGGGTGATGGGAAGGAAAAAAAAAAAGAACTTACAGAGGATATCAGACAGCTTCTAAGCACTAATTAAGCACTTAAAGTTGTGGAAATTGTATGTCACAGGGGGAGATCAGGGCAGGACTGGTTGAGGCTCATGTTGTTCTGACTGCTCTGCTCTGATACATAAGCTTCCTAACCTCTGTAGGCTGGGATACACCTCTGTTTCCTTTATGAAGAACAGTGCAGCCATGTGAAGATATTAGTTCTAGAGGAGGATTAAAGCATAATGAAATCACTATTTCCGTGCCTAAATAGTAAATTTACAAAGATAAAAGTTTTGATGTATCTAAAATAGAAAAAAACATATTATTCTTGAAAGTATATTGCCTATAAAATTAGGCATTTTTTCCCCCTCTAAAGAGTACTTTGAAACAAAAAAAACCCCAAAGGATTCTTTTTGGAAAGTGCTGAATAAAGCAATGACATTTTCCAGTTTTCCTTTCTTCCTTTTCCAGCAAAAATACTCTGGGAGTTGTATTCAATGATGTTTATGAGTCCCTTCTAACTTGAGATATTATATGATTCTATAAATTGAAATCTAAATTAGTAACTACTTAATAGCCACTATTTGTATCTTTGTTCTCTTATTTATATCTTGGTTCTCTGTCAGTCCAGTAATCTTAGGGTGATTTATGGCTTTACTGGCATGAAATTAAGTACTTGGGAGTATAGCATCCACTGGCACCTTGTGCTATCAGTCACCATGGACAACTTTCTGCTACTTAGGCTTTCCAGAAGGCATCCTTATTTCCGTTTGTACATTTTTTGTGGATAACAGACAGACTGTGTATATTTTTAGGCCTCTTGCTAGCACACCTTTCCTGAACCACCATGACAGCTGCTGCCATTCTCGTTTGGGCAGGAACGGGGAGTTTTTGCCAGACTAGAAAAAGTGATGGGTTGGGATTGTCTGGAACTGCAAGGGGAAAGACAGGTACATCCATATGTTAGGGGTGCCAGGTCTTACCATTGCCTTAATTGTTTTTTTTTTTTTGGCTCTGAAATCGTCCTTTCTCAAACACAGAAGACAGTCTGAGAACTGTCCCTCACCACTGGCAATGCACTGAAGATTATATGCAAGGATGATAGCATACAGACATGCAAATTCTCTTCTGGTTTGGCTCCAAGTGAATATTTAAGAGGTCAAAGTCTCTCTCGAGATAGCTCCACTTCCTGATGCCTCGGACATATCAATGCAGTACATATAAAG
Organism: Indicator indicator; assembly: GCF_027791375.1. Lineage (NCBI taxonomy): Eukaryota > Metazoa > Chordata > Aves > Piciformes > Indicatoridae > Indicator > Indicator indicator. The sequence continues at coordinate 34,428,539 of NC_072012.1, forward strand.
GCTTTATTAGTGTTTCAGGCTGAATTTAAGTCCATATTTTACAGAAATGTTCTTATACCTTCTCACACAAAGGAAGAATTAGGAAAAAATATCGCTTTGAATGGTTAGAACCCCAATGAAGCCATGATAAAAGATTTAGATTTAAGAAATGGGACTGCTTCTTCATGTAACAGCAAGATTTTAACTCATCACTAAATGTATTTTCTTGTTTTGTTTGATTATTTTTTTTCCCAACAAAGACTTAAGATTGTAACGTTTGTTTAGTATATGGTCATCCTGTCCACATAGTTCAAAAAACCATTTTCTGGTTTGATTTTAGTATAATTTGATTTATTATTGAAACTCAAGACACCGCTGGAACTGTAACAGATATAAATCAGGAAAGTTCTATTGAAACACGTGTCCAGGCTTCAAAATGTAATCATTGGAAGTTTCTTTTCAGGAAAAACTACCAAAAAAAAAAAAAAAGTGAATTCTGGAAGTGTACACATGTAAAGAAAATTTTGTCTTTTTTTTTTAGCCAATGTTTAGTTGACCTCTTTTTTATAAGTATCTTGTATCAACACTCTAAAAATTAATTGAACAGCTTTTATGCCATATGATTGTACATTTAATGCACATTCTTTAAATCAATGTGCCCTGCCATTGTGGTCCCAGCAAAACTGAAACCTATCTTTTACATTGTTCAGTTGGTGCATGCTTTTGTACATTGTATTCTCATACAAGATCCCACACAAACATCCCATGTCAATGGGAGGCATGGGGTCACTTAACATACACTCAGGAGGACTATAGTCCTGTCTCTTGAACATAAAAATCATGACTACAAAACCTGAGATGCTTTAATCTGTTGAGTGAAATACCTGTTCCTAGAGAGAGACAAGATAACATCTCACAAAGGCAGAGCATTCATCAGGGTAAGTAATAACACCTAGGAAGTTCCCTATTTGGGAATCAGCTAGGGAGGAAGTAGCTGCTGCACAACACTAAGAGCTTCACACAGGCAGCAAGAAAAAACACCTTTACTTATTTGGGAAAAGTAAAGATCTGTGTAGTGAGGCTGAGACTGATAGCAATGGGCTCATATGGCTGTGAGAAGTTGGAAGTCAGACTAGGAACACCCACTGGGGCTGCCCTTGACTGCACACTTCTAATATATATTCAAAACCAGGACATCAAACTTTAAATGCACAACTCCATGCATGGATAAGGGGAACATGTACACATTCTGTTCATATTCTAGGCAGGCCAGGTCTGATCTGACAGAGTACAGTGGTGTTAGTGTATTTCACTCAATGTAATGTCTTCCAAGAAGTAAGGGATAATGAAAACAATCCAATGCAATCCTAGCAATGGACAGAAGTGTGAGTTCACTCCTGTAGGACATCACTGATGGTTTCTAACAGCACTACATTCTCACTGAGCATATATTCTGTGTCACAATCATGGACAAGAAATCCCTCAAAGTGACAAGATGTCCTTTGGGCCTGTTCACTAGGAAATGTGAAGTCTCTGCATGTAAAAGTGGTTGGAGAAAAGCTGGTGAGGAAGCAGAAGATAATTTTCTCAAAATTAGTGAAAATGGAGCAGAAAGGTGACAGACTCTTTGTGCAAAGAAGGGTCACACAATCCGGTCTGGATACCAGTATAAAGTAGACTAAGAACACAGAGAGGGAGAACTAAATTTAAGAGGCTTATCTTCACTTATTTTCACTTCCAGCTAACTTACAAGTAAATAAGGATACCATACATGGTTTGTGTTAGGAGAAGTATAAATGTAAATATAGAAGTTAAAAAAAATATTTATTAAATTATATTTGTCTTCATTTCTGGTATTTTAAAAAATTTATTGTAAATATGCTTGTGCTGTCTATCACTAAAGGAAACAGATGTGCTGGGGATGATGTGGTTTTGGTACACAATCTTTTCTTTGAAGGGATGTGCTTGCAGTGATGCGGTTGGCAATGCTGATAAATGTAGGGAGAAAGATACTGAAGCTGTTAACAGTGATCAGGAGTTGTGCCAAAATATGAAATCCTGGATGAGCTGTCTTGTGTCCCTGTTGAAGTCACCTGTGAAAATCCAACAAGGTGTAAACTCTGTTGTGTGAGAGCAGAGTGGAGAAAGGGTACATAAACATCAGGAAAACAAATTATCTCCCATTTAAGCAATATGTGACTATTTCATTCTTCAGGAGTGTACTCGTAAATGGAAGAGAAGGGTAAGAGATTACATTGAGAGTTCTGTTTGTGGAAGACATTTTGTGTACATTGATTCAGTTGTTTTTAACTATTAAAATGTTTTATGTTGAAGTTCTACAAGCACTTTCACCATAAAAATAGCAACTATTTCCTTTTAACAGTTGAAAGGAGAAGAAGGTATAATATTAATTACCGAATCAAGGAGCTTGGCACACTCATCCCTAAGTCTAATGATCCGTGAGTTCAATGGTCTTTACTATAATAATGTTTATAGTTTAAATATGGGGGGTGGGGGCGGAGGGAAAGTCAGTTGTGTATACTGGCTATAGGATTGAGTAATGGGATACAAAATCTTCCATGCTGGATCACTGACTCAGGTCAGACTGTTAAAGTAACAAGCCTTTGACAGATTTTTTTGTGCCTGTTGGGAAAACTTAACACAAAAATACAATAAAATCAAAATAATTCTAGGGTGTTTAGGAGTGCGACTGCAACATCAGCCGGGAAAACAAACAAAGAAACAAAAATCAACCAGCAAACAAATAAAGCTAAAAAGCAGGAAAAAAGAATATAAATGAAACAACAGAAAATCCTGTTTTCTGTCCCTTGAAGCAATTGTATGGTGTCTCTAGAGGAGGCAGGAGTGATGATTTTCAGCCCTTGCCATGGGCCCTCTAGTGGGATAAAGCAAAATGCACGTTATCACTATCTGCTCTTTGCCTAAGAAACAAAGAGAACCGCCTTAAGAGTGTGTAGACTGAACATTTCTCAAAAGTCCTCTATACAGTGAAGGAAAAAAAATAGTCCTAAAATGCAAAGATAAAAAAATAATAGTCTTTATGATTGCTATAATAACATCATTTTATACTAAAACATATAATTAACAGTAACACAAAAATGCATACTGCTTGAACTATACTTTAATTCCCTTAAAACATATTTGTCAACATGAAAAGAACCCACTTTGGTGGGAAAGCCTATTGCAAGATTAGTAATAACAATTCAGTGTGATACTTAATGCTGAATTTTATCCTTAGGCTTCTGATGGTACTCAGGGAAGCCTTAAGACCATGCAACTAGCATGATTGTGACTTGCATAAAACCGATTGTACAGATTTTGTGTCAATACAGACCTGCATGATACTTCAAATGAAAACATCTATTGATATTTCAGGGGTTTTGTTTGTTTGTTTGTTTTTGCCTTAGCACTAAGAAACTTTTGCTTATATTAAGGATTTCTGTAACAATATAAAGCTGTGTGATAGTTCTTTAAGTACAATGTTGGCATAATAAGCCATTTGGAGTGAAATCACCAGACAGAATCTTAACATACTGCATCCATTTTAGAAAATTCATGAACTCATCTCTTCTACAGCATCTAGCCAAGTGGGCACGTTCTGGTCATTAAAACAGAATTAGGTATCACAGCTGATCTAAAATAGGAAATGCCATAAGTACCTAAATAAAATTTTGGCCACATGTGATCCATTGCAAACACAGATTGATAGAAGCTTCTTTCTTTCAGTATTCAGGATGATTTGGGCAAATAACTGAAAGATTTCTCAGAAAAACAGTGGATGGCACTGTTGGTTTGCAGCTACAAAGCAATAATGAAAGCAAGTTGTACTGCAGTTAGAAATGGGCATGAGGTACAAATTCCAGCTGAGATTTTGGTTGCCTACAGAGGTCTTTCAATTCATGTTTCGGTCTGGACTCAGGTTTAGTTTATGAAGTTACCCCAAAACATAGAGCAATCACTTAAGCTCTTCATAAAATGAGAGATCTGGATCTGTAATTTTGCTGCAGTAAGTGCTCAAGTAAGTGAATGATGGATTTTAGACACAGATTTTGGTGTCGCCTGATGAAAAATATTTGGGTATAGGTCCTGAACACATTCCTTTTTCTTGGTTTAGTCTGCAAACCCATGACTGAGTTCAACAGTGTGGCAGACCCAAAGTGGCTTTTGTTTACCTATCTCACTATCTGAGGACTTCTGTCTTCAAATCTATTAATTGGTACTCCTGTTGAAAAGAGACCTATTTAAAAAGTTTCAAGTTGGTGTTAGGAAAAAGTGGCTTTTGAAAGGTGTTTTTGAAAATTTGGATTAGAACATAACTGCTATAGCTTGGTGACAGGTTATGTTATTCCAAAGAAGTGTGAATAATTTTTTAAAAAAGATGTGTAGGTGGAAATACATTAATGTTGTTTTGTTGACTGAGCAGACCAAAATTATTATTTCTTTCTGTTATAGTCCTGTGTTTCCAAATTATGATTCACTGTCCTTGTCTTTCTCTTTCAGTTCTTTTTCCTTCATAACACCTTCCTGTGCTCCCAATCTGCCCCCTTCTTTGAAAGAGAGAGATGTATCATTTTTTACAATACTTTACCTGTAACATTTTATCACACATAGCATTTTCACCTCATATATTGATTTTAGAAGATTCTTCTTACAGAAGGAACTTAGCTGTAAAAGGAGAAACCTTACTGATGCTTGGACTAATGACAGTGAAGCAAATCAGCCTTCGCATTGAAGAGCAAATACTACAACTAAGCCATTGTGGTTAGCATGCCTGTCCCAGATGGCTTGCTTCAAGAAGATTACATTCAGACTCAGGAACGAAAAAGGACATTTTTTATGCTATTTGGAAACCTTTTATGATTTATATTTCTTAGAAGTGTTGTGTGGGGGTTTTATTTCACTTTTGTTTTGTTAGTTATATAATGAACTTGTTTGGCTCCTGCAGAGCTTCCGCAGGGACTTTCTTTTGACTGGCTTAAATCTCTATTCTTTTCACTTCTTTATTTTATAATTTAATGATGAAAAGTGTGGATTACACTGCTTAAATGAATGGGTGTTTTAAGTTCACTTCATCAGCATTAGAAATGGAGATAAGTTGCAAAGAACTTTGGCTCTTTTGTTTCATTTTCAATGCTTAGATATCCAAGTGCAGAAATGCAAAACAGTTATATAGAATAATTCAGAAATCGAATTACAGAAAGACTGAAAATACTCAGTCATATTATGCTGAAAAGCTCATAACCTGCTCCATTAAATGCACCTGCCTTTCCATTGATGGTTCCTTGCATTCAGCATTTCAGAATGCACCTTTTAGGTAGTTAACAAGCCTTCAGGTTGTGATGGAGTCTTGAAATGCCTACCATTTTATGGTAGTTGGGCTAGAATTGTCAGAAACAGTAAGAAAAAATAGTCTCCCCTTTAAGAATTCTGGTCACATTACAGAACTGGTATGTTGAGAACTGCTGAGGATTTGGGCAGAAGTAGTGGGTTGCTCTCACTCTCTCCTCTCTGCTCCCTTCATTTGCCTGTGCCTGACCTTCTTTCTGTTGTCTGTAGACAGACCTGCTAGCACGGACAGGTTTCTCGTAAAGGAAAGGCTTCTGTTCACTCATGCTATTATAAAGTGGAAACTTGCTGCCTCTTTCAGGAGAATACACTTTGTAATTGCACAGGTCACCAAAACAAGTACAAAGTCCTTCAAAGTATTTCTTTGAGCAAGCATAGTTTACAGCTTGTTTCTCAGAAATAAGGAAAGAAATGGTCTGCAAACATAGTTTCAACTTCACAAATCTATTTGTTATTAGTAAATGCTTTGTGTCTGGCACACTCTGTGACTATTACCCTCTCCCAAACTCTGTTTTCATTAATTAGTTTTGATCTTAGATGATCAGATGCTCTCATCCTTCCTACAGGAGTTCAGCTTGTGTAAACTAGTGAAGCTCCTTTGACTTTAACAGTTAAGTTACCTTAACAGAAATGAGTTGAAGATCAGTCTCATGCCTGTTTCTTTTCTCCTAAATGAGATATTCTCCTACGTGAGAGTCATGTTTTGGTCTGGACCCTTGAGATTTGTAGAGATTCAGTTGGTAAAGTTAGGAGGATCTAGGGTTCAGAGCCTAACAAAACACAATGTGTTTTTCACTCGTTTGCTACTTTTTCATGCAAATGATATTAAATGTGGTAGAACTCTCTTAATCAATGAGTAGCATGTGAAAAATTTCAAAATATTGTACTGCATGCCTACACAGAGACAAAGACACAGCACTCCTTTGCAGAGTCATTGTTATTGATCATAATGGAAAAACTTCTTACTGCTCTCAGATGCCTTGTTTCAGATATAGTTTCCCATGTGTTTCAGTGAAAGAGTACAATTAAAAAGAAAAGAGAGAATTCCTGCCACATCCAAAGACTACCTGATCTATATTATATCTAATTTTGGTGTTCAAAACTGTTATGAATGCAACCAAATTGTCTGTTTTTATAAAGCTGTTTCCAACAGAAAATCTAACAACTGCCAGTGGCTGCTCAGTTTTTAAAGGTTCTCAAATGAGTCTGTAGGCCTTACCATTTCAGTTTTTATCTGGATTATATACTGAGCAAGCAGAATATATAAATGCCTAAAAATCAAATCCCACAATTTTCTAGTGCTACTTTTATAATTTTTCTGATGTTTATTTGCACCTATTTAGAATTCAGCATTTTCAGAGAGAGGATTTTTGTTCATATGCACTTGCTGTACCTGGATTTAATCCATCTTCAAATGCTTAGGTGCTTTTTTATTTCCCATCATAGATTCATCTTAGCAGGCTTGCCTGCCTGCTAAGTAGAGCTAGAGGAATTGTGGACTTTTGCTGTGCAGGCCCCTCCCCTTGCTACTGCCTCCATCTACCTGCATCCTCACTAGTTATGTTGCTACAGCACTGTCCTGTGACTGCTGCGCGGTGCTCTGGGATGGAGTGGGTGGAGAATGTCTGCAATGCAGAACCAGCACAGATATCTTCAGTGTTTTCTTTTGATTCTGCTATAAATAGAGACATGGAGTGAAAGACATGTTGACTTCTAAGGTCATCATCTGATCCTTTGCTGTGTTACCTCCAGACGCAGGAAGATTTAACTTCAATATTCCTGATTTAATAAGTCCAGTATATGTATATATGAGTAGAGATAGAGAAATTTTTGTGCATAGGCACACCCTCCCTTAAAATAAGTCTCTTACATGGTAATAGTAAACACAGCCTTATCATGCTATGATAGTTTTGCCTCTCAAATTTATAAATACTACAATAAGAGATATCTATCCAGATGTATTTCTTCCAGAAACTGGCCAGATCCATCTCTCTGGCTGTTTGGATCCAGGAACTAGCCCTTCAGTCAAGATTTATTTCTATCTATGAGAATATAAATATATCACTACCATATATACAAGAATTCAAACTATCATGGCAACATGAATTAAAATTAAGCAGAATCAAAAAGGCTGTCAATTATGTGTAACATGAATGAATTTAATCACAAGATTCCAAATACAACATTGAATATGTGACTTACTCATATGTCAATCAGACAAAAAGTTAACCAAAAATACTTTTGTCTTAATTTGACTTTGAATTTGACATAACCGACGCAAAATTGTTCATGAAATCACTATGAAATATTTGCCAAATAGGTGATATATGGACATTTTTATCTTAATTATTTCCAGTTTGCCAGCTTCTAATTTCACAGTGCTACGTTTTTATGTTCAGACCATAAGACCAAAACTGGCTTAGTTTTGTCATAATTACATGCTAGGAGGATTTGACCCCCTCTTAATTAGTTAGATTGTGTTTCTCCAAAGTTTATGCTATAGGTATACTTATTACTGTAGTGCTTTTCAAAGTTGCCATGAAAATGTCCTGAATCAGTCATTTTCACTTGAAACTAAACAAATACCTACTGTAATTTTAAGCTATATGTAGCACATATAGCTCATCTCTGAGATGGCAGTGGAGATTCCCAGTTTGAAATGTTCTCCTAATTTTAGCTGCTGGAGTGCTTGGGTATAGACAAACAGGTACCTCACTGCCATTCAAACTCTCCTGCAATTCAGATAAAAATCAGGACCTCTCAGTATTTTACCTAACTTTTCAAAGAGGTGAAATAATAATATGGTGAGAGCAAAGATTTGTCCAGAAAATAAGCACCACATGTATTAAAAACTTACCTGACCTTTACAGTTTGTCCCACATACAAGGATAAAGTCTTCTCCTAGAAGGCAGTTCATAGGATGCTGACAGGAAAATGTTCTGTCTTCCCACCTAGAGAGGAAGTACAGGAAGAAGGAGGCAGAAGGCCAAGAGATGATTCAGCTGTCATGAGGGAGGCAGGTTCTGCTCTTGGCTCCTAGTTCCATTTGTGCTTTAGTTTTTTATGACCCGGGAATGTCTAAATGAGAATACTCACTGCAGCGAGCAGCTTCTGATGTTTGGGCTTTGCAGACATCTGTCTGAGACAAATTATTTTCTCTCTGACCTCTCCACCCTCTAATCCTAAAAGCTGTGCGTTCCTGGCCCACATCATTGAGACGAGGGGAGATCCCAGTGTGCTGGAAACCCATGGTTTGCGTGTTGCAGGAGGATAGGGATGTGAATTCAACTCGCCTCTGATCAAAAAGCTGGGTCTCTCAGTAGTTATAAATGCTATAATATGGTTAAACACTGTGATGCTATAGCACTAATAATTCTGTGTATTCTTCTGATAATTTTTAAAGTTGTCAGCTGCTAGTACAGTGCCTCAGGAAAGGCCATATGGTCTGAGTCCCTAAATCCTGTACCTGCCTGGATCTATATATTCAATAGAAAGGCAGCTTTCTTGCAGGAAGTCTTTAAGGGTGCTTAGCCTTGGGGTAAAGGTGCAAGGTGACTTAGGCACTTACTCTGAGATGCAGAATGTAAAGTATTCAGTAAATCCACTCAAGATCACAGTTTTACTCACCATAGATGAGGATGTGAGTAGGAGCAAGTCTCTTTAAATAAAGTAACCAATGAATAATGGAAAGCAATGACTGACTGGAGTATAATTTATATTTCTTTTTGACTCTATAAATGCCAGCATATTTGTATTTGGAAGAGGTAGTGAAAATAAATGCACTAAGTTGGCAACTTGTCATTCCCAACCTCAAATTCTTACTGGATTTTATATCTTTTTCCTTCTGAGGGTTGTTTTATATGACCTGAATCTCTACCAACCTTCTGATCAGTTAAGCCTTCCTGAAGAGAAGTGGATAGTTTGAATAAACCCTTTTGTCTGTATATTAATGCAGTGGGCCCATCCTGTATCACAAGATACTTAATTTTATTAGAAATAAAGCATTTTCAATGAATTTTATTCCTGTTTCAAGGCCTCCAAGGCCTTGCATAAAAGAATACATAGAAAGATCAAAAATGCATACATTTAAGTACTTGAACAGATGCATTTGAACAAGTGCATAGTTGTTAGTAAGACCACTTGTAAGCTGGAAGTAAAACTATGATTTCCCGAATGATGGATAAGTTTAATCCTAGTGTTTTGCAAGGCTTTTATTTTGAGTTGGAGTATACATGTAGGTGTGGATTTTAGCTTGACTTACATTGTTTCAAGACTTTTGAACATGAGTTTTGTCATTCCATAGCTGCTATGGTTACGGAAGTCTGATTTGTCTGGTCTATTGTCAATGAGTAGTGGCATTCAGCATAGACCATTTTTTTCTCAACAAGCATAAAAGCAACCTCATTAGTAAGTCAGGTAAAAGGAGTAGTATATTCAAAATGATCTTTAAAAATTTAGGCTTAAGTCCTCAGTAATGTATATTTCCTAGTTCATTAATGCAGAAATATTGCACATAGATTTTAATCTTAGAGTTAATAATAAAAGCAATTTTCACTAAAAATATAAAAACTGTAATGGTAGAATCATGATATTGCATTTAGCTCTCCCACAAAAAGTCACTTTATTACTTTCTTTTGACACTTATTTTCATTCTGGGATTAATTTTACTATATAAGGGCTTCTTAACTATTCTATTAAAATTTCCATTCAGAAGCAATAATATCTAAGAGTGAATAATAGTCATGTAAATCATTATTTCATATTAATGTAAAAGATTTTGTAAGTTCTTATGAATTCTGCTGACATGCACAATTGTGAAAAGGTTATCTCTACATTCTGCAGTGATATGCGCTGGAACAAAGGAACTATTTTAAAAGCATCAGTGGAGTACATCAAGTGGCTACAAAAAGAACAACAGAGAGCCAGAGAATTAGAACACAGGCAGAAAAAATTAGAGCATGCTAACAGAAGACTTCTACTCCGAATTCAGGTTTGTATAAGAGCATTGCCATGAACTACAAAGCTTTCTCAGTACATATCCCTCATCGAATTTTATTAATACATATTTTTCCCCCTAAATGGCATTTATTAAAAATGAATTGAATTTCCCCATTTATTGCCATGTCTTCTGGGGAGGAGGGGTTTTAGTTTTAGATTACTAGGAAATTCCCATGGTAATTAGACCTTACATAAAGGAATACATGGAAAGTTAATAAACTATTTGTACAAACAGTTTCCTTTTGTGTTTATCAGAGCCAGAGAAAGACAAGAATGGAAGTAAAAAATATAGCCCTGCAGCCAAGAATCAATACTGGATGCAAAATTCCAGGATATTTGTTTTCCCTTTGTAACCATTTTACACTTACAATTGTTTAGGTATGGTTTTCAGTGTTATAATTGCTTGTGCATGAAGCAGCAGAATATAGCCCTGCACTTCTTGAAATGTGAGATTCGAATACAGACACATATGAAGATGAGGTAGGCAAGTAGATAGATAAATAGATAGATAGATAGACAGACAGATGTACATAAAATCAATCATCATACATGGTGATGTACATGTATGTCTTCTTATCTTCAGCATCATCAAGTAAAGCATCTTGTTTCTCTGAACAGCAGTGGATAACATACTAGAAAGTCATCAGATTTTTCTGTCACCTTGGTGGGTGCAGTATGCAATGGTTATGCAGTATGCAATGTTTAAAGACAGGACAGTAAAGAAAAGGAAAAGCACTCACGTAGCAAATTTTATTAAATTAAAATCTAATATTTTAAAGTGTAGCATCACAAGTAAATAAAAGCTAATCTGCATGTACAATCCATATGCTTATTGCAATATCTCTGAAGACACTGTTTAATCTTTTGAAGTCATTATCTAATTGTTTTTGGTTTAAATGTTAGGAACTAGAGATCCAGGCACGTGCACATGGCCTGCCAGTCATGTCTTCACTTAGCACGGTCAATTTAGCTGCACAGGTCATCAAGCAACAGTCTTACCCAGAGGAGAACTCTGTAGACTACTCTCAACAAATGCCTCTGGCACATGGACCAAATTCTGATGTTTGTGACGGATCCACAGCCTTTTCTGATCCACTTTCACACTTTACGGATTTGTCCTTCAGTGCAGCTTTAAAAGAAGAGCAACGACTAGAAGAAATTTTACTAGATGACACAGTGTCACCATTTGGGACAGATCCACTCTTGTCCTCCACATCCCCAGCTGCATCAAAAGAGAGCAGCAGAAGAAGCAGCTTTAGCACAGATGACGGAGATGATTTATAGAAGCAGAATGGGCTTTATATTCTCTAAAACACTTGCTAAAAGACTGAGTTGAACAAAAGCATGGTATTTGTGCTTATTTGAAATACGAATAAGGAGAGCCACTGTGAAGATAAGTTACTACATGACAAGGGTTTAAATCAGCCCTTACTTCACAGGGAAATGAGACGGACATGAACTCATATCGCTTTGCCCCAAATTCACACCATCTGTTCACAGCTGACATTTGCACAAATCTTTCTTCATTGGGAACATTTTTACTATCATTCCATGACTTTTTACAACACTATGAAAATGGTTATCATGAAAGGAATACCCATGTTACAAAAGTATATTCATAGTCACTCTTCAATCTGTGTTCACTTTTCTTTCCTATAAACGTGAGTTTTCATCATTTCTTAATTTTTTTTCCCCTGTTATAACTAAAAATTCTACAGAACATGAAGCAATAGGGAACTATTTAAGCTGGGTACTGTAGAGGCATTCCATGTTTTAAAATCTGGAAAAACAGATGGTAATGCTTTCGCACAGGTGAAGTGAGCATGAAATTTAACCACGTAGGCTTCTATTTAAAAGGACAAAATCCATTAAGCTTTTCATGGAATTACATTTTTAAAAATTTCATTTGTAGAAATAAGAACGGATTTTTAATATATACTTTAATGATACAGAACTAAAATGGAAACTAACATAATGACAGACTCAAAGGTAGACAGAAAAAGATATGACAGTTCAGCAGAAAGATTGCGTGGACGTACAAGATTCAGCAATTAGCACAATTTAAAATAAGCACTACTGGTAACAAAGCTATGTCAGTTGCTTTGCTCAAAGAGTATTCAGAGTCCTTTTTTGTGTGAAAGAGATCAGAATTCAGAGACTTGACAGTGTGCTTCTGGACAGTACTTTCAATGTCCTTTGGCAGCACAGTAAAGTTTTTTTTCAAAGGGATGCTATCCATACGCATGCCTTTGATCCATTTGGAAACAGGGAAATTAGATTCCTATTGCATGCACTTGAAACAAAGAGAATTTAATTTCAAATTTAGCGTTGAGGTCACTAAATAAAAACTGAAAAGGAAGATTTTTCAAATTGAAGGGGATATTCAGAAGTGTTTATGGGATGCACTGCTTCTCATAACTAGCTGCCTAGGAAGGATCATTCAGAAAATGTGTTTTGATGACTCACTAAAGGCTTGTTAGTCAGAGGGCAGGTAGCAGGCATATAATTTCTACGCATAGTGAAAATCTGGACAGTGATGTATGTTCATGAAGGACATTAAGCACAATTGTTCTAATTGTAATATTAATATACGAGAAAACAAGTTGGCACAGGTTCTTCATAGCTCTTCCTCAGTCAAAGCCAAAAGATCACATTATGGAGCTCTTTAATGATTCAAAATATATTTCCAAAGCATGTATTAATTTGCTGTCACTGAGCCTGCCTCATGCCCCAGAAATACCACAGAGCAGTAAGAAGAGATTAAAGTGGATTGTTTGCATGAACATTTTAAATGCATTTAAATATATTATCAAAGAACAGACCAATTGTTTTTTTCCTGTTGCCTCTTCTGTTATTGGTATTTGAGTCCTCCTCATAGTTCTTGTGAGATTCGTGTTCTTTTAGTGCTGCAGCCCATTCCTGACCAACCCAGATAATGTCACAATAGTTTCTTAATTGAAAAGTTATCAGTGGGATAATAAATTACATCTGAATGGCTATGAAGGATGATGGAGTATCCAATTTAACAAGAATATTTATGTTTTTTGAAAATTCAAGGACTTTTACGAGCCTATATAAACTACCTGGATGTAAGCTGAACACAGCAGAACTGATCTTGTTCTATATGTGTGGATTCCATTAGAAGATTCCACTGTATGGTGGAAAAACAAGCAGGATTCTGGCGAATTTATTTATTTTATTTTTTAGCATTGGGGAAAGGCATGGAAATGCAAACGATTTTTAACCAAAGGTAATTGAACATAGGAGTGTTTCTATAACTTAATCTTATTAAAGGAGGAACCACCTTGTCATAGTTTTGCCAAAGATTAGCTAATATTGACATATGAATGCCAAATATGATGAATTAAAAGTAACATTTGTGCTCACAGTATGTCTAGTGTAGGATGCATATTGTCCATTTCAGCTGATGAGAAGAAGGGGCCTTTGACTGATATCAAATGCCATTTGTCCTTGTACTGCAGTTTCTACTACATTAGTTTTAAATACACCAGTGTGGATTGCTCATAATGGAGAAAGAGAAATTAAATATGAATGCATTACATGATTTTCCCATTGAACTTTTACGTGGGATTTACACCTTACTTCTGAACTATATTGACTTTAAATAACATCCTGAGTTTCATCACTTTTATAAGCACTGATCTAAAAAAAACAATATAGTGCATCCATTAAATTTCTGAAAATTGATTCTCATTCTTCTGACAGTTGCTTCAGTGTGAAGCACCAATTTTTTTTTCTCTTCCTGCGCAAGAAACTTAACAGAAGGTACAGAATGCTCTCCTTTGCAATATACATATTGTATCTGTCATTAAACATATTCAAGCTGTCTTCACCCACACAAAATCTCCAACCCCCTTGTCCAAAACACTAAAAGTATCCATATTTGTGGGAGTATATTATGGCAATATTGTTTCACTACCATTACCTTTTTTTTCTAGTAGGAAGTCATCTTAAGTAGTATTTTATCTAACAGCATCACTCTTGCAATGAAGTGGCAACACAGGGTGCAAGAAACAGTAACCTAAGGTGTTCTGGGGACGAATAGGTGGTACTGAAGGCATCTAGGAGATAGGTGTGCTGATAACCAGACTTTCTGGTGTGAGCACTCCCTCTCCCGCTCCAGATTTGGTGAGGCTGCTGTGAAGCTGAGAGGACTGTTAGAGCAGAGCACAGCAAAGTCCTAACAGGTTGCACAGAGGTAAGGGATTTCATGACTACAGGGACATGTCACAGTATCACAGTATATCAGAGGTTGGAAGGGACCTCAAGAGATCATCGTGTCCAACCCCCCTCCCAGAGCAGGATCACTTAGGGTAGTCTGCACAGGAATGCATCCAGGTGGGTTTTGATGTCCTGACATCATGAGGCAGAATTTCTTTGCTGTCCATGTGAGTTTTATTGGACTAAAATGTGCAAGTGAAATATACTTTTTAAGCCATTTCCTACAGAGATCTGTTTAATGAAATCTCATGAAAGGGATGCATAATATGTCTGTGGCTCTAGGCCTAGAAAATAATTTAAAGACTTATAGAGTTTGACCTCAAGCAGGGCAGGGGGTGAAAAGTGTCTATTTTTTCCAAGATGTATTAAATGAGGAATTCTTGCTTGTTTTCAGTAGGAGCTGTTCAAAGCTGGTGGATATATTTTTGCAGAATACACAAACAACCGGATTGATAATTATGCAAAAGGAAAGGGAGTTGAAATATTAACATCCTGTTTAATTCATGAAATTGATCTAGATACTATACTTAGAAGAGAAACCTAAATGATTTCGTTGTGCATAGCGTGGATAGTGTGAAAAGCTACAGTAAGTGCAAACAGTTTAACAAACAGGAACACAGTCGCTTTATGTAGTAAAATGACTAAATATAATTCAGTCATTTAATCTTCATAATAACATTGTTATTAGAATACCTTTTGACTTTAATAGGGTTGTATATATGAATGGAGAATGTAAAAATTACTGTAATTTAAAATTATGTTAAGTCTCTTAGATAAGTAAAGGCATTTACATTACTATTATGAGACTGTAGAATATTTTTGTAATAATTGCTATTTTTCATTGTTAACCATATAGTAACTTGTTTTTTAAGTCAATGTCTGCAGACAGAATGTACTTTATTAAGTGCTGTACATGCAATCTTTTTAAAATTACATTTTATACATGCTGGTATTTTATGTTTATTACATGAATACAATTAAAGGATTGAAATTAAAAGTTCTCTTTATGTGTCCCTTGTGAAACTTCGCTATCCGATCCCCCAAAGAATGCCATCACAAGACAATATAATAACATCCGCTAAGAACATCTGAGATACCTAACAGACAAAACACTTCACAACTGCTAAACATTTAGCCCATTATGATTCATCATGATCCAGTAGCCTCCCATTAATAAAAATAATTGATACATTCTTTAATATGGTCTCCTACCATCTGCTTATTCCTGCTGCTAAGGCTTTGATTTATGGAAAGTGTTTTCAGAATGTTGCAGAATTGCTAGCAGGCATGATGATATCAGTTAAATCACTAAGAAGCTCTACAAAAACCTTTTAATGTACTAGATGTTCCCCAGACAATCTAGGATAAACAGAATATTGTATTTTAGGATGTAAAACATGTTTTTAAAGCTGATAATTAGGTAGCATTTGGCACTAAAAGATATTCTTACTTAATGAATTAAGTAAGCATTCAGATTGCATTTTGAATTGCTAATAGCAAAAGTACTGCTTTCTTTAGAAGACATTTTGGTGCTTTCTGTGCATGAAATGATGCAAAAGTTGTTAAGCAGTAATATATATTTCAGTACAGTTTTGTAATGGTTTGCTGTTTCATATAAAATAATGCTCATTTTTCGTGTACATCAGATAAACCTTCTATTTGTAATGAAGATGTTCTTCAGGCTCTTTATTTCATCAGATCATAAGGAGACTTCTATCAGCATTATAGCAGAATATTATTATAAATATTATTTAAAGTTAAGTGATTAGCCATGGAAAGAAACTTTGCTTTTTTTTTTGCATGTTTATTACGTTCTTATGATTTGATCATAAAAGGTACTCAGCTCATTTGTGAGGGACTGAGAACCCTCGGTTCACTTTGAAGAAAGGCAGTGCTCAGCCTGTTGCAGACTCAGACAATTAAATAAACAGCATCATAAAATAAAATCAAAAGTAATTTCAGAGATTAGAAAAGCACTACATGATAAAGTGTTTGATTAAAAGTAGTGATATTTACAACTGACAGACAAACAGATTTAATGTCAGTATCATTTATATGACGACCAGTGGCAGATTAGAGAAAACAGTATGAAGTTGTGATAATAATCATACCAAAAGTCTAATGATAAAGGAAGCCACAGCAGTGAAGCATGTTAAGGCTTGTTGGTTAAATCACTAGTACCCATCAAGTTGAATATATAGCCATTTCATTAATTGGCAACCACAAGACAAGTGTTCTCTGTTCAGGGTGGTGATGATTTTGATATAATCCACCACATTGTGGTTAAGTATATGATTCATGTAATAAGAAAAAGGTGCCTCCAGGCTATTGTTCCTAGCATGGATTAAAATTTACATATTGCTTCTCCTTATGTCAAAACATCTGGTGCCTGCAAATGCTAACATTTTGTGAAGAAGTTTCACAAGACAGGAAAAGTGGATTGGAAATATTGCATGTGAATCATTCAAGCATTATAATGGAATAAGAGGCTAAATTATGAGCAGGCAGATTGAACAATAGTACAGTCAAAGAAATTCATATGCTTATGAGTTTGATAGATAACACTTTGTAAAAGAAGGGGATGTACCCCAAATCATAAGAAATAACCAGAGGTTTTTTCCTTTCAAATATCATTGAAAATGAATATAGGTGCCTTCTATTGAAATATCATCTTGATTACTTTCCAAGCTGCCTTGTCTGCACCGCCCCCCCCCTCCCCCCTCCCCCGAGTATTTGTACTAAAGTACTAAGATTGTAGCTATTACAATAATTCCATTCATTCAATTTAGCATATTGGCATCCTTACCTCAAAAACATCTATCTCAAACGATTTGGATAGCAGATTATCCTAATCATATTGCTTCCTTGGCAAACCCAGCAGTTCCTGCAGCAGCACCTGGATCCTAGACTTAGGGTCATTTTCCCTTTGATTTCTAAGTGAAACTTCAGATATTAACTTTCAGTTATTACTATTTTTTTTGTTTTGTTCTGGGTTATCCAGCAAGATACATCACAGATTAACAAAGACTGCTGTGATTAGCAGATGCATTAAAGTCAGAAACTTCCCTCTGTGTGAAAGGAGGCAATAAACAGTGTTTTCTGCAAAGTGCTTGGATTGGTGTAATAGTATATCTATTGATTTTCTAGGATCAAAACATAAACATTCCTAGACAGCTGCTTTGTCTGCAACATAAGAACTATTCAAAAAGTAATGGCTATTCAAAAAGTAGTGGCTTCCCCAAAGTGCTTTTGCGTTTTGAAAACTTACTTCTTGGGTTAGAAATTTACTTTCTCTTTTAGCCTTCTGGAGTTCAAGTGGGTAATATTTATGAGCCTTAAGTCACCCCCTGACGATACCCAAGGGATGTCCCAGGACCATGTGTCTGTGCAATAAGATGACAGTAATGGCAACTGCTATTTTCTGCAACCAGTCCAAAACTGACAGTCAAATGAACAAAGCCTTTGGTTGTGAACCCTGTTCTCCCATTTCTCTAGGGAGGGACACTTCTCCTGAGTTTCACTTTCCACTTGGACTGCTTCCTCAGAGCTGGCTCAGGTCTCCTAATCATGCTGCATCAAATCCAGAGCAGCTAGCACCTAATAGGTTCAAAATCTGTAAGCACAAAACTGAGGTTATATGATCCGGTTGCCCATGACAGCAAGCAAGGATTTAGCAATGTGCTCGGGCTCCTCTGAAGACCTCCCAGGCTTCCTCCACTAAGCCCAAAGGTGTTTCAACAAGAAGGTAGCCAAAGCCCAGTGCAGGCCAAGAGTTCTCCCTTCTACCAGCTCTATGAGAACATTCATTTTGTGAATAGTGATTAAGAGTTTTAAGCATTTTACATGAACTTGCATTTGTACGTTGTGCATAGGCTTGCTTTCTGTTACCAAGTATTTCCAAATTATTTGAGTTCAATATACATAATTTAGAAAAAAATCTGTTAGCTAAGTATTGTTCAATATCTGTATCAATGACCTGGATGAGGGGATTGAGAGTACCCTCAGCAAGTTTGCTGATGATACAAAACTGGGAGGGGTTGGCTGACACCCCCTCAGGCTGTGCAGCCATCCAACGTGACCTGGACAGGCTGGAGAGCTGGGGGCAGGCAAACCTCATGAAGTTCAATAAGGACAAGTGCAGGGTCCTACATCTGGAGAGAAATAACAACAGGCACCAGTACAGGTTAGGGGCTGCCCTGCTGGAAAGCAGCTCCACAGAGAAGACCTTGGAGTGCTGGTGGACAGCAAGTTCTGCATGGAACAACAATGTGCTCTTGTGGCCAAGAGAGCCAATGGGATCCTGGGATGCATCAAGAAAGTGTGTCCAGCAGGGCTAGGGAAGTTCCTCTACCTCTCTACTCTGCCCTGGTGAGACCACACCTGCAATACTGTGTCCAGTTTTGGGCTCCCCAGTTCAAGAGAGACAGAGACTTGCTGGAGAGAATCCAACAGAGAGCCACGAGGATGATTGGGGGACTTGAGCATCTCCCCTATAAAGAGAGACTGAGATCCCTGGGGCTGTTTAGTCTTGAGAAGACTGAGAGGGGATCTGATCAATGTCTATAAATATGTGAGGGGTGGGTGTCAAGTGGAGGGGGCCAGGCTCTTTTCGGTGGTTCACAGTAATGCTTAACCTAAACACAAGGAGAAACTTCTTTACAGTGAGGGTGACAGAGCATTGGAAGGGGCTGCCCAGAGAGGTTGTGTAGTCTTCTCTGGAGACTCAAACCCCACCTGGATGCATTCCTGTGTGGGCTATCCTAAGTGATCCTGCTCTGGCAGGGGGGTTGGACCTGATAATCTCTTGAGGTCCCTTCCGACCTCTGATAGACTGTAATACTGTAAGTATTTTACATACTCTCCCAGAAGCAGGATGAGTTAACAGAAATGTGTCTTTTTAAAACATGATAACATTAAAAATTCTTAATATGACAGCTTTTTATCAAATAGTTGATCTGTAGCATGGGCACCTTACCTCATCATTAGGAAAAGGCAACTCATCAAGAAAAAATCATGCATTGTTACACAGAGATTTGAAAAGTAAAGTGAATACCCACAGTCACTTCAGAAATACCATCCCATCACTTCCACTGGAAAACAGTTTCTACAGCAGGGCAGTTAATATACACACAGTTTGCTATAAAAACAAAATGACACAAAGTAATTAAATCTTGCTGCAAAGTAAAGTAAGCTGGTCAGCTGCAAGCACGGACCAGAGAACTGACTTCTGCAACAAACATTCATTGTCTCCACTTGGGAATTTACACTCTAAATTACATTACATTTGACTTGCTCTTTTGCAGTGGATAGATCATCCTTTGGGCAAGTGAAAACAAAGCCTAAGAGAACTGAGGGTAAGGAGCATGGAAAACAAAAGAAAGTATATTCTTGATCCCAAAATATCACAAATGCTCAAGGACAAATTTCAGCCTGAAAAACAGGCAGGGAGATACTCAGGTGGGCTCTGCCAATGCCTGTCCCTTCCTTCAGGAAAAGAAAGGATCTTATTTCAGGATATTTTGACCTTACAGTAGGCTAAGTTCTGAGTACCTCTCCTCACTCATCTCTCTCACATCATTCTCTCCCTTTTGAAACTGCTCCAAATTCTGGATCATAAACCACAAACATTCTCCTCCCCGTTCCTTACTGCTCTTTCTCCTCCAGGTGCTGATGAAGCTCCTCCAGGAGCTTCAGCTTGTCCTGCTTGCCAGAGACCATCAGCAACCTCAGCTGAACCGGGCAGATCAGTCAGCACTTAACAGGATGGTAGCTGTGAAACAGTTCAATGCACTACTGGTGACAAGTAGATATGTGATTATTTAAAAGGCCATGAATAGTTTTCTACATACCTTGATCCTCCATGTTAGCTAGCAAGCATGGGAATAAAATTTATTTGCCCTCTAAGTCTTGCCATTTCAGGCAAACTAGTTTTTTTTTTTTTCTTGTTTTTTTTTTTTTTTTTTCATCTTTTTGGATGCTCAGTGTATTGAAATCCAGCAAGAAATAGATGTTTGGTTACCTTTAGGCCTCTGAAATCCCAAACAGAGTGGTTGCTGGCTCCAGGCACTTTCAGCATTACCAAGAGATGTATGTGGCTTGCTCTTGATAACCTTACTGGTGGAAGTGGACTTTACATCACAGGTCTGTTGGCTTTACTGCAGACAGTCTTCTAACTAAAGAGGTTTATGCTTGAGCTTACAAAATTACATATTTTTAACAAGCCAATAAAAATACTGTTATTTCTGCATCTATCAGCTTCATGTCCTGTTTTGCCAATGTAACAAGACTGAAAAGTAAGTACATTTCATGCAAAAAATATTTGTAAAAGGTACCTATTTGTTTTTTCCCTATCAAAGCCCATTTCCTAGAAGCAGGTGTCTACAGTCTGAACACATGCCATGCATTTGCTTTGGGAAACAAAGTTCTTAAGTGAACTGAGAGCACGTGATTCTGAACTGTTCACAGACTATTTCTGTGAGGCTATAGCTTTCTTAGTATTATTTCCATCTTTGTTTAACTGTGTTGTTAAAGTGCTTTTGTTAGATTCTGGTACCAGCCAAAGAATTTAAAAGCACAGAGAGAGTGATTTGAATTACACCTATCACCCAAATCAGATTTATATAAGTACTCTGAAATATAGACACAAATTTGGTGTACTGAAATAGTTAAGATCCTCAGCATTCTTAAATTTAACCTAGTATGTGGAGCTAAGATGTTACTCAGAGTGGCACAAGGAACTGATGCTGTAGAAAGCATTACAGCAATGCTGCATTTTCCTAGGTCTATAGACCTGGGTTTCTTTCCTCTTTTATGAAACAACTTCATAAACATGACTTTTCTATTCTGTTATTTCTATTCTGTTAGCAAGAGGCTGTGGAAGTTCTGTTCCTATTTAGCAAAAGATTCTACAGTATCTTTCTTGTCTATAAAATGCAGGGATATTTAGGCCTATATTATAAATAATAATATATGTATGTGGTGCATTATTCTAATGATGTAAATCAGTTTCAGTTTTTTACTGCCATTCATAAACTGCTTCAGCAGACTTCTTGTAATTTATGATATCAATAGAGGCCCTTAAATTGCATCTTAGATTCTGCCATGTATCGCCCCTACAAAAGAAAATGACTTTCTATCCAATATCACTGTGTGAGGAGTGCTAAAGGGAGAATGAACCAAAAGTCAAGTGCCCTTTATTGAGAGTGAATATTGCTTTGACAGTGTGCAATATGTGAGAACTGAACACTTGAAAACAGCTACTGTAATCCTCATCTTAATTGTTTGCTTTCAAACTATGCAGAGTTTCCCAGCACTGATTTGAAATAAGCTTGTCAGGGTCACAAGAAAGGTGAAGTCATCTCTCACTGTGCAGTACTTTTTGGGCCCACAGATTTTAACTCTGAAAATGTCAGGGTCAAAATAGCTGCTGTAAAATTTTAGCACTGTCCAGTCTGACTCAGGAGCTTCTTTCTCTTGCCAGGGGGTGGCTGCCATGCCAGAACCTGCATGGGCAGCAGAGATCTCTTGCTGAAAAGATGTCCTGAAGTCCACGTTTCTCAGAGTAGTGATGGCATTTGTAAAGAAGTCAAATACTCTTGTCTATAGTGTGAATCTGTACTGGCAGTTTGGAATATTTCTGGTTTTGACCCAGGTATAAGTTGTCTATTCTGCCTTCGTTGGGCATGGGGATAAGTCCCAATGCATCCATTAGGAGGTGGTTCACAGCATGGTAGACTGTTGCCTCCACAGCTATTTTCCCCTTTATTCATATTCATCCTATAAAACCCTCTAAGGAGGTCAAGAACTGCAGGTGGTAAGGGGAACTCTTCAAAACTAAGCAAAGAGAACTGGCCAATTTATCATTGAATTATTTTAATTCAGGTGCTTTCTTCCATTGCAATGTGTAAACCTTCCTTGAGCAGAGGAGTCCTGGGGCCAGTGGCTGGAGGGGATCCGTTACAGCCTTGGCTTCTTCAAAGCCATCCTGGGGACAGGGAGGCAGCGTGGAGGCATTGAACCCCGCAAGGGGACAGCTCATGCAATTTGCTGTCAAATGAATGGTTTTATTCCTGCCTATGAAATGACCTACTACTGCTAAAAATCAACAGAAGATTGGAGAACAAGCCAAACTTCTGATTTCACAACAGCAAACATTTAATTCAGCAGCAAAAGCCATTTGTATTAGACATTAAAGCTGGATTCAGAAGAAACACTACAACCAGTATACCGACCAAAGTATTTGAAATGTTAATAGGATTTTTAGCAGATTATTTTTAATACTTGCAGATATCTTTGATTTCTCAAAGCATTTAAATGGAATTTGACCTTGATTGTTACCTCCAACAAAAGGTATCTGTAGAGCTGTTCCCTTGCAGAAGGTGAAAAAAACCCACCTTAGCTCATATATATGTAGGGAAACTCTTGCAGTTTTCAAAGCAGTTCAGCTGGTACTAGGGGAGTGTAATCAGGTTTATTTTGTCTAAACAACAGAGGAGACCTGAAGAAAGACTCATCCTAAACAACCCACAAGTTTAAAAATACTTGGGCTTGGACTTGGCTTTGAGTATTAAATATGTGGACACCTGAAGAGCAGGAAATACAACAGAGATGAACAAGTTCATCTCTGCTGTATTTTGGAGCATGTATTTCAAGCATGTGAAAATTTCTCAGCTTTTTAGATAGTCCCCTAACCTTATTGAAGACATTTATTTTGTATTGAAGACAATTATTTTATATCTTCTATTTATATAGGACAACACACCAACTCATATGACTGCTATCTAGACTACTTTTTATCTATTTTTCTGTTTTATTTTATTTCTTTCTCGCTCTCTCTTTTTTCCTTTCTTTTTTTTTTTTTTCAATTTAATTCTAGTAGCACTGTGCATCAACAAAAGAAACAAAATGTATACAGTAGAAAATGGATTCTGCTTTAAAACACTCAGACCTGTCAGGTGTCCATTAATCTATATATTCCATGTAGGAAGGAGAAAGCAATGTGAGTTTTCACATCCTTTGTATTTAATATTTACCTGTGGGCATGTATAAAAAAATTCAAATAAATCCATAGGTACTTACAATTTACAGAACGAAACTAATCCTGGTAGTTGATCCTAAACTGACACAAACCAGATATTCTCTTAATGTTACTCCAAGGAATTTTAAACTGACTCTGTTAAAGCCAAGGTTATTTGCCTTGGGGATGCCTAATGGAAGGGTTATTATAACACTGTCCACAAATAGGTGTCTTGAGAGAGCCAGGGCCATAATACTTCATTGACAGCTAATAGATTGTGCTATTGCTGTATCATAGTGATCTCTGAGGCCAAAGGTCACACCTCTTCCTTAATATTTAAATAAAGATACTTGACTAGAGCAGAAAACAGCTTATTGCCAGTGATGGCTGCTGCTCAATTTACAAGAACCTTTACAAAGTCATGCTAATTCCTGGCCTCCTTAGAATGCACGATAACCTTTCATAAATCCATCTTTTCCAGATGTCCTTGGAAATGACAGTTATAAAACTACAAATGATTTGTAATGCAAAATGGGACTGACAGACTTGAAGATTAGTTCTCAATGTACTAAAATGGCTAAAGACTATAGTTAACAAAAGACTTAAAATGCATCAATAAGTATCTGCCAAAACAGTTCATGACTACCTTAAATATGTTCAGTAATGGTTGGAGAATAAAAAATACTCATGATTGTAATATGACCAGTGGCTATTTTCCCTCTAAGGCTGTCAGAACAGAACTTTGTCTCTGTGGGTCAGTATGGAAGGAAGGTTTAGAATTGCTCATGCTTCAGATAACATCATTTTATTTGTCTATATCATCCCCTTCATGATCAAAACTCTTTATGAACCACAGACAATTGTTTATGAGATCAAATTCTTAGACTTACACTCATCCCATTTCAAATAGATTATAAGGTGTATTTAAATTTAGAAAGTGCTACAGAAAATACATTTGGTTAAAATAAAAAATACTACTTTGACATTTAGGGAAAATATCCTTTTCAAGATTTTGAAAGTATATATGATCAAGGTTTCTAAATTTCACTGGAAATAAACACTATTATTCTTATTTACAAATAATTTTGTTTTCTCCTGCTTCAGGAATGCTTTGTAATTCAGTAAGAAAATACAATTTAAAAAATATGCCTGTGTAAGTGATCTATAAAATTTTCAATATTTCCATAATTCTATAGAAATCAGAAGAAATAGCTGATATTGACAGGGCTGCTAGAAATACATCCTTTTAGCTAAGGCAAAAATACTTTCTAATACTAAAAAGAAATTAAGAGGAGCCCATTGCAAGGCACAAGTGCACCCTCCATGTCTGCAAGTCTCTTGCAGGTTCTGCCTGGCAGGTAAAGCATTAGGGTGATGGCAACAGTTATTAATCAGTCACTCCTTAGTTTATGAACAAACAGCTACTCCTTTGTATCTGGCATTAATAAAGGAATCCATATAAAAGCCCCCAAACTCTTCTATCCTCAATGTAATGTTTGTAATCTTATTTTCCTCCTAGCTCCATGTTATTTATTTTAGTAAAAAAGTCTGTTTTCGCATTCTGGAGCTCAGATACCAGCTCTATGATGTCATTTGTTGTCAAAAGTCAAGAAAGTAAAAGTATTCATTCCATTCATATGCTGTAGAAAGTTTGCCACATCTTTTCTTTTTATGGGATATGTTGTCCCAAACCAGAAAGTCTTTATCAGTTGTCACTATTTGTTCATTCTTAGTGAATGTCCTTTCTCTTCTTTCTCTGGGACCTTTCAGCTTGCTTCTCCTTATCATTTATTGCAAACCACAGGTGAAAACTAAACCAAATTTCTCTTCATAGCCTGATTCACCCATTATGGGGTGCCCTACAGCTGTTGGTCTCTCCCTCCCCAGCAGCATGGGGCACCTCTGGGCTTGGCATCTAGCACAGGGCTTCACAAAGCAGTGTACAAGGCCTGTAGCTCAAGCTCACTGTGATTAGATGAGGGGGGAATTAGGCATCATAGAGCAGAGAACTGAGAATCAACTGACCAGAATGATTCTGTAATTTTTCCAGAATGCACCAGAAAAAGGACAGAATTTCTGCCTTTTGGGTGTGCCTGAGTGATGCACTTTGTTTTGCCCTTTTTGTAGCCATTAATTTTTCCTTGGTATGTGGCATTTAGATGAAAAATCAGAAACAGATTTAACCACCAAGTCTTCCTCAGCCAGCATGGCTCAGGCAATCACTCAAGGGTAAGAGACCTTATTTTGCCTTCTTTAATGTCAGGATTAGCACTTTTTCCATCCATATACTGCTAAGTGCTTTAGAGTATTGATCTTTTCCCAGTTAACTTTGAGGTTTTTTTGGGGGTAGTTTTGTTTATTTTTCTTTTTAATAGGACATGAAACTGTTTCAGTCAGGAGACATTAAAAGAATCATCACAAGATAATAGCCTAGTGGTAAGAACCACCTAGCTTCTTTGATAACAAAACACCCAAGATCAGGTTGCTCTTTCAGATGAACTGCCAGAGTATTGCTTTTTTATTTACTGTGTACAGTCTTCTTGTCCAAACCAAACCTGGTGCAGATATACGCTAAATTGGGACTGGTGGGTTAAGTGGAGGACGGCATGAATTTTGACAGGATCTGATGCTTTGAGTGACTGAAGATAACCAGGACTTTGGTAGTTATGTGTATGTTCATGAAAAGAAACTTTGTAGGTGTAGCCTTGTTTACAAAGCAACTACAGCAATATGAAATGCAACCACAAATCAGTCATTAGCTGTTACCCTTAGGGTTTTATAGCTGGGCCATCCAATGGTGAATATCAGCTCAAAGAAAGACAGGTTCATTTGAGTCAAGAGAAGAAGAGATTGTAATGA
Organism: Indicator indicator; assembly: GCF_027791375.1. NCBI lineage: Eukaryota > Metazoa > Chordata > Aves > Piciformes > Indicatoridae > Indicator > Indicator indicator. The sequence continues at coordinate 34,455,000 of NC_072012.1, forward strand.
AAAAGAACACCAATAGCCTCAGAAACAGAGCAGCTGCAGATAACTTGCAAGTAAATGTCACTCTACCATGGTGCAAGCATGTGAAGAATGTAGAGACCTGGGAGACAGATGAGCAGAGTTGTGAATGCCACAAAATGTTGCCTGTGTGTTTATAGAGAACTTTAACAGTACAATAACACTAACAAATTTAATGGTTAGTGGTATATTCTTCCACATTTACACTGGAATATTTGTGTCTGGTAGCTTGTAATAGCGACAAAAGGGATAAAAAGTTTTCCTGGGTGCTTTCTCTGGCATTCAAGTGATGATGTATGTAGTTAACCTAATCCCCACACAGGTATACTCCTAAACACATTCCTTTCCTGTGAGAAGATATAGGAACAGAGTTTGTTTGCCTCTTCAGAGGTTTAAGAAATGTATACTCAAAAAGAAGAGGAAAGACTTATGCAACGTTTAAAGTTTACAAAGTCCTATCTGTATTATCAGAAAGTGAAAAGTAAAAAGTGAGTAAAAAAAATCACATTGAGAAGATTCTGTAGTTCAAGATCTCTTGACTCCAGAAAACAATCTCTGATCTTGCCAGATATATCTGAAGATTAAAAAGAAAGGGAGTATTGAATGGCTACATCTGAAATGGTTTTATTCTGCCAACCTGCTCTAAACTAATAATTCAATTTCAATAAGAAAATTGGAACCATGTGTTTCTCTTTATAGGAATGATTGGTAAATTACATTTGGTTAACCATTTTCTTCCTGTTCATTCCTAACAAGGTACACTTCTTCAATTTTTATTTTACCTTTTTTGCAGGACTAGCAGTGAATCCTTTCATATTTAAAAGACCAGCATATACATTTATGCACAGATATTGCACTGCCAAATACATTTCTGCAGAAGATCACCTCCAGCAATAGTCTATAGGAGTCCACCTAGAGGGGAAATACAGCCCAGACACCTATCTGATCAGAGGTCATGAGGCAAAGATAATGAAGTTATTCACTAAAGTAGGCCAGATAGTTCTTCTGCTATCAATATATTCAAGGAACTGATTATGGTAAGACTTGTTTTCCTGAAATAAATATCTGAAGGATTAGGAAGGGAAAATGAAGATGCACCATGTAAAGTTAAATATGTTCAGAGCACAAAAGCAAGTGGCTAAAAGATAATACAGCATATAAACCACAATGTTACATTGTCTTTTGTCTTCAAAAAAAGAAAAAGAAAACAAGAAGTAAAAAAAAAAAAAATCAGAATGAAAGAATTAAGCTTTTTCTCCTTCTATTAATAATGTCATTGCTTTCTGAAACTATTTTGTATTTATTCCTTTCCCCAGTGATGTCCTATTGTCACATAGAAAACCAAGCTATATGAACAAATTCTAAGCTATAAGAGTCTATTGAAAAAAGATGAATGCTGTCACTGCAAATTCCAAAGTGCCAGTTGTCTGATTCGTGGGCTTGCTGAAATACACACAGGTAACAAACAGGTTTCCTCTGCAAATTGCTGAGAACTGTTGGTAAAATTCCTGAAAGAACTGTGAATAACCTGTATGATGAATGGGGTCTAGAAATCTCATCATCTTCATATATCTGAGGAGAGCTTAATTAATTCAAATGACGAAATTAAAGGTGTATGAAGTGAATTGAGACAAAAGCTGAAAATAAAAATAGATCTGCAAAATATTAGATCTCTCCTAGCCTCAAAAGAGATCAATTAAATCTTTACAAGACAAAAGGCACTGAAAAGGTCTCCTGTGGGGCCAGCAAAAGTCTGAAGTGTAATATTTTGGAAATGCCATAATTTAAAGAGAATACAATGTGTTATTTTTATATGCTGCAGAACCCCAGAATTCCACCTCCTTCTCCTGTTAAAATGCTACCCAACTAGCTTAATACTCAAAACTCTTTGACACAGTGTCCTGGATTTTAACACTTTCTGCCTATTTTATTTTCCGTGTCTGCAGCCGTCCCAGAAGTCAGTCACCTCAGTGCTATTATTCTCCATAAAGCAGAAAGAAGTGATTGATTCCTTTATAAATTATGTGTACCACACAGGAGACTGGCTGGTAAACACTGTGATAGTAAGCAGGCCTGCTTTTTATACATATATTTTTGAGAACCCTGCACAAAGAGTTTAAATTTCTGATGTGCTGCTTACTCCATCTCTAATTAGCATTAAGGCTAAAAGCACTATTCTCTATTCATATTTGCTCCTCTCCTTATCTTAGATTAACCACTGTTTAATATGTGGTTAAAATTATTCTGCACATCATCAACTGATCTATGTGAAACAGCACAGAGAACAAAAGAAGCTTAATCTTCCATGAAGCTTCAGTCAAGTGAAACTGTACATAATCCAGAGACAGTTTCTTTTTGATAACCTGCACTTAATACACACTGCATGTCTCCTCTCTCTCTGCCCCTGCATATTTTGAATCTGCTTATTAAACTAAAAAATAGCCCTGTTTTTTTTTTTCTAGATTTCACACTCTTTGGGCCTAATTGTGCAAACTCTTTGCACTGAGCACAATGGTTGAACTGTCCCATGGACACAGCTCTCTGTGTTAACAGCTGAGAAACCAACAGGACCACTTGCAGTAACGCTGCATCCAGGAAGAAAGACTTTGTGAGATTAGGCTTTGAATGGTGGTTGTAGCTGCTGGACACAAATTGTTACTCTTTGGGCTGCTAAGGTGAAATAGAAATAATAAAAGAAAACCCAAAACCCAAACAAATCCAAGATCCTTCCCATGGGCAAGCAAATTAAGAGGACATTAATGTACCGAATTGTTAAGGTGTGACAGCAAAGGGTAGGCTCTTGTGAGCAACTACATAAATTGCATCACTGAATTCTGGTTTTGTGCATTACTCACTCAAGCAAGTCTAAGAGGGCGCTGCACAAACAGGTGCAGTAACAAAAAACTCATTTTCTGTATCTTGAAATATTTAATTTTTCTTAAAAAGTAATCTGGGATTTATAGCAACATTTTAATTTCTAAGGTCGCCTCCCCCAGCGCGCTGCCGCATCACGCACTAAATTAAAGCCTGAAACCAAGCGAAAGGTGGTTTATGCCCGTTTAGCCGAATCACCCGCCAGGCAAGAGCAAGATGCACCCCAACAGCGCCGCGCAGCGCAGCCCTTTCCCTCGCTGCCCCTGCTCCGCAGTTCACTGCGCCCTGGGCCGAGCGCCGGCCGCGGCGGGGCGCAGGGGGTCGAGATGCGTCTGCAGGCTGTGAGGGGCGGCGAGCACAACGAGGCCCTGGCCGGCGGGCCCGGCGCTCTCGCCACTAGAGGTCTCTCTCGTCACAGCTTTGCCGCTGCCGCACGCGTGGAGGACAGCGCTCGAAGGGACAATCCCGCCGCTCAGGCTGGAATGCCTCACTCGGAGCGGTGTGCCAGGGGAAGATACAGTGCTTGTTCCCCTGCTGATGAGTAAATGTTGAGTTGACTGAGCGAATCATCGGATATTTTAATACAATGGGTATTACTTTAGCAAAGAAGTTTGAGTTTTCACCTTGGCTTCCAAAAGGTTGAAAATTTGACCAGGTAAAACAGTATGCTACGGTAAAAAGTGCCTTACAGTTGAGAGTCAGACAGCATGACACTCTCTGAGGACACCTAGGATCTAGTGCATACTTAGATCCCGTAACTGAAAACCCCGAAATCTTTTACAGTCACTTCTATTTTATTTTGGGGAAAACAAACAAACAAACAAGCAAACAAATCACAAACCAACAAACCAACCAACGAACAAACCCGAACCACACACACACACAAAAATCCCATATAAATTGTCAGAAAAGTTCTTGTGTATAACTACTTTCAATTTGTAGTGCATTTTTCTTCTAATAAAAATCAGGATATTAACTCTGGTAGTCATATTTTTTATTGTAACATTATAATGAAAAAAAAAAGGATTTTCTTTTTAAAATCTTGTTTCTTACTGTTTCAAATTCCTGTAGGATATTGCTTTCCTTATACTTGCAACACAGATGAAACACAACCTCTCCCAATTTAACAAAAAGTTCTGTTCTTTTGATGAATAAAAGCAAAGGATGTGAGGAAAACCGAACTCAATGCAAACAGAATCCAATTCTCATAAACAAAGCAAACTGTGTCTAAGGAAAATATAGCAAAGCACATGAGTATCAGCTAGAAGGCAATATAAATATCCACGGGATAGAAAGAGTTTTCCAGTTTCCAAGGATGGTGGAGGAAGGCAGGTGGGGAGCATCTTCTTAGTACAGGGAGCTGCATGCAGCAGGCAAAGAGCATAGTGAAGCAAATCAATGCCAGTATCATCCTGAAGGAAGTCAGAAT